>NC_133406.1:196268000-196580250 GCF_049350105.2 Macaca mulatta | reverse complement strand
TGCCCATACCATCGTCCCCCACACCACCTTCACCCCATGTGTACCCATCTTCATCTCGTTTATGTTTTATCTCCTCCTCCCCTCCCCTAATTCCCCTTCTGACTCCTGTCTCCTCTCTGATCTCTGTCCCCACCATCATCCCCTCTCTTCATCCCCATTGCCTTTTGATGCCACCATTGTGGCTAGCCTCGTTCTGTTGCCATTGCCAATGCCGTGTCTGTTCCATCTCTCTCCCCTTCCATTCCTTTGTCATCGACAAGAGGTCTCCATCTCTGCCACCATCCCTTCCCCATTCCCCTCTGCCCACCCAGGGGAAGACAGACAGCTTGCACTGTGTGTCTAGAAGCTGCCAGGGACATAGTTAATATAAGCAACTGCGGGAAGAAAGACAGAGGGAACTGCTTCTTCTCACTTAGTGACTTCAGTAAATATTAACAACCATATTTCACGAACCAGCACTATTTCCTGCAACAGACATAATAAATGACTTTCTGAAATTTTCTAAAGTATGCTTTTACAAATATTGGCATTATCACAAGCCTTGGGAGTAGGGTTCCAAGCCTGAGAGATTAAAATAGTCTTTGTGCTAAAAAACAATCTGACTTCTCAGAAGGCCCTTTTCTTCTTTATTTATAATGTCAGGAAACCTGGAACAGTGTCTATAAGTTATGAAAAACAGAGCAATTCAAATGGAATCTCACTGGGACCCCAGTCACTGCTCCAGACTGACCAGTCAGTGGACAAGGCTTCTCGCATTGCTCACCAGGTTATAACTATTCTGTATTCTTTTTACCTTCAAAAGGAATTATCAAGGTGGAGTGTGGTGGCTCATGCCTGTAATCCCAGTGCTTTGAGAGGCTGAGGCAGGCAGATGACTTGAGGTCAGGAGTTCAAGACCAGCCTGGCTAACATGGTGAAACCCTGTCTCTACTAAAAATACAAAAAATTAGCCCGGTGTTGTGGTTTGTACCTGTAGTCCCAGCTACTCAGGAGGCTAAGGCGGGAGAATCACTTGAACCTGGGAGGGAGAGGTTGCAGTGAGCCGAGATCATACTATTGCACTCCAGCCTGGGTGACAGAGTGAGACTGTCCCCCCAACCCCCCAAAAAAGAGGAGTTATCAGCCCTGCACCTGAATAAAGTATTTTCAGATTCTTGGGAGTTTTGTCCTGTCTCTTTATGTGTTTGTTTAAACTGACACATAACAATTGTACGAATTTGTGGGGCACAATGGGATGTTTTGATACATGCACTTATTGTATAATGATCAAATTAGGGTAATTAGCATATCCATCACTTCATACATCTATCATTTCTTGGGTGAGAACATTAAGCATTTTGTCCTTTCTCTGTAAGTTTTTTTCCCTCTATACCAATTTTGTACACACATAGTATACACACACACACACACACACACACATTCTTGTTCAGCCTTGCCCAGAATGGTCACAAATTGGCATAGAGGGGTAAAGAACTTTAGAGAGAGGACAAAATGCACACACACGAATACACACACACACACATATACACATTGGTTATTGTCACCTACACACAAAACTATTATTCCCAATATAATTATGATTCCTCATGTAACTTTGTTTCTAGTTATCTTAGTAAGCTACCAACACAAGAGCACAGGTCTCAGTTCTCAATCTGGTGTTTGGTACTTTGTCTTTGGCATTTTCTGGAGTGTATAGTAGTGTTCTTTACTAAGGAGGGCACACAGTTTTTTCACGGCTAGAATAAAATCACAATACATGTGATTTTGTAAAAATCACAGTTGAATTTGCTACCTTTCCTGTTGTATGTAAATTTGACTTATAAGAAAAAATACTTATCTGAACCAGGGTCTAATAAGTGTTCCTAACACAGGGATAAATTGTCATTTAGGCCAGTCAAGTAGAGTCCTTGAACTCCGTCATTTTCTCTTCTAGACAATGTTTGGATTTACCCTGCCAATTTAGCAATCTTCTGAGGATCCTATTCTGTTCAAGGCCCATATTAACCAAGCTCCTTCAGATTGACATCTTTTCTCCTATTTTCTGTAAATTATGAAACATTTTTTCCCTCTGGTTCATGTGTTTGGTGAGAACAAACAACAGTTTATTTGCTCATTCTCCCTTTGATGGGCACCGGAATTACCTCTAGTTTTTGTCAAAACACGCTGGTATGAACATTTGTGTTTATGTGATCTGGTTCTGTAAATTTCTACACAAATTTCTAAAAGTCATGAACCTCGAAGTAGAGCTGCTGGGTTGTAGGGTATTACCTTTTCAACTTTACCAGGTACTGCCAAACCTTTCCCCAAAGTGGTTGCACCAGTTCAGTATGCCATCAGCAGTGTATGAGAATCTTATGATGACACAAACCTCGTGTGCCCTCTCAGATTCCTCTAACTGCCTTCTTTTCTCTTTCTAAGCACCCAAACTGCACCTGGTCACCTGTCTACATTCAGATTTGGTTGAAACCCACAGCATGGAGGCGACCAGAAGCCCCTGGGAGATGTCTGGATGCGCAGGGGAATAGCTCCATGTGATGCAAACCTTAACTAATGGGAACAGGAGAAGGGAGGAAGCCAGGAAGATAAATTTCCCCTCCCTTCTCATTGCTCCTTGCAACCCTTCCCACTTGAAGCATGACCACATTTAATGAACAACCTGCTGAGTCTCTTGGAAGCTTGCTGCAAAGCGGCAATCAGCACAATAACATTGTATTGTATCTTCCTCCGCTTCACTTCTCTTCCTCCCTCACCCTCACTGCCCTGAGCTGGCACATCCCAAAGAAAGCATTACCACATTAATCCTTGTCTCAGACTCTGCTTTCAAGAGGATCCAGGTGAAGGAAATTCCTGTTACTCCACCTCTTCATCAACTCTTGAAATGTCAGACTTTAAAAGTTGTGTCATTTTGTTGAGTGTATCTCATTGTGGTTTTAATTTGCATTTTCCTGATTATGAATGGGGTCGGCTAACTTTTCCTATGTTTATTGGATTTCTTCATTTGTGAAGTGTTTGTTTAAGTTTTTTACTAATTTTTCTATTGGGTTGTCTCTCTCTTTTTTTTTCTTTCTTTTTATCTTTTTTTTTTTTTTTTTTGAGATGGAGTCTCACTCTGTTGCCCAGGTTGGAGTGCAGTGGCGTGATCTTGGCTCGCTGCAACCTCCGCCTCCCGGGTTCACGCCATTCTCTCCTGCCTCAGCCTCCCGAGTAGCTGGGACTACAGGCGCCTGCCACCTCGCCCGGCTAGTTTTTTTTTTTTTTAAGTAGAGATGGAGTTTCACTGTGTTAGCCAGGATGGTCTCGATCTCCTGACCTTGTGATCCGCCCGTCTCGGCCTCCCAAAGTGCTGGGATTGAGCCACCGCACCCGGCCTCTTTCTTTTAAAGACAGAATCTTGCTCTGTTGCCCTGGCTAGAGTGCAGTGACGTAATCATAGCTCACTGAAGCCTTGAATTCCTGGGCTCAAGCAATTATCACATCTCAGCTTCCCAAGTAGCTGGAACTACAAGTGTGCAGCACCACCACCACCATGCCTGGCCTTTTTTTCCCCCCCATAGAGACAGGTCTCATTATGTTGCTCAGGCTGGTCTTGAACTCCTGGCATCAAGTGATCCTCCTACCTCAGTCTCCCAAAGTACTGGGATTACAGGTGTGAGCCACTGCACCCAGCCTTTTTCTTTCTTTTTTTTTTTTTTTTAGAAAAGAAAAAGTGGCTCAATCCTGTAATCCCAGCACTTTGGAAGGCCAAGGTGGGCAGATCAGTTGAGGTCAGGAGTTCAAGACCAGCCTGGCCAACATGGTGAAACCCTGTCTCCACTAAAAATACAAAAATTAGCCAGGTTTGGTGGTGTGTGCCTGTAATTCCACCTACTTGGGAGGCTGAAGCAGGAGAATTGCTTGAACCTGGGAGGCAGAGGTTGCAGTGAGCCAATATTGTGCCATTGCACTCCAGCCTAGGTGACAGAGCAAGACTCCATCTCAAAAAAATAAAGGAAAAAGAAAAAAGAAAAAAATTGATTTGTAAGATGTTCCAGTTAACTACTGCTATATAACAAATTACTCCAAAACTCGGCGGCATAAACCAATTATTTTACTGAGCTTGTGAATCCCATGGTTCATGAATTTAGACAGGAACACAGTAGGTATGGCTTGTGTCTGCTCTGTGATGTCTGGGGATTCAGCTGGTAAGACTCAAAGTCTGGAAGTGACTCAGTGGCTGAGGGTTAAAATTATCTGGAGGTATTTCACTAACGTGTCTGGTGGTTGATGCTGACTATTGTTTGGGGCCTCAGCTGGGGCAACTGGCTAGAAAACCTTCATGGAGTTTCTCTGTGTGATCTGTGCTTCCTCAAGCACAGGCCTCGACACAGTCAGAATTCTTACATGTCAGCTCAGGGCTTCAAAGGCGAGTGTCCCAGGTAAACCAGGGAGCAGCTGTATGGCCTTGAACGTTACTTCTGTTGCATTCTGTTGGTTATAAGTGAATCTCTAAAGGTGAGCAGATATAGGTCTTTCGTCTCAGCAGAGGGAATGTCAAGGTCATATTGTACAGAAGTGCGTGGAATTGGAGTTATTGTTGTAGCTGTCTTTGGAAAATACATCTGCCACATCCTGCTCTTTATGTTTTCTGGATACTAGTCCTTTATTGATTATATATGCTCCAAATATCTTCTCCCGCTCTGAGGATTAGTTTTTTGCTGCCTTAATGATGACTTTTGTTGAACAGAAGTTTACTTTACTTGGCAAAATGATCAATCAGTTCCTTTATGGTTGGTGCTGTAGATATCTTAATAACACTGAAACCATGAAGCAAGCTATTCTTTTATAATGTCTTCTGAAAGCTTTATGATTTTGCCTTTCACATTTAGGTAGTTACACAGTTACTATGCAATTTATTGCTGCTCGACTCCAAATCCAATCTTTTTTGCCCTGCTTTGTAATACTGGAGCCAGACCTTGTAAACATTTCTCCTTTGTCACCTGATGCAATGGTAGGTCTTGCCAGAAGAGATTGCTGGAGGGACATTGCCAGAGGAAGGGACTCCTCTTCCTGGTTCTGGTGCTTTTCCCTCTTTTTTTTTTTTTTTTTTTTTTGAGACAAATCCTTGCCCTGTTGCCAGGTTGGAGTGCAGTGACACGATCTTGACTCACTGCAACCTCCGCTTCCCAGGTTCAAACAATTCCCCTGCCTCAGCCTCCTGAGTAGCTGGGACTACAGGTGCGTGCCATCATGCCCAACTAATTTTTTGTATTTTAATAGAGACAGGGTTTCACCGCGTTGGCCAGGATGGTCTCAATCTCCTGACCTCATGATCTGCCCACCTCGGCCTCCCAAAGTGCTGGGATTACAGACATGAGCCACCGTGCCCGGCCACTTTTCTTTCTTGTTCCACTGGTGTGGATGCCAGCAGGCAGTTTCCCAGCTAGGCATCCCCACAACAGGTGGTTTCCTAGCAAGTTTCACCAGGGCTCCAGTGCAGTTTCCTTCTTGCCACCCTGGGCTGTGGTACCTTCTCTCCCATCCAGTGGAGCACAGTGACACCTTCTACAGGGAGGTCTGAATCTCAGCCTCAGCCTCCCAAAGTGCTGGAATTACAGGGGTGAGACACTGTGCCTGGCCCCTCCATGTCTTAATTATCACATTATACAATAAGTCTTGATAGCTGATAAAGCATGTTCTTCCTCGATTTTAATTTTCTTTAACAATATGTTGAATTTTTATCAGATTCTTTTTTCTGCCTTTAATTAGATGAACTCATATTTTCTTCTTTAATTCATGGGCAGTTCTATTCCAAGCTTACGCCTTTCCTTGGTACTCTGCCTTCACCATAGAGAGGGTGTCTGCTCCCTACATCTGCTATGGCTGTATTATTTGGAGTTCTCTGCACATTTAAGTAGTTAACCTCTTGTGACTAGTTAATCATTCTTTTCTTTTTCTTCTTCTTTTTTTTTTTGACAGTCTTTCTCTGTTGCCCGGGTTGGAGTGTGTTGGTGCAAATCACAGTTCAGCCTTGACCTCCTGAGCTCGAGCAATTCTCCCATCTCAGCCTGCCAAGTAGCTGGGACTATAGGCACATACCACCACCATGCTCAGCTACATTTTTTGTTACTTTTCATAGAGGCAGGGTCTCACTATGTTGGCCAGGCTGGTCTCAAACTCCTGGGCTCAAGCGATCTTCCCACCTCAGTCTCTCAAAGTGCTAGCATTACAGACATAAGCCACCATGCCTGGCCTAGTAATTCTTTATATTAAAATTTCCCTGTTCAAGTTACTGGTATGGTTTCTTTTTCCTGACTGGAACCTCACTGACAAATCGGTCAGATTTAATCCTCCTGGAAAATATTTCGTATATGGTATGATATCAGAGTTCAACTTCATTTTTTCCATCCAGATAGCCAATTGTCTGAGCGCCATGTTTTGGAAAGAACATCTTTCCCCTATTGTTCTTTGGTGATGGCTCTGTCATATATCGGGAATCCACATACGCTTGTGTCCATTTCTAGCCTGTCTGTTTTACCCATTTTTCTATTTGTGCCTGCACTAATCCCTCCATGTCTTTTTTTTTTTTTTTTTTTTGAGACAGAGTCTCACTGTGTCACCCAGGCTGGAGTGCAGTGTCATGATCTCGGCTCACTGCAACCTCTGCCTCCTAGGTTCAAGCAACTCTCCTGCCTCAGCCTCCTAAGTAGCTGGGATTACAGGTGCATGCCACCATGCCCAGCTAATTTTTGTATTTTTAGTAGAGATGGGATTTCACTTTGTTGGCCAGGCTGGTATCAAACTCCTGACCTTGTGATCCACCCGACTTAGCCTCCCAAAGTGCTAGTATTACAGGCATGAGCCACGGTGCCTGGCCCCTCTGTGTCTTACTTATCATATTTTACAATAAGTCTTGGTAGCTGATAAAGCATGTCCTTCCACCATTTTAATTTTCTTTAAAAGTGTGTTGAATTTTTATCAAATCCTTTTTATCTGCCTTTAATTAGATGAACTCATATTTTCTTCTTTAATTCATGGTGAATTTATATATATATATATATATATATATATATATATTTTTTTTTTTTTTTTGAGACAGAATCTTGTTCTGTTGCCCAGGTTGGAGTGCAATGGTGTGATCTCGGCTCACTGCAACCTCTGCCTCCTAGGCTCAAACAATCCTTCTGCCTCAGCCTCCCAAGTAGCTGGGACTATAGGCCTGCGCTGCCATGTGTGGTTAATTTTTGAATTTTTTGCAGAGATGGAGTTTTACCATGTTGCTCCACTTGCTCTCGAACGCCTAGACTGAAGTGATCCACCCACCTTGGTCTGCCACAGTGTTGGGATTACGGGCAGGAACCACCGCACCCCACCTCAAATTCACATGATTTAATCGTATTAATGGACAAATAATACGAAAGAAAATCTACTGCATGAGGAAGTATACCACCATAAGATAGAGTAACAAAACAGATTTAATCTGTGTTGTTATTGTTGGTTCTGTGACACTACCTCATGTTAAACTAAATCTGTTTAGTTTAAAGCACTAGGTTTAAATGAAGCCTAGCTCGAAACTCAAAGCTCTAGGTTTCTAGTATTGGCATTTTCCCCATGGTAGTTTTTTTGTTTTGTTTTGTTTTGAGACAGAGTCTCACTGTCACACAGGCTGGAGTCCAGTGGCACAATATTGGCTCACTGCAACCTCCACCTCCCGGGTTCAAGCAATTCTCCTGCCTCAGCCTCCCGAGCAGCTGGGACAACAGGCACCCACCACCTCACCTGTCTAATATTTGTGTTTTTTTTTTTTTTTCCATAGAGATGGGGTTTTGCCACATTGGTCAGGCTGGTCTCAAACTCCTGACCTCAAGTGATCCACCTGCCTCAGACTCCCAAGGTGCTGGGATTACAGGCATGAGCCCCTGCACCTGGCCTCCCCATGGTAGTCTTGTTTCCATATGGGAACATCACCTATTTCAGCTCTTTGTGTCTGTTTCAGGCTTCTAGAGATTTTCCTTAGTTACTTGTAGTCCTAACTAAGTGTATAAATATCTATTTGTTGAAATGTATCCACTATCAATATATTGTAAAGAAGAGCTTTTCAAAATATCTAGTGTGCCACACCGCTAGTGGCAGAAGTCTTTTTGTTGTTATACTGTCTAGAGTGTTATTATATGTGACATTACCAACTTGTTCTAAAATGTTAAATAATTTTTCTTAATGGACCTGGCAACACCATATATTGGGAAAGTTAATGTCCAGAGCCTTTCCATTTCAGTTATTTCTCCGAGATTCCATAATTTTGCTTAGGGGAGAGACTAGAAGTGGTGCATAACCAGAATAATATCCCCATAATCACATAAGCCAGACCAATTCCTTAGGAACCAAAAGTAAGCTCATGTACCACAGATGAAATAAGTCCCAGTAAATGATCACCAACAGTCTAATTGGGTAATTGAGCAACTGAATAGCGGAAGATTAAGATACAGTGATGTATTGAACTCAGGGAAATATCATAAGGATTAATACAACATTCATTATAATTACATTGGCTATTGGCCACAGGAACTAATCCATTTTGAATGAAACATTAAAACCCTTTAATGGTGGTGGCTATTTGTGGAAAGAGTGTGGAAGTATTGGAAATTACGCTGGGGACTGTGTGCATTCGGAGGGTTTTATTGGTCCTAGACCAGCAGTAGTCAGAAACAATTTGTGTGTGTGTGTGTGTCCCCAGGCTTCAAAAGTCTCCCTAGATGAGGGACATTGGTATCATGGGGGTCCCCTGAGAACAGATTCAACACTCAGAGATACGAAGTTTCTTTATGAACAGAAGGGATAGTTTAAGAAAGTGTAATATTTTTATCCCTGGATTTTTGACACACAAAAGCCATACACCAGTATTCAGACAAAGGTCCAGCAGTCATTTTGAAACTTTTCTTGATCTTTTGGATAATTCTATTCTTTCTGGAGGGGAAGATCCTTATTACCTTGATATGGCAAGTTGTCTGTATCTTAGAAATGAGACCCAAAGCCAAACTGATTCATTCAGAAGGGACAAAGTGAACAGCACTGTGATAACTGCTTGGTAAAGCTGACCTCATCGTTTGGTCCTCGTTCATAGAGCAGAGGGGGCCGGCACACTCACTGTGTCTTTAAACTTTTGTTTTTGTTTGTTTTTGAGACAGGGTCTCACTCCATTGCCCAGGCTGGAGTGCAGTGGTGCCATCATAGGCCACTACACCTTCAAACTCGTAAGCTCAAACAATCCTCTCACCTCAGCCTCCTGAGTAGCTAGGACTATGGGGCATGCCACCACACCCAGCTAATTAAATTTTTTTTTTTTTTTTTTTGTAGAGATGGGGCCTTGCTATGTTACCCAGGCTGGGCTCAAACTCCTGGGCTCAAGCAAGCCTCCTGTCTCTGCTTCCCAAAGTGCTAGGATTACAGACATCAGCCACCGCACTTAGTGACCTTTAAACTTTTGAGGTAAGAATTGAGTAGAGGCTTTTTTTTTTTTTTTTTGGTCAAATGAGAGAAAATTGCTAACTGCTTAAGTTTTTTCCTTGCAGAATAGAGGTTGGTAACAGAATTATTCTCTTTAAAGTTGGAACCTCTTACCTTGCTCACAAACTAGCCCGCTCCCAGCCTCCTGCTCAGTTGGCATCCAGGGAGCAAATAATAGGCCAACAGAAAATATCCACCAAGTTGTTCTTAAGGCTAAAAGTTCGTGAAATAGGCACAAGAGCTGGGTGCGGTGGCTCACGCCTGTAATCCCAGCACTTTGAGGGGCTGAGGGGGGTGGATCACAAAGTCAGGAGTTGAAGACCAGCCTGGCCAACATGGTGAAACCCCGTCTCCGCTAAAAATACAAAAATTAGCTGGGCATGGTGGCAGGAGCCTGTCATCCCAGCTACTTGGGAGGCTGAGGAAGGAGAATCCCTTGAAGCCAGGAGTCGGAGGTTATAGTGAGCCAAGATTGCGCTACTGCATTCCAGCTTGGGCAACACAGCGAGACTCTGTCTAACAACAACAAAAAAAGGCACAAGAAGCTGCCATGCCCCTGAGGCAGACATCTTCTCAAGTTGAGAAACGTGGTTCAGGATGCATGCGTGGTGAGGACAAGCCGGGATGGTCCTCTCTAGGAAAGTTCGAGTGACGCTTCTTTCCTCTGATTAATCGTCATGTATATTCAGCCTCCAGCTCAGTTTCACCAGGGTGATTGTTTAGACTCTTGTTTCTGTGCATGGAAAGTTTGAACACACTTCAGTAATGCTTTGTGAAAATCTAGCAAAATCCCATTTTATACCTAAATGTTTTCCAAGTGGATGGTCACTGGAACTGTAGAAGGAAGTTGCATGTGCCTGTACATAATTCTTGAGAATTATGGGCAAGACATCTGGCCGTTTTGGTCGATACATTTTAACCAATTTCTTTTTCGAAATCCCATTTTGGCTTTCTACTATTCCCCCAGCTAGTTGTAGGTGGTATGAGCAGCGATGGGATTAGTGTGTCAGTAAGACATTACACATTTCCCTATCATTTGACCTGAAAACTAAGGGTTATGATCACTGTTGAAGGTTAAAGTTGCCTAATCCTGAAAGCGAAGCTCTTAAAAAGTTTTTGCCAGGTACAGTTACTTACATCTATAATCCCAGCACTTTGGGAAGCCAAGGTGGGAGGATTGCTTGAGCTCAGGAGTTTGAGGCCAGCCTGGCCAACATAGTGAGATCTCGTCTCTAGAAAATTTTTATTTATTTATTTATTTATTTTATTTTATTTTATTTTATTGAGATGAAGTCTCGCTCTGTCGCCCAGGCTGGAGTGCGGTGGCGCGATCTCTGCTCACTGCAAGCTCCGCCTCCGGGTTCACGCCATTCTCCTGCCTCAGCCTCCCGAGTAGCTGGGACTACAGGTGCCCGCCACCACGCGCGGCTAATTTTTTTTTTGTATTTTTAGTAGAGACAGGGTTTCACCCTGTTAGCCAGGATGGTCTTGATCTCTTGACCTCGTGATCCGCCTGCCTCGGCCTCCCAAAGTGCTAGGATTACAGGTGTGAGTCACCACGCCCAGCCGCAAAAATTTTTTAAAGTTAGCTAGATATGGTAGCTTGTGCCTGTGGTCTTAGTTACTTATGAGGCTGAGGTGGGAGGATGACTTAGGCCTAGGAGGTCAAGATTGCAGCTTGCTTTGATTGCACCACTGCACTCCAGCCTGGGCAACAGAGCAAGATCTGGTCTCAAAAAAAAAAAAAAGTTTTTGACTTGTGGTGACTGTGTAAGCCTTTGCTCATTGCTGAGTTTCTCAGGAGTTCAAGACCATCCTGGGCAACATAGTGAGACCCTGTCTCTACAAAAAAATAAAAATTAAAAAAAATGAATTGCCAAGCCATAATCTGGATAGAAACAACCTAAATATTTACAAATATCCTTTGTGGTAAAAGACGAGGTACTTGTATTTACGGGCAAGTGAGCATTACTGTTCATTCATTCAGTGAATGTTTATTGAGTGCCTGCTATATATATATACACACACACACACACACACACACACACACACATACACACACACACACATATATATACACACACACACACATATATATATACACACACACACACACACACACACATATATATATATACAAGGCGCTGTTGTGGTTGCTGGGGATAAAGTGACTAAAGCAGGCAAAAACGCTGTCCCTCATGGAGCTCATGTTCTAAAGAGGAAGACAGAAAACAAACAAGGTACAGAAGTAAATTATATATTATGTTAGGTCATACCCACAGAGAAAAATAAAGGAAGGAAAGCAGATAGGCAGTATGTACATGGTAGAGGGAAAAGGATTGCAATTTTCAGCTGGGTAGTCAGGACAAAGCTTCACTGAGAAGCGGACCTTTGAAGAAAGCTGGAAGGAAGTAACGGTGAGCCATGTGGCTCTCTGAGGGAAGAGCATTCCAAGGCCATGAGTAATAAATTTTGCCTAAATTCCATTAAGAAAGAAAAGCTGAACACGGTGGTTCATGCCTATAATCCTAGCACTTTGGGTGACCAAGGTGGGAGGATCATTTGGGCCCAGGAGTTCGAGACAAGCCTGGGCAACATAGCAAAACCCCATCTCTACAAAAAATAAAAATAAAAAATAGAAAGTTAGCTGGGCATGGTAGTGTGTGCTTGTAGTCCCAGCTCTTCAGGAGGCTGAAGTGGGAGGATCACTTGAGCCCACGAGTTCGAGGCTGCAATGAGCTATGATCATGCCATTGTGCTTCAGTCTGGGTGATAGAATTGAGACTCTGTCTCAAAAAAAAAAAAAAAAAAAAAAAGGAGAGAGAGAGAGAGAGCAATGGCCTGGTACATTCCTGTTATTACTGGAGGTCTGGGAGATGTGGAGGAACCAGTAAAGCTTTTCACTGAGGTAGACTGAGGTAGACAATAAGCAGGAGATGATGCTGTTCTGGAAACCAAGTCAAGAAAAGGTGTCCAAGGAGGAGAGAGTGACCAACTCTGTCAAATGCTACTGGTCTTCCAGTAAGACGGGAAGCAAGAGTAGACTAGCCCTGGAGGAGCACGGGGTGAAAACCTTATGAGGGGGCACTGGAGAGACCAGATGGAGGGAAAGTGGAGAGACACTGAGTATAGACACTTGTGTTGAGGGATTGTGCTTTAAAAGAGAACAGAGACAGCAGGGCGTGGTGACTCACACCTGTAATCCCAGCACTTTGGGAGGCTGAGGTGGGCAGATCACTTGAGGTCGGGAGTTTGAGACCAGCCTAAACAACATGGAGAAACCCCATCTCTACTAAAAATAGACAATTAGCCAGGCGTGGTGGCGCATGCTTGTAATCCCAGCTACTTGGGAGGCTGAGGCAGGAGAATTGCTTGAATTTGGGAAGCAGAGGTTGCGGTGAGCCGATATCGCACCATTGCACTCCAGCTTGGGCAACAAGAGCGAAACTTCATCTCAAAAATAAATAAATAAATAAATAAATAATAAAAGCAGAGAAACAGTACAATAACTGGAAGAGGAAATAAGAAAAAACTTAGCCTTTGCCTTTTTGTTTCCTGGGTTTTGGGAGAGTTCGGAAGCTTGTACAGCATCTTTGCATCCTGATGGTGATTATCCACTGGAGAGTGAATAGCAATGGTACAGGAGAGTTAGGGAAATTGCAGGAGCAAAGAGAGGGTACAGCCAGCCTGGAGAGAAGGCAGAGTATGTGTAACGATGCTGTTGGCTTGGTGGAGTTGATGGCTTGGGAGTTCTCTCCTGGTGGCCTCTATTAGTGAAATAGGAAACAAGGTCATCAGCAGAGAGTTAGGATGGAACATGTATAAAGAGGGAGGAAAAGCTGTGAAATAATTAACTCAGAGAGGAGGAGAGTTAATGGACTAGAAAAATGTAGAATAATTGCCAGGAAGTTAAGTGCCCACTTGAGGTAAGTGGTCATGAATTTAAAGTAGTCCAGTCAACACAGTTGCTTTTCTTCAGCCATATTCGGCAGCATCGATGTAGATGTAGAAGAATTGGATTTCACAAGGGTTTGAGTTTTGCCAAGCAAGTAATACAAATTCAGGGTTGATAATACAGTTAAGGGTAATTGCAATGGCTGATTATGACTGAGCATGGAATTTAAACTGGGTGAGGAGGCATATTGGTCGGTTCAGGCTGCCGTAACAAGATACCACAGAATGGGTGACTTCAACGACAGACATTTATTTTGTCATCATTTTTTTGTTTGTTTGTTTATTTTGAGATAAGGTCTTGCTCTGTCTCCCAGGGTGTATTGCAGTGGTGTGATCATGGCTCACTGCAGCCTCCACCTCCCTGGGCTCAGGTGATCCTCTCACCACAGCCTCCCAAGTAGCTAGGACTACATGTGTGCACCACCACACCCAGCTAATTAAAACAAAAAAAAAATTTTTTTTTAAAGACAGGGTCTCCCTATGTTGCCCAGGCTGGTCTCAAACTCTTGACCTCAAATGATCCTCCCACATCAGCCTCCCAAAGTGCTGGGATTATAGGTGCGAGCCACCACACCTGACTATTTTCTCCTAATTTTAGAAGCTGGACATCCAGGATGGAGGTACAAGCACCGTAAGGTAGGTTGCTAGTGAGGCCCTTCTTCCTGGCTTGTAACCATCTGCCTTCTGGCTGTCCTCACATGACCTTTCCTCTGTGACTGTGCAGAGACCTCTGGTGCCTCTTCATATATATATATGTGTGTGTGTGTGTGTGTATGTGTGTGTGTGTGTGTATATATATGTATATATGTGTGTGTCTATATATGTGTGTGTGTGTATATATATGTGTGTGTGTGTGTGTGTGTGTACATATATATATATAGAGAGAGAGAGAGAAATGTGTGTTTAATGGCAAACCTTGGCACATTCCAACACCAGGAATGGCATGAGGTCACAGAACCAGGTATGGGTAGGTGATCTCCATGGAGCTTCACATGATGAAGAGGATGAGGAAGGCCACCATCAGACAGAAGAGTCCCATGGACTCAGACAGGACAAAACTGACAATGGCACAGGAGAAGAGCTGCTGCTTGAGAGATGGGTTCCTAGCATAGCCTGATCAAGCTGCCAAGCACTCTTATTTTTATTTATTTATTTATTTATTTTTGAGGCAGGGTCTTGCTCTGTCACCCAGGCTGAAGTGCAGTGACACAATCACAGCTCACAGCAGCCTTGACCTCCCAGGCTCTAGCGATCTTCCCACCTCAGCCCCCCAAGTATCTGGGACTACAGACGCCAGCCACCATGCCTGGCTAATTTTTGTACTTTTTTAGTAGAGATGGGGTTTTGCCATGTTGGCCAGGCTAGTCTTGAACTCCTGACCTCAGGTGATCTGCCCACCTCGGCCTCCCAAAATGTTGGGATTACAGGTGTGAGCCACTGCGCCCAGCGTGCTTAGGCTATTTAGATGAATTCTCTGGCCTGTTCAGGAAGGAGGCAGACCCAGGCTGGATCAGAACTGGAAAAAGAAGTGCATCTTTTCAGTCTGCACTCCCGCTGCCCTGTAGCCCTTTCTCAGTCTTGCCCAAGGTGATTTCTTCCTGTTCTTATAGAGACACTAGTCCTAGGCGATAGGGTCACTCTTACAACTTCATTTAGCCTTAATTACCTCTTTACAGGCCCTATTTCCAAATACAGTCACATTGGGGGTTAGGGTTTCAATAAATGAATTTTGGTGGGGGACACAATTTAGTCTGTAACAGGAAGGAAGGAGATAGATGAGAGCACAGTGAGAAGGTGGTAAGATGAATGCATTGTAGGTAGTGATCACTGGAGCTGGAGTGTTAGGTGTGAGCTGAAAATAGGAGGAGCTGATTGGAGAATGGGGTGTGTGAAATTGGGAGTAAAGAAGGGTTGCAATAATTTGTCGTAACAAAATCAAGGGTATGACTACGGCGATGAGTGGCTGACTTGGTGGATAAAAAGACCACAGGAGGAGCGTATGCTAAGGAACTGAGAGGCCAAAGCATTAAAAGCATCATCTCTACTGAAATCAGTGGTAATTATCACAGGAATGGTGCTGAAGAGAGTCACAGTGAGCCAGGTGTTAACTCTTCAAGGAAGGAGGGAGAATAACCTAACGTAAAATAAGGGCAATAAGGCAGGGGTACACTGTGTTGGGAGAAAAATGAGCATAACCAAACACAAGTCACAGAGGAAAATATCTGCAATGCATATAACTACCAGGAGGGTCATAGATTGGATTCTCCAGATGCAGATGCTGAGATGGAATCTGAGGTGCAAGAAGCTTAGTAGGGATCAACTCTTGTGAAAGGAAGGAGAAGGAAGCAGGATTAGGCAGAGGAAGAACTTGAACTGAGAAGCAGGCCCCACAAAGCCTCAACCAACCCAGCAGGGAGCTCTGGAGCAAACACTGTACATCAAAGTGTTCTAAGTTAGGCCAAAATAGCTGGGCCTTTCTACCAGCTACGAATTGCTGGGAAGCGTATGACCTTGGGTGAAGCAGCTCTCTGCAGATGAGGCAGATCCTGAAATAGCTGACAGTTGGAGGCTGTCTGCCTAATGCACTCCCTGCAGCTGGGCAACAAGTTCTTCCTTGAAGGGGGATCTGGGCAGTGCGTCTCTGTGTCTGCCACAAAGAGAGTTGTATTTTATTTTGCAAGCATAAAGAACCCGTACAAATCACTATGAACTTCTGAGTTGCCAAAGATAATAGTGGCTGTCTAAATCGGAATCGCTTCACATCCCAAATGACCATATAGAACAAAGGTCAGCAAATAACGTCCTGTGGGCTAGGCACCTGTTTTTGTCAACACATCAATTAGTTCATGCATTGTATGGGTGCTTCATGTTACAAAGGCAGGTTGAGTAGTGTGATAGAGATAGTATGGGATGGGCATGTGGCTCATGCCTGTAATACCAGCACTTTGGGAGGCCAAGGCACACGGATCACTTGAGTCTAGGAATTCGAGACCAGCCTGGCCAACATGGTGAAAACCCGTCCCTACTAAAAATACAAAAAGTTAGCCAGGCATTGTGGTGCAAGCCTGTAGTCCCAGCTACTCGGGGAGCTGACGCGGGAGGATCCCTTGAGCCTGGGAGATGAAGGCTACAGTGAGCTCTGACCATGACACTGCCTGGGTGATAAAGTGAGACTCTGTCTCAAAAAAAAAAAAAAAGAGAGAGAGAGACCGTATAGCTTGCAAGCCTCAATTATTTACTATATGGCCCTTTAAGAAAAAGTTTGCTGGCCAGGTGCTGCCACACCTGTAATCCCAGGCAGGAGGATCTCTTGAGGAGTTCTAGAACAGCCTGGGCAACACAGTGAGATCTTGTCTCTACAAAAAAAAAAAAAAAAAAAGAAAAGAAAAGGTTTGTTGACTACTAATTCCTGATATAGAAAAAAAAAAAGTAACAAAAACTAAATTCTCAGCATAACTAGATGACAGAGAATTCCTAAACCTTAAATTACCTATAAGTAGAAAAAGTAAACACCAAATTCCAGTGAGATGGCTTTCACGATTCTACTGCAAATCTTTGTGGAGAGCGAGGGCAGTCCTGGAAAAACTGTGGAAGAGAAGAGGGGGCAGGTAACAGCAGGCCAAAGATTGATCTGAAATCATTGTGTTAAAGGGAAAGTCCGCCCTAAGAGAAACAACACGGAAAATGAATCCTGTAGATCAGAGCACTGACCACGGGGAGGGACTTAAAAGGGCAGCGTAGCCTCAAGGAGACAACCTCAGAAAAGTCGCGCTTCTGGGGGAATAGAATGCAAGAAAGGAAAGGATAGGCACCCTTTGAAGATTAGGTGGTGAAGAGGAAAAGAATCAAAAGGTGCTATAACCAGTGAGTACCAAGGGAAAAAAAAAAAATCAAAAGAGGAAAATGTAGGGCATGTAACACAAAACAGAACCCAAAACTTGCAGGAGATACAATTCCCACCACACACACACACGCACACACATACACACATGCACACACACACACACACACAGAGCCATCCATTAAAGCAGCAGTTCTCAGACTTTTTTGGTTTCAGGACTTTGTTACACTCTTGAAATGAGTACCCTAAAGAGCTTTTGTATTTGTAGGTTATATCTATCAACATTGACTGTATTAAATATTAAAACTGAGAACTTAAAAAATATTTTAGGAATTAATTTAAAAGAATAATAAACTGATTACATATTAGCATAATTAATTTTTAAATGAAAAACAACTATATATTCCAAAACAAAAAATTTCATGAGAAGAGTGGCATTATTTTACATTTTTGCAAATCTCTTCATATCTGGCTAAACGGAAGACAGCTGGTCTTATACCTGCATGTCTAAATTCAATCTGATGCAATATCACTTGTCCTGTAGCTCCTAGAAAAGTCCATACTTGTGGGCCAAGCACTGTGACTCACGCCTGTAATCCCAGCACTTTGAGAGGCCGATGCAGGTGGATCATTTGAGGTCAGGAGTTTGAGACCAGCTTGGCCAACATGATGAGATCCCATTTCTACTAAAAACATGAAAATTAGCCAGGCATGGTGGCACGCACCTGTAATCCCAGCTACTTGGGAGGCTGAGGTAGGAGAATCGCTTGAACCTGAGAGGCAGAGGTTGCAGTGCGCCGAGATCATGCCACTGCATGAGACTCCATCTCAAAAAAAAAAAAAAAAAGAAGAAGAACAAGAAAAGAAAAAGAAAGCTCCATACCTTAAGAAATGTTAAGAAAATATGTTAAGAAAATGAAGGTGAGAAAGACAAAAACGAATTAGTATATTATTAAAGTAGTTTTGACTTTGCAGCTACCTGAAAGGTTTTGGGGACCTGAATCACACTTTAAGAACTGCTGTATTCATTGCTTGAGCCTATGAGTTCGAGGCTGCAGTAGGCTAGGATGGTATCACTGCACCCCAGCCTGGGTGAGAGAGAAAAACTCTGTCTCGAAAAAAAAAAACCTAACAACACACACACACACACTGCCCACTTCCTTCTGCCAAATTTAAAAAGAACTACTGCATTAAAGAAAAAAAAAAACTTGTACTTCGGGCCGGGCGCAGTGGCTCACGCCTGTAATCCCTGCACTCTGGGAGGCCGAGGCGGGTGGATCACCTGAGGTTGGGAGTTCGAGACCAGCCTGACCAACGTGGAGAAACCCCGTCTCTACTAAAAATACAAAATTAGCCGGGCGTGGTGGCACATGCCTGTAATCCCAGCTATTCAGGAGGCTGAGGCAGGAGAATCGCTTGAATCCGGGAGGTGGAGGTTGCGGTGAGCCGAGATCACGCCATTTCACTCCAGCCTGGGCAACAAGACCAAAACTTCTCAAAAAAAACCAAACAAACAAACAAAAAAACTTCTACTTCACTACACTGACAGAAGGGGATGCCATTCAACTAAGAATCTTGGAGACCACTCTAATTCCAAAAATTAAATAGCCAAAAACAGATTAAAAGTTTCTGTAAGAAAATAGAAAATGAGAACCAAAATAGCTCAAGTGATGAACATTTCTACATTTCCCTCCAAAAGAAAAATTACCATAAAGCAGAAGAAAAATGCTGTAACACAACACACCAAACTGAATGAATTGTCGTCTTCAGGCAAACATTTGAGGATATGACAAATCACCCTTTAGCTTTTTTTTTTTTTTCCTTTGAGACAGGGTCTCATCATGCTGCCCAAGCTGGACTTGAACTCTCAGGCTCAAGCAATCCTCTCACCTCAGCCTTTCGAGTATCTGAGTACCCTTTACTTAAGGGGTATAATGTATATTACTTGAGTGGTAGACCCCCTAAAAGCCCTGACTTGACCACTATGTAATCTATGCATGTAACAAAATTATACTTGTACCTCATAAATTTATCAAAAAAAAAAAAAAAAGCCATCTTGAAACAAAAATTCAAAAATTAAAAGCAAATGGACATCCCCCTGCTCTGAAGGAATAAATTAAGAGTTCACTGAACTCAGGAAAGAAGAAACAGACAAAATGATTTCAGAAATAAAGCCTACATTACAAGGCACTCAAAGGAGAATAAATTCAAGTGGAACTGTAATAAGGGGCATTGAAGAAAGACAGTTTTGCTTGATGTGATCCTATTTGTCCATGTTTGCTTTGGAAAAACCAAGAGGATGAAAATGAAATCAAGAGAAAAGTGTTCGGAAGAAAGACTTCTCCTTCACCAACCTAAGTCCAGCTGGTTGGGGGCCTGTGAATTAAATGGCAATAGAGCAACAGGGGAAAAATAGACATGTGGGTGCACCCTTGTAGAGAGAACAGCTCCCTGAACAGCTGGAGGTAAAAGTTTATATACCAACCTATATACCACCCCAGTGGGGCTTTGGGACTTCAAAGAATGGAAGCTTCTTATGAGTCTTGTTCGTACAATTTTTTTTTTTTTTTTTTTGAGACGGAGTTTCACTCTCGTTCCCCAGGCTGGAGTGCAGTGGTGCGATGTCTGCTCACTGCAACCTCTGCCTCCTGGGTTCAAGTGATTCTCCTGCCTCAGCCTCCGGAGTAGCTGGGATTACAGACATTTGTCACCACACCCAGCTAATTTTTGTATTTTTAGTAGAGACAGGATTTCACCATGTTGGCCAGGCTGGTCTCAAACTCCTGGCTTCAAGTGATCCACTTGCCTCTGCCTCCCAAAATGCTGGGATTACAGGTGTGAGCCTCCACGCCCAGCTTTATGCAATTTTTTAAAAAGTGTCTTGATGTCCAAGGTCAGTGCTTCTGTAACCGGAGACCTCTTAGGATTTGTGGCAGCTATGTCTCCTAAGGCTCTGTGTTAGTCCGATAAGGGAAGTTTCAGATAAGATTTCTCTCTGCATCTGTTGTAGCTCAGATATTTTTAATTGGAAGTTATCTCTTTACCAAGTTGGTGGACTGTTTTCTTCAGAAGTAAAAAGAGTCAGAGAGAAAGTGGTTGAAATGGAAGACAGGCAGAGAAGAAACAGTACAGTTAAATCTTGGACAATCTGAGTCTGAACTACATGAGTCCACTTAGATGTGGATTTTTTTTGATCAAACAATATTTGCCAGATGCAAAACCCATGTATATGGAGGGGTGACTTTGCATACCACGATTTTGCAGGCTGACTCCAGAACTGTTGGCCATTAGTATGTTTTCTTTTGAGAAATACATATTCAGATATTTTGCCCATTTTAGAACTAGGTTTTGTTTTGTTTTTTTCTCTTATTGAGTTGCTTGCGCTCCTTATGTATTCTGATTATTAATCCTTTGTCGGATGGGTAGCTTTCTCCCAGCAAAGAAAAGAGTTGTCCCTTTTCTTTGTTAATTGTTTCCTCTGCTGTGCAGACGCTTTTTAGCTTGATGTGATACTATTTGTCCATTTTTCTTTGGTTGCCTTGTGCTTTTGTGGTCTTAGTCAAGAAATCTTTACCAGACCAGTGTCCTAGAGAGTTTCCCCAGTGTTTTGTTTTGGTGGTTTCGTAGTTCCAGGTCTTAGGTTTAAGTTTTTAATTCATTTTGATTTGATTTTTGTGTATGAGGAGGGATAGCCTATGGCTATCCATTTTCCCAGCACCATTTATTGATGACACTGTCCTCTCCCCCAATGTATGTTTTTAGCACCTTTGTCAAAAATGAGTTGACTGTAAATGCATTAATTTTACTTCTGGGTTTTCTATTCTGTTCCATTGCGCAATGTGTCTGTTTTTCTTGCCAGTACCATGCTGTTTTGGTTACTATAATTCTGTAGTATAATTTGAAGTCAGGTAAAGTGATGCCTCCAGCTTTGTTCTTTTTGCTCCGGATGGCTTTGACTGTTCTGTGTCTTTTGTTGTTCCATACACATTTTAGAATTTTTTTTCTAGTTTTGTGAAAAACGTCATTTTATTTTTTTGTTTATATCTTTTTTTTTCCCCCTGAGGCAGAGTTTCACTCTTATTGCCCAGACTGGAGTGCAATGGCGCGATCTCGGCTCATCACAACCTCTAGCTGCTGAGTTCAAGTGATTCTCCTGCCTCAGCCTCCCGAGTAGCTAGGATTACAGGCATGAGCCACCATGCCCGGCTAATTTTGTATTTTTAGTAGAAATGAAGTTTCTCCATGTTGGTCAGGCTGGTCTTGAACTCCCGACCTCAGGTGATCTGCCTGTCTCGGCCTCCCAAAGTGCTGGGATTACAGACATGAGCCTTTTATATCTTTTTTTTAATCCCTCAAATATTCTTCCATCCATATTGTTGGTATTTTGATGGGGATTGCATTTAATCTGTAGATTGTTTTGGGTAGTATAAACATTTTACCAATATTGATTCTCCAATCCATGAACATGGAATATCTTTCTATTTTTTGGTATCCTTTTCAATTTATTTCATCAATGTTTTACAGTTTTCATTGTAGAAATCTTTCACTCCTTTGGTTAAGTTCATTTCTATCTATTTTTTTTTATAGCTATTGTAAATGAGATTACTTTCTTGTTTTTTTTTTTCATATTGTTCGTTTCTATATGCCAATATAGAATGTTTGTATGCTGATTTTATAAGACCACAAAAACAAAGTTTGTATGCTGATTTTATATCCTGCAACTTTACTGAATTTGTTTATCAGTTCTAAGAGGTTTTGGTGGAGTTTTTTTGTTTTGTTTTGTTTTGGTTTTTTGAGACAGAGTCTTGCCCTGTTGTCCAGGCTGGAGTTCAGTGGCCCAATCTTGGCTCATTGCAACCTCTGCCTCCCAGGTCCCAGTGATTCTCCTGCCTCAGCCTCCCGAGTAGCTGGGACTACAGGTGTGTGTCACCACACTCAGCTAACATTTGTATTTTTTGTAGAGATAGGGTTTCACCATGTTGCCCAGGCTGGTGCCAAACTCCTGGCCTCAAGTGATCCACCCACCTTGGCCTCACAAAGTGCTGGGATTACAGGTGTGAGCCACTGTGCCTGGCCTTGGTGGTCTTTAGGTTCTTCTAAATCTAAGATTATATTGTCTGTAAACAAGGATAATTTTACTTCTTCAAATTTGGATGCCCTTTACTTCTTTCTCTTGTGTAAAAGTAATTTTCTCTGGTAGTATGTTTTAGTTTCTTGCTTTTTATTTTTTGTGTTCTATTATTTTGTGTGTGTGTGTGTGTGGTTACCATGAGGCTTACAAATAACATCTTACAGTCAATTATATTAGAAATTTTTTGAGACAGGTCTTGCTCTTTTGCCCAAGTTAGGCTCAAACTTGTGATCCTACCACCTCAGCTTCCTGAGTAGTTGGGATACAAGCACACACCACTGCACCTGGCTAACCAATTATTTTAAACTGATAACAACCTAACTATGATTACAAAGAAGAGAAAAAAAACGAGCAAAGAGAAAAGTAAAATACTCTACATTTTAACTCCAACCCCCTAACTTTTTACTTTTTGTTGTCTCTAGATCTTTTTATATTGTCTATCTCTTAAAAATTGTTGTGGTTATTATTGTTGATAGACTGTCTTTTAGTCTTCCTACTAAAGATATGAGTGGTTTATATACCAAAATTACAGGGATAGAGTATTCTGTATTTGTCTGTGTACTTACTATTACCAGTGAGTTTTATATCCTCAGATGATTTATTATTGCTCATTAATGTCCCTCTCTTTTAGATTGAAGAATTTCCATTAGCATTTCTTGTAAGACAGGGCTGGTGTTGATGAAATCCCTCAGCTTTTGTTTGTCTGGGAAAGAATTTCTCCTTCATGTTTGAAGGATAATTTTGCTGGATATGATATTCTAGGTTGAAAATTTTTTTCTTCAGCACTTTGAATATGTAATTTCACTCCTCTTGGCCTGTAAGGATTTTGCTGAGAAGTCCACTGCCAGATATATTGGAGCTTTATTGTATGTTATTTGCTTCTTTTCTGTTGTCACTTTTAGGATCCTTTCTTTATCCTTGACCTTTGAGAGTTTGGATCAGGTACAGTGGCTCGTGCCTGTAATCCAGCACTTTGGGAGGCTGAGCAGGGAGGATCGCTGGAGCCCAGGAGTTCGAGATCAGCCTGGGCAACATAGTGACACTCCATCTCTACAAAAAATTTAAAAAATTAGCTGGCATGGTGGTGCTTGTAGTCCTGGCTCCTTGGGAGGCTAAGGCGGGAGAATTGCTTAAGCCTGGGAAGTTGAGGCTGCAGTAAGCCATGATTGTACCACAGCACTCCAGCCTGGGCAACAGAGTGAGATAATGTCTCAAATTTAAAAAAAAAGAAAAAGAAAAGGGAGCAAGAGAGAGAGTTTGATTATTACATGCCTCAAAGTTGTCTTTTTTGGGTTGTATCTACTTGGTGTTCTTTGACCTTCCTATACCTGGATATTCACATCTTTCTCTAGGTTTAGAAAGTTTTCTGTTATTATTTATTTGAATAAACTTTCTGGCTCAATCTCTTTCTCTACATCCTCTTTAAGGCAAATAGCTCTTAGATTTGCCCTTTTGATGCTATTTTCTAGATCTTGTGGGCATGCTTCATTTGTTTTCTAATTCATTTTTTACTTCTCTTTTGACTGTATATTTTCATGTAGCTTGTCTTTGAGGTCACTAGTTCTTTCTTCTGCTACTGAGAGACTCTGATGCATTTTTTTTTCTTTTCTTTTCTTTTTTTGAGATGGCGTCTTGCTCTGTCACCCAGGCTAGAATGCTGTGGCACAATCTCGGCTCACTGCAACCTCCGCCTCCCGGGTTCAAGCAATTCTCTGCCTCAGCCTCCCGAATAGCTGGGATTACAAGTGCCCACCACCATGCCCGGCTAGTTTTTGTATTTTTAGTAGAGTCGGAGTTTCACCGTCTTGGCCAGGCTGGTCTTGAACTCCTGACCTCGTGATCCACCCGCCTCGGCCTCCCAAAGTGCTGGGATTACAGGCATGAGCCACTGTGCCCAGCCACATTTTTCAGTTTGTTAATTGAATTTTTCAGTTCCAGAATTTCTGCTTTTTAAAAAATTATTTCAGTCTCTTTGTTAAATTTCTCTGATAGGATTCTGAATTTCTTCTCTGTGTTATCTAGAAGTTTGTTGAACTTTCTTAAGACAGCTATTTTTAATTCCCTATCTAAAAGCTACATACCTCTGTCACTCCAGGATCAGTCACTGGTGTCTTATTTAGTGTGTTTAGTGAAGTCAAGAATATTCCTAAATGTTCTTGATGCTTGTAGACGTTTAAAAAATTAAATTAGCTATCTATCTATCTATCTATCTATCTATCTATCTATCTGTCTATCTATCTCTATCTGTCTGTCTGTCTATCTATCTATCTATCTATCTATCTATCTATCTATCTATCTTTTTTTTTTTTTTTTGAGACAGAGTCTTACTCTGTCGCCCAGGCTGGAGTGCAGTGGTGCAATCTTGGCTCACTGCAAGCTCTGCCTCCCGGGTTCATGCCATTCTCCTGCCTCAGCCTCCCAAGTAGCTGGGACAACAGGCACCTGCCACCATGCCTGGCTAAGTTTTTGTATTTTTTGTAGAGACGAGGGTTCACCGTGTTAGCCAGGATGGTCTCGATCTCCTGACCTCGTGATCTGCCCGCCTCAGCCTCCCAAAGTGCTGGGATTACAGGCATGAGCCACCGTGCCCAGCTCTATCTATCTATCTATCTATCTATCTATCTTATATATAATTTTTTTTCTCCTGTCTCAGCCACAGTGCCCAGCCAATGGATATTTGTTGATGTCTGGGCATTGAGGAGTTAGGTACTTATTCTAATCTTTGCAATCGGGGCTTGTTTGTACCTATTCTTTTTGAGAGGGCTTTCCATGAATTGGAAGGGGATTGAATATTGTGACTTACATCTGCAGTCACTGCAGGCATTTTAGCACTAGGGGATGTCCTAAGCCCAGGAATGCTGTGACTCTTGAAGCTTCCTAGATATACAACCTTGTTGAACTTGGGTAAGATAAGGGAGAATTCCTAGGTTGCCAGGCAAAGTCTCTTGCTCTTCCTCTTCCCTCTCTTCCCCTCATCAGAAGGAGACTCTCCAGGTGCTAGGCTGCTTGGAGTTGGGGGAGGGGTGACATGGGCACTCCAGTGGCCACTACAGCTGGCACTGTGCAGAGTTGCACTTGTCGCCTTGCAGACCGGCACAGTACTGGGGCTCACCCAAGGTCTGCTTTGCTGATTAATTCCATCATCTCTGCCATTTCTGGATTTATTTCTACTGATTGATTTTTCTTTTTGTTATAGGTCACATTTCTCTGCTTCTTCATATGCCTAAATTTGATTAGTAAAGAATTTTACATTGTTGAATAACTGGATTTTTAATATTATTTTAAAGAGTTTTGGGTTTTATTCAGGCTGGTAGAAAAATTAAGTGGATCACCATAATCCTTCTGAGGTACATTTTAAGCTATTTTAGGATGGGTTTACAGTAGAATTTATTCTAGGGCATTCATTCTCAACAAAATAATATCTCCCCCAAAGGGGCAAAAATTGGTTTGGGAGGGTGAAAAAATTTTACTCGCTTAATGTATAAAGCACAGACATAGATATGGTACATAACAGATATACAG
Source organism: Macaca mulatta (assembly GCF_049350105.2). Classification (NCBI taxonomy): domain Eukaryota; kingdom Metazoa; phylum Chordata; class Mammalia; order Primates; family Cercopithecidae; genus Macaca; species Macaca mulatta. Next base: position 196,554,322 of record NC_133406.1, on the reverse strand, counting down.
CATACCTGTGGTATTAAAATTTCGTGGAGGGACAATTAGGAAAAAATGTCTGAAAAGGTTCTTTCAGTGGGAGGGATGATAATGAGAAAAAAAATTATGGCCGGGTGCAGGGGCCCATGCCTGTAGTCCTAGCACTTTGGGAGGCCAAGACAGGCAGACAGATTGCTTGAGCACAGGCATTCAAGACGAGCCTGGACAACATGGTGAAACCCATCTCTACAAAGAATACCAAAATTAGCCAGGCATGGTGGCGTGCACCTGTAGTCACAGCTACTCAGGAGGCTCAAGTGGGAGCATCACCTAAGCCCAGAGGTCGAGGCTGTGGTGAGCCATAATTGTGCTACTGTACTCCAGCCTGGGTAACAGTGAGCTTCTGTCTTTAAAAAAAAAAAAAAAAAAAAGTGTGATAAGTACTGTTCTAGACACTTCCTCCTCTCTAGTACTTTGTCTTACAAATTTCATTTACCTCACTCTTTTTATCTTTCTTAACCATCATGTTCTTCTTTGGTTTGCCTTCCTTGCCATTAGAAAGTAGAAACCATCAAAGTGCTTGCCAAGTTTGTTTCCTTTCTCATAGGGATCACAGTCTCATGCTGCCTATTTTCAATGACTGAAAACAATTGCAAAAGAGATTTTGTCCAGTTTTCTAGTTGTTTATGGAAGAAGGTCATATCTGGTTGTTACCAGATGGAAAGTCTTGACTGTGAGTTGTCCACGTTCTTGGTGCGTTGAACAAATAATTGAACAAAATGCACAAACAAAGCAACAAAAGAATGAAACAAGGAAAGAAGCAATGAAAGCACAGATTTATTGACGTGTAAGTACACTTCACAGAGTGGGAGCAGGCTCAAGCAAGTGGCTCAAGAGCCCCAGTTACAATGTTCTTTAGGGTTTTTATTAAGCTAAAAGAATTTGGTAACACCCTTAGGTACCCTTTAGAGGCCTCCAATTGGTTACACCCTGTGAAGGACTGGCCCATGACCAATCAGAGGCCGAAGTGGAGGCTTCTGTCCTGTTATCAAGGGAGTGAGGATGTGGCCTGTATATTGCCTAATCTTGCCTAGAATTGGCTGCACCTGCTGTTCTTTTGCTTATATCTTAACACTTGGTTACCCTAATTCCCTATTCTCCTCCCTTATAGTCACAGTTATTCCATTAAAGCCAGAAGTAGAAATTCTGATGGATACTTCTTAATAAGATAAATTGTATCTACCTTAATTCTTAAGCCAGTATTTTAATGGAGAAACATCAAAGACATTTCCACTAAGTTCAGGAACAAGGCAAGGTTGCTCACTAACTCCATTACTATTAACATAGGCTAATACTATTTTAGCCTATGCAATTAGACAAGAGAAATCAATTGTAGGCATAAGAATTAGAAGTAAAACTACTTCTATTTGCATTTGATATAATTCTATTCCTGGAAAACCTTAGAAAATTAATAATAAAACTAACTTATTCAGTAAAAGAACTCAATAAGATATGAATACAAAATTATACCAGGCAGAAACAAACAACCTTCAGGTATATAAACAATAATCTGTTAGTGAATATAATGGTAGAGGAAAAATACACTTATAATAACGGTAAAGAAGATAAAACACTTAGGAACAAACAACAAGAAATGTGCAAATTCTATATAAGGAATATTTGAATACTTCCTGAAAAATACAAACGTAGACACAAGCAAATGGAAAGATATCCCTTTTTAAAAAAATTTTTTTTTCTTTTGAGACAGAGTCTTGCTCTGTCACCCAGACTGGAGTGCAGCGGCAAAATCTCAGCTCACTGTAACTTCTGCCTCCCAGATTCAAGCAATTCTTGTGCCTCAGTCTCCCAAGTATCTGGGATTACAGGCATGAGCCACAGGCTCAGCTAGTTTTTTGTGTTTTTAGTAGAGACAGGGTTTCACCTTGTTGCCCAGGCTGATCTCAAACTCCTGGCCTCAGGTGATCTGCCTTTCTTGGCTTCCCAAAGTTCTGGGATTACAGGGGTGAGCTACTATGCCCTACTTATTTTTTGATAAGATGATTGACATATTAAAATATTAGTTCTCCCTAAATTAGTTTATAAATTTAATTGTAATCCCCCAAAATGCCAACAATTTCATACTAGGGTTCATATGGAAAAATAAACAAGCAAAAACAAACTCGGAAGTGCTATTGAAAAAAAGGTGTGACACAGAACTAGCTCTATTGGTAATCAAAACATACTTCAGGGCCAGGTGCAGTGGCTCACACGTGTAATCCCAGCATTTTGGGAGACCAAGGTGTGTGGATCACTTGAGGTCAGGAGTTTGAGACCAGCCTGGCCAATGTGATGAAACTCCATCTCTACTAAAAATACAAACAATTAGCTGGGCATGGTGGCACACACCTGTAATTCCAGCTACTCAGGAGAGTGTGGCAGGAGAATCGCTTGGACCCGGGAGGTGGAGGTTGTAGTGAGCCGAGATTGCACCATTGCACTCCAGCCTGGGCTACAAGAGTGAAACTCCGTTTCAAAAAAAGACATACTTCAGGCCCTGTGCAGTGGCTCACACTTGTAATCCCAGCACTTTGGGAGGCCAAGGCAGGAGGATCACTTGAGCTGAGGAGTTTGGGACTAGCCTGGGCAACATAGGGAGCCCTTATTTCTACAGAAAAATCTAAAAATTAGTTGAGTGTGGTGGTGCATGTCTGTAGTCCCAGCTACTTGGGAGGCTGAGGTGGGAGGATCATTTGAGGTAGAGGCTGCTATAAGCCATGATCATGACACGGCATTGCAGTCTGATAGAAGGAGACTCTGTCTAGAAAAAGAAAAAACAAAAAAACACTTCAAAACCTCTCTAATTAATAATGCTGGATTACATTTGTAAGCCACAAATAAGTTTTAGAATAATTAAGATATGTTATCCTTTTATTTATTTTGTGCATTTTCCTATTGACATACCTGTGATTTCAATATTGAGGTTCGAGAACCTGACAAGATAGCATTATCTTATGTATTTTACTTGCTCAAGCAAATCAGTTCTGAATTGAAGTTGTGATAGATAACAAGAGTTTCTGTTTGTTTGTTTTGAGTAGGGGTCTCAAAACAAACTCTGCACCCAGGTTGGAGTGCAATGGCATCATCATAGCTCACTGGGCCCCCTAATTCTTAAGCTCAAGCGATTCTTCCTCCTCAGCCTCCCTAGTTGCTGGGATTATAGATGTGAGCTCTTGTGCCCAGTGTCTTTTTTTTTTTTTTTTTGAGACAGAGTTTCCCTCTGTTGCCCAGGCTGGAGTGCAGTGGCACCATCTCGGCTCACTGCAACCTCTGCCTCCCGAGTTCAAGCGATTCTCGTGCCTCAGCCTCTTGAGTAGCTAGGATTACAGGCGCCTGCCACCACGCCCAGCTAATTTTTGGATTTTTGGTAGAGACGGGGTTTAGCCATGTTGGCCAGGCTGGTCTCAAACTCCTGACCTCAAGTGATCCGCCTGCTTTGGCCTCCCAAAGTGCTGGGATTACAAGTGTGAGCTACCACGCCTGGCCTAGGTCACGGTTTTTGTTTTGTTTTGTTTTTTGAATGTAAGTTACTCACACTGGCTCAGAGTGAAATATTGCAGCATCTGATTATATTGAAGTACCATGCATAGACTAAACTAACGCAGAGCAATTACGTAGATTGATGAATCAAGGTAGTCACAGTTATAACCTGTGTGTGCCAAACATAAGTCTTAAAAACAAACAAACAAAAATTATGTTATCAAAATTGCCAGTTGCCTTGGTAACTATGTGCAAGTTTATCTCATTGGTACTATTCTTTGCCAAAGTATTAGAAGGCTTAATAGCCTTACACTGTAGTGTCAGTAACTTGACTGTGATTGACAGCAACATTGGCAGAGGATCTCCCCAATATTGGGAGAATTCAGCAAGTCTGGCTGTAAAGAAGGCACAAGAGACATTGGCAGAGGGGATTGGTTAAGTCTACAGGCTTTCTTTTGAGGCCTTTTGTAATTAAATGAAGAATAGAACATTGCTATTCAGCAAGTACGTGTATATGTGTGTGGTTTTCATTTAGTTTGTTTTTACAATTTCTCTCTAATATATATATTAGATGTGCTATTATTTGAAGGAATGACTAGTTCTACAGTTTGCTCTGAAGAACTTTCGTCACTGCACTGCATGAGTGTTGGAGTTTTGTTTTTTTTTTTTTTTTTTTGAGACGGAGTCTCGCTGTGTCTCCCAGGCTGGAGTGCAGTGGCGTGATCTCGGCTCACTGCAAGCTCCGCCTCCCGGGTTCACGCCATTCTCCCGCCTCAGCCTCCCAAGTAGCTGAGACTACAGGCGCCCGCCACCACGCCCGGCTAGTTTTTTGTATTTTTAGTAGAGACGGGGTTTCACCATGTTAGCCAGGATAGTCTCGATCTACTGACCTCGTGATCCACCCGCCTCGGCCTCCCAAAGTGCTGGGATTACAGGCTTGAGCCACCGCGCCCGGCCGAGTGTTGGAGTTTTTAGTGATCATTCATTCCCTTCCAATTCTTCTTTTCCAACCTTTATTTTTTTTTCTTCTTTTTTTTTTGAGACAGGGTCTGGCTCTGTTCTGTTGCCCAGGCTGGAGTGCAGTGGCATGATCTTGGCTCACTGCAACCTCCACCTCCCTGACTCAAGCCATTCATCCTCCCACCTCAGCCCCCCGAGTAGCTGGGACTACAGGTGTATGCCACCACACCCGACTACTTTTTGTATTTTTTGTAGAGATGGGGTTTCATCATGTTGCCCAGGTTCATCTTGAGCTCCTGGGCTCAAGTGATCCACCTGCCTCGACCTCCCAAAGTGCTGCAATAACAGGTGTGAGCCACTGTGCCTGGCCTTCCAACCATTTTTACATGTTTTATTATTATTATTATTATTATTGGTCAAAATGGCGAAATGTTATTTTATTATTTATTTATTTATTTATTTATTTATTTATTTATTGAGACAGAGTCTTGCTCTGTTGCCCGGGCTGGATAGAGTGCAATGTTGCAATCTCTGCGCACTGTAACCTCCACCTCCTGGGTTCAAGCAATTCTCCTGCCTCAGCCTCCCAAGTAGCTGGAATTATGGGCGCCCACCACCACACCCTGCTACTTTTGTGTGTGTGTGTGTGTGTGTGTGTGTGTGTGTGTGTATTTTTAGTAGAGATGGGGTTTTACCATGTTGGCCAGCCTAGTCTCGAACTCCTGAACTCAGGTGATCCACCTGCCTCAGTCTCCCAAAGTGCTGGGATTATGGGGATGAGCCACTGTGCCCAGCCTATTTTGTTTTATTTTAGATTCTGGGGTACACGTGCAGGTTGTTACATAGGTGTATTGTGCAATGATGGGGACTGGGCTTCTATTATACCCATCACCCAGAGTGAACATTGTACCCAATACGAAAATTTTCAACCCTTACCCACCCTTAAAATGTTTTTTTTGATAATGAAATGTTTAATATGCTTAAGTTGGAAATAGTTATTTTAAGTTTATAAGAATAATTTACTGAATCTGAAATTTTATATGAATTTTCATTTAAAATGAAGTGAAAATGAATTAAAGAAGAAATGTTTAAGTGGTAGTTATTATTAACTTCCTTTAAAAAAGTATATGCATATTTTAGGCTGGGCGCGGTAGCTCACGCCTGTAATCTCAGCACTTTGGGAGGCTGAGGTGGGCAGATCACTAGGTCAGGAGTTAGAGACCAGCCTGGCTAGCATGGTGAAACCCTGTCTCTACTAAAAATACAAAAATTAGCCAGCTGTAGTGGCGCACACTTGTAATCCCAGCTACTTGGGAGGCTGAGGCAGGAGAATCACCTGACCCCAGGAGGTGGAGGTTACAGTGAGCTGAGATCGTATCACTGCACTCCAGCCTGGGTGACAGAGTGAGACTCTGTCTACAAAAAAAAAAAAAAAAAGAAGTATATGCATCTTTTATTTAAAAAAAAAAAAAAAAAGTGGGATGGGCGCAGTGGCTCACGGCTGTAATCCCAGCACTTTGGGAGGCCAAGGTGGATGGATAACTTGAGCTCAGGAGTTAGAGACAAGCCTGAGCAGCATGGTGAAACCCCAGCTCTACAAAAAATACAAAAATTAGCTGGGCTTGGTGGCATGCACCTGTATTCCCAACTACTTGGGATGCTGAGGTGGGAGGATTGCTTGAGCCCTATAGGCAGAGGTTGCAGTGATCCAAGATTGCACAACTGCACTGCAGCCTGGGCAATATAGTGAGACCCTGCCTCAAAAAAAAATTAAAGTGAGTAAGGCCAAAAATCTGTTAGAATATGGGTAAAAGATATAAACAAACACATCACAAAAAAGATATGAAGGCTGGGTGCGGTGGCTTACCCCTGTAATTCTAACACTTTGGGAGACTGAGGTGGGCAGATCACCTGAGGTCCAGAGTTTGAGGCCTGCCTGGCCAACGTGGCAAAACTTTGTCTCTACTAAAAATACAAAAATTAGCTGGGCATGGTGGCACATGCCTGTAATCCCAGCTACTCGGGAGGCTGAGGCAGTGAACCTGGGAGGTGGAGGTTGCAGTGAGCCAAGATCGTGCCGTTGCACTCCAGCCTAGGCAACAAGAGTAAAACTCCGTCTCAGAAAAAAAAACAAAACAAAACAAACAAATATATATATATATGATAATAACCTTAAATGTGAAAAAACTTTCAACCTCACTCATAATAAGAAATGCAAAGAAAATCTACTCTGAGATATCAGTTCTCACCCACTAGATTGGTAAAAATTAAAAATCATGACACATTCTGATGGTGAGGCTGTGGGGAAATACATACTCATACATGGCTGGTAGAATGCAGATTGGTACAACTCTTACAGAGGGGGATTTAGAATACTTACCAAAACTACATATGCATTTGGCTGGGCGTGGTGGCTTACGCCTGTAATCCCAGCTCTTTGGGAGGCTGAGGAGGGTGAATCACTTGAGTCCAGGCGTTTGAGACCAGTCTGGGCAACATGACAAAACCCCATCTCTACAAAAACTACCAAAAAAATTTGCTGGACGTGGTGACCATGGCTGTAGTCCCAGCTACTTGGGAGGATGAGGCAGGAGGATCACCTGAGCTTGGGAATTTGAGGCTGTGGTGCACTGTGATTGTGCCACTGCACTCCAGCCCAGGTGATAGCGTGAGACCCTGTCTCAAGAAAATAAAACTAAAAAAACAAAAACAAAAAAATTACATATGCATTTACTTCTTGATCTATCTTCTCATTTCTAGAAGACATGCCTCTGCAACACAAAAACATGTACATGGTTATTCACTGCAGCACTGCTGGTAACTCCTAAATATTGAAAGCAATCTAACTGCCATAGCCAGGAAAGTGATGGAATAAGCTATGGTAAAGTCATACAAATGAGTACCATGAAACTGTAAGAAATCCATGTGAATAGTTGTTATTTCCAGTATATATTGGGTTTTTTGCTGTGTGTGTGTGTGTGTGTGTGTGTGTGTGTGTGTGTTTGTTTTGTTTTGTTTTGAGGTGGGGTCTTCCTCTGCCATCCAGACTGGAGTGCCATGGGATGATCTCAGCTCACTGCAACCTCTGCTCCTGGGTTCAAGTGATTCTCCCGCCCCAGCTTCCTGAGTAGCTGGGACTACAGGCACACACCACCACACCCGGCTATTTTTTGTATTTTTAGTAGAGACTGGGTTTTGCCATGTTGGTCAGGCTGGTCTCGAATCCCTGACCTTAAGTGATCCACCCGCCTCAGCTTCCCAGAGTGCTGGGATTACAGGCGTCAACCACCACGCCCAGTCAAATGCATATGTAGTTTTGATAAGTATTCTAAATCCCCCTCTGTAAGAGTTGTACCAATCTGCCTTCCCACCAGCCATGTATGAATATGCATTTCCCTACAGCCTCACCATCAGAATGTATCATGATTTTTAATTTTTACCAATCTAGTGGGTGAGAACTGATATCTCAGAGTAGATTTTCTTTGCATTTCTCTTATTACGAGTGAGGTTGAACATTTTTTCACATGTTTAAGGTTATTTTAAAATCTTTTTTTGTGATGTATTTGTTCATGTCTTTTACTCATATTTCTAACAGGTTTTAGGTTTTATTCACTTTAACTTATTATTATTTTTATTTGAGACAGGGTCTCACCATGTTGTTCAGGCTGGTCTCAAACTCCTGGCTTCAAGTGATACGCCAGTCTTGGTCTCCCAAGGTGTTGGGATTACAGGCATGAGCCACTGTGCCAGTCAACCAATATACAGTGCTACATGAAAAAAGCAAAGTGCAGAAGAGTAGCTGTAATATGCCACCTTTCATGTAAGAAAGAGAAAACAAGAAAATGTGGGCCAGGCAAGGTGGCTCACACCTGTAATCCCAGCACTTTAGGAGACTGAGGCTGGAGGATTGCTTGAGTCCAGGAGTTCGAGACCAGCCTGGGCAACACAATCAAATCCCGTCTCCACAAACAATAAAAAAATTAGTCAGGCATGGTGGCTCACACCTGTGGTCCCAGCTACATGGGAGGCTAAGTGGGAGGATCACTTGAGCCCAAGAGGTTGAGGCTGCAGTGAACTGTGATCATGCCGCTACACTCCTGCCTGGGTGACAGAGCAAGACAGTCTCCAAAATAAATAAACAGATAAATATTTTTACAAAGAAAATATGCATATACCTACTCATTTGTGCAAAAATAACAAAATAGAGAGACCAGAAATAGATGAGACGGGTCGGGCACAGTGACTCACACCTGTAAACCCAGCACTTTGGGAGGCCGAGGCGGGCGGATCACCTGAGGTCAGGAGTTTGAGACCAGCCTGGCCAACACGGTTAAACCCTGTCTCTACTAAAAATAGAAAAATTAGCTGAGTGTGGTGACGCACGCCTGTAGTCCCAGTTACTTGGGAGGCTGAAGCAGGAGAATAACTTGAACCCGGGTGGCAGACGTTGTGGTGAGCCAAGATTGTACCATTGGACTTCAGCCTGGGTGACAGAGTGAGACTCTGTCTAAGAAAGAAAAAAGAAAGGAAGGAAGGAAGGAAGGAAGGAAGAGAAAGAGAGAAAGAGAGAAGGAGGGAGGGAGGGAGGGAGGGAGGGAAGGAAGGGAGGGAGGGAGGGAGGAAGGGAGACTACGCTGAGTGCAGTAGCTCACACCTGTAATCTCAGCACTTTGGGAGGCCAAGGCAAGCAGATCACTTGAGTCAGTAGTTCAAGACCAGCCTGGGCAACATGGTGAGACCCCATCTCTACTAAAAATACACACACAAAAAAAATTTAGCCCGGCATGCTGGTGTGTGCCTGTAATCCCAGCTACTCAGGAGGCTGAGGCAGGGAACCTGGGAGGCAGAGACTGTAGTGAGCCGAGAACACGACACTGAACTCTAGCCTGGGTAACAGAGTGAGACTCTGTCGAAAGAAAGAAAGAAAGAAAGAAAGAAAGAAAGAAAGAAAGAAAGAAAGAAAGAGAGAGAGAGAGAGAGGAAGGAAGGAAGGAAGGAAGGAAGGAAGGAAGGAAGGAAGGAAGGAAGGAAGGAAGGAGAAGAAAGAAAGAAGAAAGAAACAACGAACGAACGAATGAACCCTGGTGATCCGTACTGGGTCGGACGGGGTGGAAAGAATGTGGGAATGGAAGTGAGGTACGGAGGATGGGAAACAGGAGAAACACTTTGCTGAGTGGACGTTTTTGTACAGCTGAGTTTTAGAACCATGCTAATTTATATATTTTATAAATTGAAACAAAAACAAGTAAAAATCTAAGAATAGGGGGGAACCTATGATGGAATATAAAGAAATAAATGAAACAAAATGTATTTCAGATGAATAACATAACCACACTGGAGGAAAAAAGAAAAGAACTAATTCAAGTAACTTTTATAGGTTTGTGCCACCGCACTCGGCTGTTTTTTGTTTTTGTTTTTTTGAGACAGAGTCTCACTCTGTCACCGAGGCTGGAGTGCAGTGGCGCAATCTCCACTCACTGCAACTTCTGCCTCCTGGGTCTAGGCGATTCTTGTGTCTCAGCCTCCGAGTAGCTGGGATTACAGGCGTAAGCCACCACGCCCAGCTCATTCTATGACTTTAGACAGAAGTATAATGACATGTATCCACCATTGTAGTATACAGAATTGTTTTACTGCCCTAAAAACTCTCACATTTTTTGGTTGATATCTAACATTTTCACTGTAAATTGAATAGTTGCAAAGGATATAACTTCTGGAGTACTACAAACATTGACATTTAAAAACAACTACTATAACACTCTTCTCTAATACCATCTAAATATTAGGACTCTAAGTACCTTCAGAATTTTTTAACTTTTTGTTTTGAAATAATTTCAGATTTACAGAAAGTTTCCAAGAATACTACAAAGAATTCCCGTATACTCTCACTCAGATTCCTCAGATGTTAACCTTTTACCATATTTGCTGTATCTACCTACCTACCTATCTCTTTATCCCAAAGTACAGCGTAGGTTTCCTAAAAACAAGGCCATTCTGTTACAGAACCACAATACAAACATCATAATTAGGAAACTAATGCTGATATTTATACTAAACGGTGTTATTCAAATTTTTCTAATTGTCCTGATAACATTCATTATAGGCAAAGAAAATCTAGGACCATGAGTTACCTTCAGTTGTTACATGTCAAGTCTTCTTTATGACTGAAACAGTTCCTCCGTCTTTCCTTATCTTTTATGACCTCGACATTTTGAAGAGTACAGTCAGGTTACTTTGTAGAATGTCCTTTAATTTGGGTTTGTTTGATGTTTCCTCATGATTAATTCGAGTTATGCGTTTTTTGGCAGGAATACCAGATAAATGACGTTGTGCCTTCTCAATGATCATGTCAAGAGACACATGGTATCTATTTGTCTTTTTACTGGTGATGTTAACTTTGATCACAAATTTCTCCACCATAAAGTTACTATTTTTCTTGATATTTTAAGAAAAATGAATCATATAAAATGCTCAGTTAAAACCACAAAATGCAGCCAGGCACCGTGGCTCATGCCTGTAATCCCAGCACTTTGGGAGGCCGAGGCAGGCAGATCACTTGAGCCCAGGAGTTTGAGACCAGCCTAGGCAATGTAGTGAAACCCTGTTTCTCCAAAAAAAACCCAAAAAAACAAAAAAACAATCAACAACCACAAAAATTAGCCAGGCATGATGGCATATACATGTAGTCCCAGCTGCTCAGGTGACTGAGGTGGGAGGATCACCTGGATCCATGAGGTAGAGGCTGCAGTGAGCCGTGATCGTGCTACTACACTCCAGCCTGGGCAACAGAGACCCTGTCTCAAAAAAAAAAAAAAAAGAGTAGAAGTCACAATGGGAACAAAGAGGGAGGGCAATGAATAGGAAACAAATATGGTAGATATTAATCCAACTATATCAATAATCACTTTAAATGTCAATGGTCTAAATATATTGATGAAAATATTTTCAGAGTAGATCAAAAAACAACACCCAACTATATATTCCTACAAACAAGACCCAACTATATATTCTTACAAAAAACCCACTTGGGCCGGGCGCGGTGGCTCAAGCCTGTAATCCCAGCACTTTGGGAGGCCGAGACGGGCGGATCACGAGGTCAGGAGATCGAGACCATCCTGGCTAACACAGTGAAACCCCGTCTCTACTAAAAAATACAAAAAACGGCTGGGCGCCGTGGCTGAAGCCTGTAATCCCAGCACTTTGGGAGGCCGAGGCGGGTGGACCACGAGGTCAGGAGATCGAGACTATCCTGGCTAACATGGTGAAACCCCGTCTCTACTAAAAATACAAAAAAAAAAAAAAAAAAAAAACTAGCCGGGCGTGGTGGCGGGCGCCTGTAGTCTCAGCTACTTGGGAGGCTGAGGCGGGAGAATGGCGTGAACCCGGGAGGCGGAGCTTGCAGTGAGACGAGATCACGCCACTGCACTCCAGCCTGGGAGACACAGCGAGACTCCGTCTCAAAAAACAAACAAACAAACAAACAAACAAACAAACAAACAAAAAAACTAGCCGGGCGGGCGCCTGTAGTCCCAGCTACTCGGGAGGCTGAGGCAGGAGAATGGCGTAGACCCGGGAGGCGGAGCTTGCAGTGAGCTGAGATCCGGCCACTGCACTCCAGCCTGGGCGACAGAGCAAGACTCTGTCTCCAAAAAAAAAAAAAAAAAAAAAAAAACCCACTTTAGATGGCACGGTGACTCACACCCATAATCCCAGCAGTTTTGGAGGCTGAGGCGGGTGGATCACTTGAGGTCAGGAGTTCGAGACCAGCCTGGCCAACAATGGTGAAACCCCATCTCTACTAAAAATACAAAAATTAACCAGGTGTGGTGGTGGGCACCTGTAATCCTAGCTACTCAGGAGGCTGAGGCAGGAGAATCGCTTGAACCCAGGAGGTGGAGGTTGCAGTGAGCTGAGATCCTGCCATTGCACTCCAGCCTGGGCAACAAGAGCAAAACTCCATCACAAAAAAAAAAAGAAAGAAAAAGAAAGAAAGAAAGTCATAGCACGAACACCAGGAGTGAATCCTAATGGAAACTGTAGACTTTGGGTGATAATGATATGTCAGTGTAGGTTCCTTGATAGTAACAAATGCACCATTCTGGCGCAGGGTGTTGGTAGTGGGAATAGCTGTGTATGTGTGGTCAGAGGGGTGCTTGGAAACTTTCTGTACTTTCTATTCAATTTTTCTGTGAACCTAAAACTGCCATAAAAAATGCTGCTTGTTATCTTGTCTCATATATATATATATATATATATACACACACACACAAACACACACATATATATATAATATAAATAGCTTATTTATTTAAATGTGTGGAAGGACACAAACAGTCTTTTACAGGTAAATGGGAAAAATAATTTGAGATCACTTCCCTAGAGGATTTGTGGCGTATTTGCCAGAACATTTATATGAGACCAATCATAGCAGCATTTTTTTTTTTTTTTTTTTTTTTTTTTTTTTTTTTTTTTGCATAGCTAGCTAAGGTTTTATTTTGGACAAAAAAAAAAAGAAGAAGAAGAAGAAGAAGAAAAGAAAAGCACAATTGAATTGTTTTGTAGCTGGAGACATGGACAAGGGGGGTATCCCCAGGCAGTAAACTCCCCGCAGGTGGGCTGAAGGCTAGGGCTGAGCCTCAGGTGGGTCTCCTGTTCCCCATGCTCCCGTGCACAGCAGCCTCCCTCCCGGGCTCTGGGGCAGCTGCAGGAGGGTCAGGCTGGGAGGGGCTGCCGTGGCTGTTCACTTGGGCAGGACGTTAGAAGACTCGGACACCAGCTTTCTGTTGCAGGTCTCGATCTTCTTCACAACCACGGCCCTGGTGGAGCTGGTGCGGCTGAAGGAGCTGGAGCCCATGCCAGAGTCAGAGCTGGAGCCCAGGCCGTAGTTGAGGCCGGGGCTGGTGAGGCGCCCATAGGCCGAGCTCAGCGCACCTGCATAGCCGCTGGTTGTCTTCGTATGGATACTCACGTTCTGCATCGCAGACTCCGGCCGGCTCTCCTCGCCCTCCAGCAGCTTCCTGTAGGTGGCGATCTCGATGTCCAGGGCCACCTTGACGTTCATCAGCTCCTGGTACTCACGCAGCTGCCGCGCCACGTCCTGCTTGGCCGGCTGCCGGGCGGCCTGCAGCTTGGAGAGCTTGGCGTTGGCATCCTTAACTGTCGGCTCCTCCGGCTGCTTGGCCTCTGCGATGGCGGCCTCCAGGGAAGCCCTCTGGCCCTTGAGCCTGGGGCTCACTGATGTTCTGGTTTATCCCGGAGATCTCAGTCTTTGTATGCGGCACCTCATCCCAGTGCTTCCCAGACAGCGTCTGCAGCTCCTCATACTTGATCTGGTACATGCTTTCAGCCTCAGCCCGGCTGCCGTTGGTGATCTCGTACTGCGCCTTGACCTCAGCGATGATGCGGTCCGTGTCCCGGGAGCAGCTGTTGTCCATGGACAGCACCACAGATGTGGCCGAGATCTGGGACTGCAGCTCCCGGATCTCCTCTTCTCACAGAGGCCTGAGGAAGTTGATCTTGTCAGTCAGCCCTTCCAGGCGAGACTCCAGCTCTACCTTGTTCATGTAAGCTTCATTCACATCCTTCTTGATGAGGACAAATTCATTCTCCATCTCTGTAGGCTTATTGATCTCATCCTCCTACTTGCTCTTGAAGTCCTCCACCAGCCCCTGCATGTTGCCAAGCCCCGCCTCCAGCTTCAGCTTCTCCTGGCCCAGAGTCTCCAGCTGCCCCCTAAGGTTGTTGATGTAGCTCTCAAACATGTTGTCCATGTTGCTCTGAGTCGTCTGCTGCTGCTGCTGCAGGAGGCTCCACTTGGTCTCCAGCATCTTGTTCTGCTGCCCCAGGAACCGTATCCTGTCGATGAAGGAGGCAAACTTGTTGAGGGTCTTGATCTGCTCCTTCTCCTGGGTACGCACAGCCTGGATGTTGGGGTTCACCTCCATGGAGGTTAAGGGGGCTCAGCAGGCTCTGGTTGACTCTGACGACGGTGATGCCTCCCATGCCACTGGTCCCACCATAGCCTCTGCCCAGGTCACTCCAGAAGCTGCTGCTGCCCACTCGGGAGAAGCTCGAAGAGCTGATGCGGGCACTAGGCCCACTCGTGTAGGAGCGGCATAGCAGCATTTTACAATAATCCAACAACCCTATTGTTCATCAATAGCATAATTGAGAAATGTATTGTGATATATTCATACGATGGAAACTATTCAGCAATGGGAATGACTGAACTACAGCACTATGAATCTTATAGATTGAGTATATGAAGCAAGATACAAATTACTCCATTTATATACATGTAAAAAAAAAATCCTAAGCAACATAGCCAAACTCTGTCTGTACAAAAATTTAAAATAAAATTAGTCAGGTATGGTGGAGCATGCCTGGAGCCTTAGCTACTCAGGAGGCTGAGGTGTGTGGATCACTTGAGCCAGGAGTTCAAGGCTGCAGCGAGCCATGACATGACAGAGGGAGACCCTGTCTACTGTCTGTCCCTAGAGAAAAAGAAAAAAGTAAGTCAGAAAGCAAGCCAAATGAAACTATATTGTTGAGAGATGTGTATATAAGTGGTGAAATGGAAAACAAGCAAGTAGCCAACATAAAATTCAAGATCGTGCTTACCTCTAGACATAGAATGGGGTGTGTGACCTGAGGAAAGTCTAGTATGGATGAGGGGCTGCTTTTCGAGTGCTGGGTAAATTCTAATTTTTGAAGTGGGTGGTGGTGAAATGTTTTAAAAACATTAAGGCGGGGCGCGGTGGCTCAAGAGGCCAGGCGCGGTGGCTCAAGCCTGTAATCCTAGCACTTTGGGAGGCCAAGACGGGCGGATCATGAGGTCAGGAGATCGAGACCATCCTGGCTAACATGGTGAAACCCCGTCTCTACTAAAAAAAAATACAAAAAACTAGCCGGGCGAGGTGGCGGGCGCCTGTAGTCCCAGCTACTCGGGAGGCTGAGGCAGGAGAATGGAGTAAACCCGGGAGGTGGAGCTTGCAGTGAGCTGAGATCCGGCCACTGCACTCCAGCCTGGGCGACAGAGCAGACTCCGTCTCAAAAAAAAAAAAAAAAAAAAAAAAAAAATTAAAAGTTTTTAAAATGAATGGTACTTATAAAGGATTAAAAAAAACACCACAAAGCATAACCTGAAGTTTTCATGATGCCAGTCTCCTGGCGTCTTTTCCTGAATTTGACAGACAGGATGGCCAGAGGAAATGCATCAATGCAGAGGGACAGAAACAGCAGTGTGGCCTGGGAAAGGCGAGTGGCCACTGCTTCGGCCATGCCACTTGCTAGAGCAGTGCTTCTTCTTCATTATTTCTTTTCCTTTATAATCTTATTGTAAAAATATTTTGCATATATATATATTTTCAAGTTTCCACACAATGCATTGATTTACTTATATTTTCCATTTTTTTCTTTTTAATTTTTTTATAGAACAGTGCGTCTTAAACTTTAGTGTGCACACTGGGGACTCTTACTAAATGCAGATTCTGGTTTAGTAGGTCCCAGGGAGGGACCAGGGATTCTGCATTTCTAACAAGCTCCCTGATGCGGTCCTTGCTGCTGGTTCACGGAACCCCTCTTTGAATGGCAAAAAGCTAGAGCATTTCCAAGTGGAAAGCGGCCTCTGCAGCCAGGTTCAGTGGCTCATGCCTGTAATCTCAGCAGTTTGGGAGGCTCAGGTGGGAGGATTGCTTGAGCTGAGGAGTTTAAGACCAGCCTGGGCAACATAGTGAGATCCCATCTCAGGAAGGAAAGAGGAAGGAAGGAAGGAAGGAAGGAAGGAAGGAAGGAAGGAAGGAAGGAAGGAAGGAAGGAAGGAAGGAAGGAAGGGAAGGGAGAAAGCTGTGAGTGTACTGTTCCCAGCCTGATGCCACACACTTCATGATTCCATCCTATTCCTGCTTCCACTCTCCTTCCATCGCCACTCCCATCTCCTTACGGGTTCTGAGTTCGTAGGTCCCAGGGAGGGGCTAAGGATCCCTACAGATCCACCTGCCCATCTCTATTCCATTCCCACTTATCTCCTTCTCTGTCCCTCTCTCCATCCTCAGATTCTTCCCCAACCCCATCCCCATCTGGTCTCCATTGCATCCATATTGCTATCTTCATTTCTGTCTGTTTTCCCGTCTGTCTCAATCTCCAGCTCCAGGTGAATCCCAGCTCCCATTGCTATCTCCATCCTATCCCCACTACATTCTGATACACTTCCTTTTCATCCCTATTCTGATACACTTCCTTTTCACCCTTACTTTCTCCAGAGTGAAAATTGAGGCAGATTCATAAAGAAGTCTAAGAGTTGTGGGGATGTTGGGGACTATCAAGGTTGACAGTCTCTCCATATAGAAATTCTTCCCCAGATTCCAAAGAGAAACTTTGAAAGAAATTACTCAAGTCAAGATTTCAGATATAACTTCTTCACTTCCCATGGTGAGTATGGGGGAGGGTTAGGACTGCAATGGGAAGCAGGAGGGAATCAAAGGGAGATAGGGCTCTCCGGAGAGACAAGAAGGGAACGAGGGAAGCTAAGAAGTCACAGACTGGGAGACAGATAGAGGCAAAAGAGAAATGTATGGATAACAGATCTCAAATATAGTTTAACCTCTTCTGCACCCTCCCATCCCCACACAGGTCAGACTTTGACACAAGGAATTTAGAGAAGGAAAAAGGTGAGGTCTGTTCTTTCATTCAATCCATTATCTGTTGAGCATTCCTTTTTTATTCAAATGGAGCAGAAGAAAGAAGCTTGAAATGGACAGTTATCTCTGGTTTATCTGGCTGCAGAGTGCAGAGATGATTCTCTTTCAGGATGGGAGAGGGGGTGGGGAGGAGGAGAGAGGTGGGAACATAATGATGATGGTGATGGGGTGATGAACGTGAGACTGGAGGTTTTTTGTTGTTGTTGTAGTTTTGGTTTTTTTTCAGACTGAGTCTCGCTCTTGTCCCCCAAGCTGGAGTGCAATGGCGCGATCTCAGCTCACTGCAGCCTCCGCCTTCTGGGTTCAAGCAATTCTCCTGCCTCAGCCTCCCCCCGAGTAGCTGGGATTACAGGCGCCTGCCATCTCGCCTGGCTAATTGTTGTATTTTTAAGTAGAGACGGGGTTTCACCATTTTGGCCAGGCTGGTCTCGAACTCCTGACCTCAGGTGGTCCACCCGCCTCGGCCTCCCAAAGTACTGGGATTACAGGCATGAGCCACTGTGCCTGGTCGAGACTGGAGTTTTAAATTACAGTAGTCCTTCCTCCTTCCTCAGGTATCTGCAGTTTCAGTTACCTGAGGTCGACCACATTCTGAAATTATTAAATGAGAAAATCCAGAAACTATTCATAAGTTTTAAATTGCGTGTTGTTCTGAGTAGCATGGTAAGATCTCAAGCAATTCCACTCCGTCCTGCTCAGGAGGAGTCATTTCTTTGACTTATCCCTTTGTCCAGCATCTCCACTCTGTCTATGCTACTCCCTCATTAGTTGCTTGGTAAAGATCTCGGTTATCAGATCAACTGTTGCGGTATCACAGTGCTTATGTTCAAGTCACCCTTATTTTACTTAATAATGGCCCCTGAGTGCTAGAGTAGTGATGCTGGCATATTGTTATAATTATTCTATTACTACTGTTAAACTCTTACTATGCGTAATTTATAAATTAAACTTTATCATAGGTATGTGTTTTTAGGAAACAAACATAGCATATATAGGGTCTGATATTATTCAAATTTCAGGCATCCATTGAGCATCTTAGAAGGTATCCTCTTGGATAAGAGAGGACTATTGTATATCGAATGACTAGAACACGAATGAGCCCGCCCAAGATATTGTTAAGGCACAGAAAAGGGAAACATGACAAAACTGAGTTGAAGGCAGTGACTGGAGGATAATAAAACAGTTTCATGTTTGTACCCCCACTGAGTTTCAGATTATTCGACTAACCAGTCACCTGCTGCGTAGAGCCTCTTTCTTTCCCAAGACCTTGCTGTCTTCTCCCTTATATTTATGCTGGGAATTCAGCAGTGGAAGCTCTGTCCAGTTGCCTTCTGTTGGAATTAGCAATAGAATCTCACAAATTGTTTAAACCCAGTTATGTCTCTTCTCAACTTCTGGAGTGAAACCCAAGAAGCATTGGAACTTTACTTTTGCTGACTGTTTCCCCATTTTTCCTTCTGATTCTTTCAGTTTCTGGTTATTGGCTAGGGCTGCTTGTGACTCATCTAACTTGTATTTTGGCTGTTCCATAGCCTGTCCATGAATGCAGGGGATCGGGATGAGAAGGTAGCCCACACATTCAAGTTGAATGTGTGCAGGGTGGTGAGTTTCCACCTGGGTAGGTAGCAGCCTTGGTTAGGAGCCTGGTTTCATGGGTTGACCACTGGTGATCTCTGCTGGGTGGCTGGTGGGATCTAGTCTCTGATAGGTGGGAGATGACAGAGAATCTGGTTTGTTAGTTCTTTTTTTTTTTTTTTTTTTTTTTTTTTGACAGAGTTTCCCTCTTGTTGCCCAAGCTGGAGTGCAATAGCCCAATCTCAGCTCACTGCACCCTCCACCTCCTGGGTTCAAGTGACTCTCCTGCCTCAGCTTCCCAAGTAGCTGGGATTATAGGTGCGTGCCACCACATCCTGCAAATTGTTTGTATTTTTAGTAGAAATGGAGTTTCACAATGTTAGCCAGGCTGGTCTCAAACTCCTGACCTCGGGTGATCTGCCCAACTCGGCCTCCCAAAGTGCCGGGATTACAGGCATGAGCCACCGCGCCCAGCCTGTTAGCTCTTTTTCTATGACAGATTGTTTATTTGTGAGATCAAGTCACTTAAACTCTTTTGTGCCCAAAAGAAGGAGAAGAGCCCTTTGAGATGTGTCTGAACTGGTGAGCTTTTGTGGTTCTGTGGCTACTGACCGATGAGGAGTTATAAAAATGAAGCTGCAAACTCTGGAGTCTCTAGGCCTGTAAATGAGAAAAGCCTTAAATCTCATTGTGTGAATGGGGAAAATTGTTCTACCTCCTGAGGGCGTTAACAAATTAGATTGTAAAGATTTAAATTAAAGGGGCTTTGTCCTGATTGGTTTATAGAGACCAGTAAGAGCTTTTGTAAATCCAATTTTGCCCAAACTCCCAGAAAACAAAGAAGCTGAACTCCTAATACTTTAAATGGGATAAGCAAAACAAAACAAAAACCTTTTTCATAGAAACTGCTAGCTCAGAAGCAATTTTATACAAGAATCCATGGTTCATGTAATCAGGAAAGGTTTAATCCTTGGACAAGTCAGACTGGTTTGATGATTTTGCCCTAAAAACTAACATCTTTTTCCTGATTTTACCAGTGTAGAGTATAATACAAACATATGTTTCAGTTCGTTTGATTTTTTTAAACTGTACCTGCTGGAATAGGATTAGTCTGATGTTTAAGAATTGCTTTTGTTTTCTCACGGAGAGAATAATCTGAATACCGAACACACAGACATACTCCTCTGCCTCTGTTGGTCCCGGTATCAATCATCCTCCTTCCAACGTTATCAATCACACTCATTCCAACTTTACCTAAGTAGCTAAGTTCTGTTTCAGGGAGAGAACTGGGAGGTAGGGCATTGAGAACTCTCTATGATATACAAACATTTTATCAAATCAACAGTGTTTACAAAGAACACATAATATGACCCCCACAGCCATATATGTCTTTTTTATACCTTTTTTTTTTTTTTTTTGAGATAAAGTCTCACCCTGTCACCCAGGCTGGAGTGTAATGACCCGATCTTTGCTCACTGCACCTCCGCCTCCCAGGTTCAAACAATTCTCCTGCCTCAGCCTCCTCAGTAGCTGGGATTACAGGCATGTGCCACCACGCCCGGCTAATTTTTGTATTTTTAGTAGAGACGAGGTTTTACCATGTTGGCCAGGCTGGTCTGGAACTCCTGATCTCAAGTGATCTGCCCGCCCCTGCCTCCCAAAGTGTGGAAGTATAGGTGTGAGCCACCGGCCCTGGCCTATACTTTCTTAAAATGGCAATGAAATGAACACACTCACGAAAATGACCCAAAGGTTAAGCCACTCCGTAATATAGAAAAGTAAGAAGTAAAGGTAGACAGACTATGCTTGGTGACCCATGTTTGAGCATTCTATATTAATTAGAAATTATCCAGATACCCAAAAATTATTACTTAATATTTAACCTAGATTTTAAAGTTAGCTGGCCAGGCGTGGTGGCTCACTCCTGTAATCCCAATGCTTTGGGAGGCCAAGGCGGGCACCTGATCACCTGATGTTGGGAGTTTGAGACCAGCCTGAGCAACATGGACAAACCCCGTCTCTACTAAAAATTAAAAAAAAATTAGCTGGGCGTGGTTGTGCATGCCTGTAATCCCAGCTACTCAGGAGGCTGAGGTAGGAGAAGCATTTGAACCCGGGAGGCAGAGGTTGTGGTGAGGTTGCACTCCAGCCTGGACAACAAGAGTGAAACTCCATCTCAAAATAAATAAATAAATAAGATTAGCTAAAGAAGAAAAAAAAAAGTTAGCTAAAGATCTTGGGGATTATATTTGAACAGATGTATTGTAGAACCTTGCTACTACTTATTCAAAAAATTGCTCAGAATTGTGCTTCAGCTGGCACGGTGGCTCACACCTGTAATCCTAGCACTTTGGGAGGCCAAGGCAGGAGGATTGCTTTGAGCCCAGGATTTGAGACCAGACTGGGCAACAAAGCGAAACTCCATCTTAAAAAAAAAAAAAAAAAAGTTTAGTTAAACACATTGTTTTGTTTTTCTTTTTTTTTTTGAGAAAAGGTCTCTCTGCCACCCAGGTTGGAATGCAGTGGCATGTTCATGGCTCACTGCAGCCTCGATCTCCTGGCCTCAATTAATCTTCCTACTTCAGCCTCCCTAGCAGCTGGGACCACAAGTGCACACCACCACTCCCAGCTATATATATTTTTTTCAATGCTTTGTAGAGATGAAGAAGTCTCACTGTGTTGCCCAGGTTGGTCTCAAACTCCTGGGGTCAAGCGATCCACCTGCCTCAGCCTCCTAAAGCACTGGGATTACACGCATAAGCCACCATGCTGGGCCTATGTTTTTCTTAATCTTACTATCTCAAATTAGGTTGAAAAACATGAATGTTTTTATGTCTTTATTACATACATTGGTGTATCCATAAACAATTTCTACTATTTTGCATGTTTTAAAGCTTTTTGTAAATGCTGTTATTTTGCATGAATTCCTTTGCAACTTGCTTTTTTTCTTTTAGCTTATATTTTTAAACCTTTTCATTTGGGAATAATTTTAGGTTTACAGGAAAGTTGCAAAAGTAGTACAGTTACTGTATGCCTTTCAGTCAGCTTCTAATGTTAACATCATACATAACTGTGGTGCATTTATCAAAACTAAGAAATAGCCTGTAATCCCAGCACTTTGGGAGGCTGAGGTGGGCAGATTACGAGGTCAGGAGATTCAGACCATCTTGACTAACATGGTGAAACCCCGTCTCTACTAAAAATAAAAAAAATTAGCTGAGCATGGTGGCACGTGCCTGTAGTCCCAGCTACTCCAGAGGCTGAGACAGGAGAATCGCCTGAACCCAGGAGGTGGGTTGCAGTGAGCCGAGATCGCGCCATTGCACTCCAACCTGGGCGACAGAGCAAGACTCCCTCTCAAAACAAAACAAAACAAAACAAAAACTAAGAAATAAACATTGGTACAATACTGTTAACTAAACTACAGACTTTATTCAGATTTCACCAGTTTTTCCACTAATGTCCTTTTTCAGGATCCAACCCAGGATACCACATTATGCCCAGCAGATTGCATTTTTGAGATTTATGATGACACAATGACATTCTAATTTATTCATTCTAATTGAAGTTGGATTCCCATTGTTTGACCATACCAACATATATTTATTCTCATATTGGTAAGTATTTAGGTTGTTTCCAAATTTCTTTTACTATTACAAACTATGGTGCAATACTTGTACCTCTGTCCTTATCTTCTTTACACTGTCAGGAAACAGAAAGCATCTACCTATAATTTATGATGAAGTCTAAGCCTGTACTTTCAAAACCTGCCTCTGACTTTTTCTTCCAGCTTCATCTTCATCTCCCACCAAACCTCCAGGTTCAGGACTGGTTACTCCAGCTCTCTCTAACGTTTTCCCTTCCTTCCTCCCTCCCTCCCTCCCTCCCTCCCTTCCTTCCTTCCTTCCTTCCTTCCTTCCTTCCTTCCTTCCTTCCTTCCTTCCTTTCCCTCCCTCCTTCCCTCTTTCTTTCTTTCTTTCTCTTTCCCTCCCTCCCTCTTTATTTCTTTCTTTCCTTCTTATCTTTCTTTCTTTCCCTCCCTCCTTCCTTCCTTCCTTTCTCTTTCTTTTCTTTTCTTTCCTTCCTTCCTTTCTTTCTTTCTTTCCTTCTTTCCCTCCCTCCTTCCCTCCTTCTCTCTTTCTTTCTTTCCCTCCCTCCCTCCCTCCCTCTCTCTCTCTCTCTCTCTTTCTTTCTTTCCCTCCCTCCTTCCTTCCTTTCTCTCTCTCTTCCTTTCTTTCTTTTCTTTTCTTTCCTTCCTTCCTTCCTTTCTTTCTTTCATCAGGGTCTCACTCTTTTTATCCAGGCTGGAGTACAGTGGCACCAACATAGCTCAATTTAACCTTGAACTCCTGGGCTCAAGCAATCCTCCCACCTTCGCCTCCCAAGTACTAGGACTACAGGCACTTGCCACCGTGCTGTCTATTTTTATTTTTTATTTTTGTAGAGATGGGGTCTTGCTTTGTTGCCCAGGCTGGTCTGGAGCTCCTGGGCTCAAGCAATTCTCCCACCTCGGCCCTGTAAAGTGCTGCAATTACGGATGTGAGTCACCACACCTGGACTTGAGCCTTCCCTTTTCTGGTCATCTCTCTTACCTCACTGTCAGCCCCAGCAGTGTCTCTTTGAAGCTGTGCAATTTAAGAATAAAACAGGGTTAGTAAGGAAAGCTTGGACTGAGCATGAAAGAGACTTAGGTTCATGTCTATCTACCTCTTCATTTGACAAAGGGTTCCTAATAATCTCCCATGTGGCAGACACAGTGGTAGGGTTGTCCTTAGATGCTCCCCTTTTCATTTCACATCTCAGGGGCTCTTGTTCGCTCTAATGGCTTCAACTCTGAAATCCATACCTCCATCCCCAGACTTTGTTTCCTGAGCCTCTAGCTCATATGTCTGATTGCTTCCTGGACATTCCCATTTCTCATAGGTAACCTCAATTTGTTCAAAAATTACTTCATGGCTGGGTGCTGTGGCTTATGCCTGTAATCCCAGCATTTTGGGAGGCTGAAGTGGGAGGATCCCTTGAGCCCAAGAGTTCAAGAAATTTCAAGACAGCTTCTTTCAATTTCTGTAGCTATCCAGTTGCAGACTGGTGAAATTTGCAAACCGTTGTTAAGCACAGACCACACTTTGAGTAGCACCAAAGAGAGGCAACAGAACAGAATGTATATATGTGGCCCTTAGAGCAGGAGGGCAGAAGGCAGAAAAAGAAGATTCTCTTAAGCAAACAGATAATAACCACATCATCAGTAACTACAAAAGCAATCCGTTCTCTGTACTAAGATATGGGTAACCCGGGGCAGTGCGAGTGCAGAGGAGGCACCTAGGCCAATCTGGGTATCAGGGAAGGCACAAGACAGGTAGGAGTCGGGTGGGGGAAGCACTAGTGATGAGTGGGAAGGACACTCCAGGCAGAGAAACAAGTTCTGGAGTCATTCTGCAGCATATGGGTTAGGGGATGACCTTTCCTGTGATTTGATGGTTACTTGTCTCTGAGCATCAGCATTCATTTTCCATGTGTATAAAATAGATATGATAATCCTTTCTTTGAATCACAAACAAGAGAGAAAGCATGAGATGTGCCTGCTACAATGCCTGGTGCTTGCTAATGTTGTTGTTTTGTGTGTAAAAGATGCAGGAGTCAGAGCCGCCACAGACAGCGAGTTGCAGCACTTTGCAGGGGACAGTTCATGGACCCAGGACTGGAGCCCAGAATGACCAGGGTTCTGGGAGGTAACAGGGAAAATGGCAGAGGGGTGGGCAGCATGCCTGCCCCTGAGTCACGCCCAGGCCCAGGTGTGTGTCTCCAGGATGGACTGTCAGTGGAGGATAGGGTGCAGTGTAAGGTTGGGGGAGGAGGCAGGACCCCAGGGCAAACTCCTCTGACCCACAAGCCCTAGGCATTCCAGATGTCCACACAAAAATTGGCTCAGAATTAAAAGGCTGAAAGGTGGGGCTGGCTCTGTCTTATTTTGATATGTTTTGAGGCATTTGATAAAGATGTTAATGGGATCATTCATAAATCAGGAAACTAATCCTCTGAGGTGCTGGTTGCTAATGAAGCAAGTGAGAATCAGAAAGATGAAATCACAAATTTCAAAATCTCAGGCTGGAATTTAATCCCAGACCTTGAGTCCAGACTTCATCTCAAGCAGATGGCACCGTTCGAAACATATACCGACTGCAGTAGTCACTTGGAAATGAGTTCCCAGTGGTCCTTGCAGTTCACCCAAAGACTACTCCTGGGAATGGGACACGGAAATGGGAGGTCGGGGTGCAGCAAAGGCTTCCTAAAGGAGGTGACCCCAAGGGAGAGTAGCCTATAGTAGACACTCATTAAATGTTGGTAAAACAAATGCGATTAGTAGATGAAGAAATGGGGGAAGAACATTCCAGGCAGAGATAATACAGGGCCACCTGGCAGGGTCAAGAAGACTTACAGCCCCTGGCCATATTAAAGTGGGCGGTGGTAGCAGTCTGTCCATGTGCAGGCTAGAAGGGGTGTATATCTATAAAGAGCTTAACGATAATAGATCCAATTAAAAGTTGGTCTGCCTTTTATTGCTGTGTGCCAGTAATTTTTAAATACTATTGAAATACTCCTCTCCTAAAAAATATTTTGTTGGTTTAAGTTCTAAATAATTGCTATAGATACTGGATTTTATTTGTATATGTAAACTTCACACTAACACTTTTTTTTTTTTTTTTTTTTTGAGATGGAGTCTCACTCTGTTGCCCAGGCTGGAGTGCAGTGGCGAGATCTCAGCTCACTGCAAGCTCCGCCTCCTGGGTTTACGCCATTCTCCTGCCTCAGCCTTCTGAGTAGCTGGGACTACAGGCGCCCACCACCACACCCGGCTAGTTTTTTGTATTTTTTTAGTAGAGACGGGGTTTCACCCTGTTAGCCAGGATGGTCTCGATCTGCTGGCCTCGTGATCCACCCACCAGGGCCTCCCAAAGTGCTGGGATTACAGGCTTGAGCCACCGTGCCCAGCCACACTAACACATTTTTATTAGCGATCCTTTAATAAATACTGCATTCTATGTAGAAATTCATTTGGAGTATGCTCGGTTATATAGTCACACCAATACCCATGTTTGGAGCTCACTTTAGGCAAGGGTCAGATCTCTAACCCCTGTGGTATTAGATACATCCAAGTTTACACTGTAGATTCAAAATAAACAATCATGAGTTACTGTCAGTGATGACAAAGACAAACAGGGCTTAACTTTTTTCAATTCTGTCATTCTTTTTTTTTTTTTTTTTTTTTTTTTTTTTTTTGAGACGGAGTCTCGCTCTGTCACCCAGGCTGGAGTGCAGTGACCGGATCTCGGCTCACTGCAAGCTGCGCCTCCCGGGTTCACGCCATTCTCCTGCCTCAGCCTCCGGAGTAGCTGGGACTACAGGCGCCCGCCAACTCGCCCGGCTAGTTTTTTCTTTGTATTTTTTTAGTAGAGACGGGGTTTCACCGTGTTAGCCAGGATGGTCTCGATCTCCTGAGCTCGTGATCCGCCCGTCTTGGCCTCCCAAAGTGCTAGGATTACAGGCGTGAGCCACCGCGCCCGGCTATTCTGTCGTTCTTTGTAACCAGTTGGACTTTTGTGTTAAGACAGTGGGACAGGCCGGGCGCAGTGGCTCACGCCTGTAATCCCAGCACTTTGGGAGGCCGAGGAGGGCGAATCATGAAGTCAGGAGATCCAGACCATCCTGGCTAACATGGTGAAACCCCGTATCCACTAGAAAAAAAATAATAATCAAAAAATTAGCTGGGAGTGGTGGCAGGTGCCTGTAGTCCCAGCTACTTGGCAGGCTGAAGCAGGAGAATGGTGTGAACCCGGGAGGCGGAGCTTATAGTGAGCTGAGATTGCGCCACTGCACTCCAGCCTGGGTGACAGAGCGAGACTCCATCTCAAAAAAAAAAAAAAAACGAAAAAAAAAAAAAAAAAGTGGAACAGAGTGCAAACTGAGAGGCAAAACATTTTTGTTTGTTAAGTGCAAATTTTTAATTTGTACATGAAATATTTTACTGAATTTGAATAAAAATGTACCTTTGAAATGAAAACCTATTCCTTTAAACTTGTTAATGGTTTTGAAATGAAAGATGAATAAAGGAAATAAATGTTGTGGCCTAAGTGTTGTTGCCTATGTTGTATCTTCTTTAGATGTTTTGGTTTTATTAAACTTGACTTGTTGGTTGCTGGATGATTATTTACATAAGGGAGTATATCAGATTGTAAGGAAAGGATCAAAATTTAAGCAGGTAGATGTGAAAGTGATTGAAATAAATAGTGTGCCTTTTTCATTTTTTGGAGCCATAATATTAATTTTATTATTTATTTTATGATGTGAGTATGCATACAAAGTTTTGGCAAATAAATTTTTCACTTTTGCCTTTCCTTTTTCTGGCCATTATTACAATTTGTTTCATTTTATAATCATGTGAAAATATGAAATTTGAATTATGGAAATAATTTGGTTTTTTTTTTTTGAGATGGAGTCTTGCTTTGTTGCCCAGGCTGGAGTGCAGTGGTATGATCTCCGCTCATTGCAAGCTCTGCCTCCCGGGTTCACGCCATTTTCCTGCCTCAGCCTCCGGAGTAGCTGGGACTACAGTGCGTGCCACTACGCTCATCTAATTTGTATTTTTGTTTTGTTTTGTTTTGTTTTTTTGAGACGGAGTCTCGCTCAGTCGCCTAGGCTGGAGTGCAGTGGCACGATCTCAGCTCACTGCAAGCTCCGCCTCCCAGGTTCACGCCATCCTCCTGCCTTAGCCTCCGGAGTAGCTGGGACTACAGGCACCTGCCACCTCGCCTGGCTAACTTTTCTGTATTTTTAGTAGAGACGGGGTTTCACCGTGTCAGCCGAGATGGTCTCGATCTCCTGACCTTGTGATCTGCCCGTCTCGGCCTCCTAAGGTGCTGGGATTACAGGCGTGAGCCACCGCGCCCGGCCTATGGTAATAATTTTATCTTTAGAGGAGGGGAGTATAAAAATGATCTGCTCTGTGTGTCAAACATGATCCATTCTACGAATATCTCCTAAATGCCAAGTTAGGAGAAACACTAGGTATGTGAGAACTGAAAGAGGCATCAAATGGGAGTCAGAGATGGCCCCAGAAGGAGGTGATCCTGGAGTTGAGAGCTGAGCAGTTGTTAGCCATAGAATCATAGCCACCACTTCTCAAGGGCCTGCTCTCAGCCCCACTTCATGCTAGTAGTTGGGGACCCTAAGATACATAAGAGCCTTCTTACCCACTTGTTATGATAGAGCAAATATCCCTGCTCTCACCAAAGGCCCACTTGTCTATTGGTACTCCAGATCCTGTCCTTTCGTAATTCATCCACGACTTTGCTCTTATAATTGAGCCCTCTATTTCTGTGTCAGTTTCTCCTTTGGTGCATCCCCATCAGCCTATAATATGCCCTCCCTTAACTGCCACCTCATTTTTCTGCTCTCATTCGTAGCAAAACTTCTTTGTTTAGAGTTTAGAGACAATGTCCCACTCCATCAACTCCTGTTCCCTTGGCAGTCCAGTCCAATCAGGCTTCCATCTTACTACACTTGGTTTTGGCAGAGTCACCAGTGACCTCTGTCTTGCCAAATCCAGTAGTCACTTACCTGTTTATCTCAACCTCTCAGGCTCTTTGGATGACTTTGCTGTTCTGCTGGGCCTTAAATGTAAGAGTCCCCAGGCTCTGTCCTCTGTCCTTTTCTCAAACTATCTCCAGTGTTGATAGCATCCACTCTAACTACCATCTCTCTATGCTGACAACACCCAAGTTTACATTTATAGCCCTGACCTTCTCTGAGCATAATTAATAGACGTCTCAAAATCAATGTCTAAAATGGAATTCTTGTTTCAGCCACTTCCAAATCTGCTCCTCTTCCTATCTTTCCATATACCAAGTGGCACGATCATCACACAGTTGCTCAAGCCAATAATCTAGGAGTCTCTTTGATTCCTCTTTCCCTTCCTTCCTACCCCCTTCTGATCCATTACAAGTCCTGTTTTTCTTTTTCTTTTTTTTTTTTTAGAGATGGGATCTCACTATGTTGCCAAGGGTGGAGTGCACTGGCCATTCACAAGTGCAGCAATCCCATTACTGATCAGCATGAGTTTTGACCTACTCCATTTCTGACCTGGGTCGGTTCATCCCTCCTTAGGCAACCTGGTGGTGCTCCACTCCTGGGAGCTCACCATACTGATGCTGAACTTAGTGTGGACACCAGATCAGCACAGCACACTACAGCCCAGAACTCCTGGGCTCAAGTGGTCTCCCGCCTCAGCCTCCTGAGTAGCTGGGACTACAGGTGGGCACCACCTCCATGACCAAACACTGACATCTCCTTCTTGGACAGCTCCTTTAGATTTATTTATTTTATTTTATTTTTTGAGACGGAGTTTCACTCTTGTTGCCCAGGCTGGAGTGCAATGGTGCGATCTCGGCTCACTGTAACCTCCGCCTCCCAGGTTCAAGTGATTCTCCTGCCTCAGCCTCCTGAGTAGCTGGGATTACAGGCATGCACCACCACGCCTGGCTAATTTTGTATTTTTAGTAGGTTTCTCCATGTTGGTCAGGCTGGTCTCAAACTCCCAACTCAGGTGATCCGCCCACCTCAGCCTCCCAAAGTGCTGGCATTACAGACATGAACCATTGGCCCAGCCACAGCTCCTTTAGATTTCTAACTGGTGTCTCTGCACCCCTCTGGCCCTTTATAATCCATAAGGAGCCAAATGGCTTATTTTAAAAACATGTATCAGATCATATCAAGTTCCAGAATAAAATCCAAACTCCTTTCTACTGTCTTCAAGGCCCTATCCCTCTGTCCTCGTGTCACTGCCCATGCGGTATCACTGTGGTCACCCTGCCTTCAATTTCCTTCTAGCACTGTTGGGCTCTTTCTTGCCTTAGAGCCTTTCAATCTTCCTATGGCTGGCTCCTTTCAGGCATTTCGTTTTCAGCTCACATTTGTCTTTTGGTTTTCCATAGCACTCACCACCATCTAAAGTTATAATAGTTAACAACTTTATTACTCATTTCTTGTCTGCCCATGTAAAATGGAAATTGACAGCAAGGACTTTGTTCTGTCCTGTTCACCATTTTACCCCTAGTTCAGAGACCAATGCCCAACACACACTGGGCACTCAGTAAACACTGTGGAATAAATAGATTGTGCCATGAAGCTCGCAGTCTTCAGTTCGTACAGACAAGGGACAGAGGTGCACAGACTGTAGCAGAAAAGCTCCAGCCCTCCCAAAGCTTATGGCAACTCCCGACCTGATAGAGTGCTGGTGGAGGCTCTCCTGTCGGCAGACGCCCTACACCCAGCCTTGCCTCTCTCTCCAGCCTCCTCCTGGGTGGAGTCTGAGACCTGGGGGTCCTCAGCCCCTACTTGGGTGAAACAGTTGCTCAGACTGAAGGGTGGAATGGGTGGGTTGGGTGGGCGGACCAACTTCCTTTAGGAAGCGTTCAAGGCCTAAGGTGGCTGTCCGTGATGCCGCCTTGGTTGGGGTGGGCAGCCTAGGGCAGGGCTGCGGGGGCGGCGCAGGGCGGGACGGGTGGGGCTGACTCCGCCCCCTGGCGCAGTTGTAAGTAGGTAAATAGAAGGTGATTGTGGCGTGGCGATGTCCCGATACCCGCCTGCGACGCCGTGGTGGCTGGTTTCCTGTCTGTTCAGTAGAGTCTAGACCCCACCCAGTCTTCATGTACAACCGACCGCGGGCTGAGATGGAACAGGAGGCTGGGGAGCTGAGCCGATGGCAGGTGGCGCACCAGGCTGCCCAGGTGAGTCAGGTGTCAGCTCCTGGCAGGCCGGGGGCGGGCCCAGGCTAGGGGGCGGCGGGGAGAGGAGGCCGTGTAGGAGAAGGGAGGCAGAGGGAAGCAGAAACCCGAGGGGTGGAAATCCGAGGGGAGGGGTTGCAAAGGAAGGAATGGGAGATTGGGGAGGGGCTGCAAAGGGAGGGATGCGAGATTGGGGAGGGACTGGAAAGGGAGGGTTGTGAGATTGAGGGTGTAAATCATACGTCGTTTATTCCAATAATGTTCGCCCAGCAGTAGAGCTTGTGTTGGGTGCATCGGGGGTAAGAGGGTTCCAGGCAACTTTCTGGCGAGGGATTTGAGTAGGCAGGACAGCAAAGACCAAGTTAAGAAGTGAGCAGAAAATGACAGGAAAAAAAAAATGTTAATTGGAGCCCTACTAAGTGGTAGGCTTTTTCCAGACCGTGGAAATACAATGATGAATTTACCATGAAACAGATATATATAAAATTTTATTAATAAATCGTTAGCTGAATGATTGGAATTGTACGGCGTTACATGAAGGAGAAGTCGGGGGCGCATGGGAGCAGATACCAGAGGTGTTTGACCCGATTTGGGAGGCTTAATGACAGCTGAGACTCTGTTCTGGGACTAGAGAACCGGTCAGGTGAAGGGTTCCCCGGTCTAAGACCACAGGCTGTATGCTTCCTCTTAGGAGGAACTGAAAGACCAGGGCCTAGACAGTGATGGGAGGGTGGCCCCAGGGACACATTGAGATCATTCAGGGCTTGTTTATTCCAAGAGCAGTGGGAAGCCATTGATGAGTTTAAACAGTCTGTCTCAATTAGATTTGCATTTTCAAAGGAGTGTCCTGGTGGATGTGGGCTGGATTCAAGGCAATAGTTAGAAAGCTTTTGTGATAATCCAGGTGAGAATTCAAATGGCGGCCTACCTAGAGAAGTGAGAGTGGAGATGGAGAAGCTAGATGTATCATAGATTGTGGAGATGTTTTGGAGACAGGGATCACAATCATTGCTTCCAAGTGGTGAGGGAGACATCTAGAGTAACAGATTTCTTGCTTGCACAATTGAGTGACAGCAGTGATATTTTCTGAGCGAGAAAGAAGGGTGAGAAGGACTAGGTTAATCCGTTGTTTGGGGGAGGTGGGCAAAGATGATAGTGAATTTTGGACACAGTCCATTGGAAGAACCCGTGGGCCATCCAAAAAGACCCAAACAATAGCTAGCTGGAAAATGCAGGAGCCATCTTCGCCAGAGCCATAGATTTAGGAATAGTTGGATTGTAAACAGAAACAGATCCACTGGCATGGGGAAGCTTGCCCAGAGAGAGTAGAGGAAGAGAAATCTGCAAAAGAGACTGTGAAGGAGGGGGTCTGAGAGAAAGGAAGGAGAAAAGGTCGGAAAGTGTGTCCATGCGTGTGAGAGGCCAAGGGAAGCATTATAGGAAGGGTGTGGCCAGTGGTCCTATAAACTGAGAGGTCAAGCCAGGAGTCTGGAAAGTGCTGCTTGGTCATAGTGGGATGGAAGTTGTCACTGGTGACCTTTATGCAAGCTGGCTCTGTGGAGAGATGGAGGCCAGAGCAAATTTGGGAGAATCATAAGGCAAAGTAGTGGTGAAGGCCTGTTTAGACAACTTAATTTGCCATGAAGGACTGGGAAAATGAGAGGGCCATTGCTAAGAGTTAGGGAAGACAGGCTGAGCACCCCAGAGGGGCCCACCCAATAGTCATTTACCTAGTTCCTATTATATGTCTGTCTTATGCTAGTTGCTGAGCATATAGTGGTAAATAAAACTGATAAGGCCAGGCACGGTGGCTCACACCTGTAGTCCCAGTGGCCCGGGAGGCTGAAGCAGAAGGATTGTTTGAGCTCAGGAGTTTTAGGCTGTGGTGCACCGCAATCACGCTTGTGAATAGCCACTGCACTCCAGCCTGGGCAACATAATGAGATCCTGTCTCTAAAATTATTTAAATTAAAAATAAAACAAGATCTTCCCAACTCTTCTAGAGTTTTTTTAAAAAAGAACATTTTCCTCTATAGCCAAAACCACATAATCAAATGTATCAAAATTGTATATATATATATATATGTATATGTGTATATATGTGTATATATATATACACTGTTTTTTGAGACAGGGTCTTGGTGCTGTTGTCCAGGCTGGGATGCAGTGGCGCCATCTCGGCTCACTGCAACCTCTGCTTCCCAGGTTCAAGCAATTCTGGTGCCTCAGCCTCCCCCCAAGTAGCTGGGATTATAGGCGTGTGCCACTCCACCCAGCTAATTTTTTGTATTTTCAGTAGAGAGGTTTTGCTATGTTTGTCAGGCTGGTCTCAATCTTCTGCCCTCAAGTGATTTACCCGCCTCAGCCTCCCAAAGTGCTGGGATTACAGGAGTGAGCGGCCACACCCAGCTGATAATTCCTTTAAATCATCTTAGATGCAAGCCTTATTCAAATGCCCCTAGCTATTCCTAAAATGTACTTCGTAGCTGGAATGTCCAACCAGAATTTAAGACCATACACTGTATCTGGTGATTATGTCCCTTGAGTCTCTGAAATTAGAATAGTTTTATTTTTTCATGATTGGGATTCAGTTTTTCATGATACTGACTTTTGTCTTATAGCATGTTCCTTTCAGATATATCAGATTGCTTCCTCATGGTAGCATTTAGCTTTATCTTCTATCACTTGTATTACCTTTAAGTTATGATTAGAACTTACAGCTTAACTGGATTCAAGATTTTTGGCAAGAGTGCCTCATGCCTCATGCAGGTTTTATCCTGCATAACATCAGGAGACACACCTGGCTACCATTTGGTGATACTTGTATTAAGGTAGTGAAAAGCTTCATTGATCTCTCTGTTGATATTTACCTTGCGGTCGGAAAGTAATCTGTGTGATTCTGCTTTGTGTGTATCCAATGTCCAGTTCCCTACCAGCCATTCATCTACTGGTTTTAACACCACATTTAAATTTTTCCTCAATTAAATTTCCTTAGGGGTGGCAAAATACATTTTCTTTTCCTTTTTTTTTTTCTCTTTTCCTTTCCTTTTCTTTTCTTTTTTTTTTTTTTTTTTTTTTTTTTTTGAGACAGAGTCTCACTCTCTCCCCCAGGCTGGAGTGCAGTGGCACAATCTTGGCTCACTGCAACTTCTGCCTCCCAGATTCAAGCGATTCTCGTGCCTCAGCCTCCCGAGCAGCTGGGATTACAGGCATGCACTACCACGCCCGGCTAATTTTTTGTATTTTTAGTAGAGACAGGGTTTTGCCATATTGGCCAGGCTGGTCTTGAACTCCTGACCTCAAGTGATCCACCCCCCTCGGCCTCCCAAAGTGCTAGGATTACAGGCGTAAGTCACTGGACCTGGCAGAAAAATAAATTTTGTAATTCCACCATTCATTCTACATTTATTAGTTTGTATTCTTCTGTAAAGTAGGAATTAATATTTAACTGCAATCATTTGGTAATTTTGAAATTTTTTTTCTTTTAGAGGCAGAATAAATGCTTAATTTAATCACTTCAATTAGTAATGTTCAAAGTTAGGATAAGAGCTCAGCTTTTTCACTTGAGGTTGCAGTGAGCCATGATCATACCACTGTATTCCAGCTCAAAATGAGCCATGATTGATTGCACCACTCACATCTCAGCCTCTGGAGTAGCTGGGACTACAGACACTTGCCACCACACCTGGCAATTTTTAATTTTTTTTGTAGAGATGGGGGTCTCACCATGTTGCCCGGGCTGGTCTTGAACTCTGGGCCTCAAGCGATCCACCTGCTTCATAGTCTCAAAATGCTCAACCTGTGATAGTCTTGATAGGTTTTGTATTTCTAGGAATTTGTCCATTTTATCCAGGTTATCCAATTTGTTGGTGTGCAATTTTTCACAGTACTGTATTATAATGTCTCCAATTTCATTTCTCATATTTAATCATTTGAGCTTTTTCTTTTTCCTTAGTTGATCTAGCTAAATGTTTCACAATGTTGTTAATCTTTCCTAAGAACTTAGTTTCATTGATTTTTCTCATTCCTTCCTTCTGCTGGTTTGGGGTTTAGTGTATTTTTCTAGTTCCTTAAGGTATAAAGTTAGGTTGTTGGTTTGAGATCTTTTTTATTGTAAGCATTTAAACCAGTAGATTTTCCCCTTACCACTGCTTTTGCTGTATCCCATAAGATTTGGTAGCTATGTTTTCAT
This sequence comes from Macaca mulatta, assembly GCF_049350105.2. Classification (NCBI taxonomy): domain Eukaryota; kingdom Metazoa; phylum Chordata; class Mammalia; order Primates; family Cercopithecidae; genus Macaca; species Macaca mulatta. Next base: position 196,519,610 of record NC_133406.1, on the reverse strand, counting down.
TTTTATTGGTCTCTAAGTATTTTCTAATTTTCATTATGGTTTTTTTATTTGCCCCATTGATTGTTTCAGAGAGTGCTGTTTAATTTCCAGAGATTTGTAAATTTTCTAGTTTATCTGGTTGTGGGTCAGAGAATATTCTTTGTATGATACCTTATGATACCTTTTTTTTTTTTGCTTTTTTTCTAAAAGCGGCAAGAGAAAAAATATCTTTCTTTTAAAATCTATTGAGACTTAATTTGTGATCTACTATCCATTTTTAATCCATTCTACCAATATCTGTCTTTTGGAAATTATTATCCATTTACTTTTCAAAGTATTTTACTTGCAAGGAAGGATTTAATTCTGCCATTTTTTTCCTCATTTCCAGCATTGTCTTTTTGTTTAATTGATTTTTTTTATAGTGAAACTTACATTTCCTTATAACACAATTTCCTTTTGTGTGTGTGTGTGTGTGTGTGTATATATATTTTATTTTATTTTATTTTTTTTGAGACAGAGTCTCACTCTATCGCCCAGGCTGGAGTGCAGTGGCTGGATCTCAGCTGACTGCAACCTCCACCTCCTGGGTTCAAGCGATTCTCCTGCCTCAGCCTCCCAAATAGCTGGGACTACAGGCATGTGCCACCATGCTCGGCTAATTTTTATATTTTTAGTAGAGATGGGGTTTTACCATGTTGGCCAGGCTGGTCTCGAACTCCTGATCTCAAGTGATCCACCCACCTTGGTCTCCCAAAGTGCTGGGATTACAGGCATGAGCTGCTGTGCCCGGCCCCTTTTGCATATATTCTCTAGCTATTTTCTTTGTGGTTGCCATGGGGAATACATTTGACATCCTACTTATAACATTCTAATTTGAATTTATACCAGATTAACTTTAATAGCACATAAAAACTGCTTCTGTATAGCTCCATTCCCACCTCTTTTCAGTTACTGATCTCACAAAATGACATTTTTATGCATCGTATGTCAAAAAATAAAATTATAAATTTTATGCATTCTTTTAAATCATGTAGAAAACAAAAAGTGGAGTTATATATCAAAGTTAAAATAATACTCACTTTTATCATTGTCCATATATTTACCCTTATCAGAAATTTTTCTTATGACGGATTTCTTCACATGGCTTCAAGCTACTGTCTAGCATTGTTTCATTTCAACCTGAAGGATTGCAATTAGCGTTTCTTGCAGGACATGTCTAGTGGTAATGGTCTCTCAGCTTTTGCCTATCTTGGAATGTCTAATTTCTTCCTCATTCTGGAAAGACAGTTTTGCCATATATAGGATGGTTGATAGTTATTTTTTTTCCTTTAGTACTTTGAATATATCAACCCATGGTCTTAGTGTCCAAGGTTTTTGATTAAAGAACTACAGGTAATTTGTGGGATCCCCTATAAGTGATGAGTCACTTCTCTTGCTATTTTCAAGATTCTCTTTGTCTTGGGTTTTCAACAGTTTTATTTTTATTTTTTATTTTTGAGATAGGGTCTCGCTCTCTGGAATGCAATAGCACGATCTTGGCTCACTGCAATCTCCGCCTCCTGGGTTCATGCGATTCTCCTGCCTCAGCCTCCCGAGTAGCTGGGATTACAGGCACCTGCCACCACACCTGGCTAATTTTTGTATTTTTAGTTGAGACGGGGTTTCACCATGTTGGCCAGCTGGCCTTGAACTTCTGACCTCAAGTGATCCACCTGCCTCAGCCTCCAAAAGTGTTGGAATTACAGGCATGAGCCACCGCGCCTGGCCTCAACCGTTTTATTATAATGTTTCTTGGTATAGGTCTGTGAGTTTATCCTACTTGAATTGTGTTGAGCTTCTTGGATGTTTGTATTCATATCTGGAAGTCTCTTCAGTGGGAAGGGGTGGGGGTTGTAACATTGGGGGTTAAGTTGCCACAATGGCTGCCTACCTCTGTCTGCACCTCATAATCAGAAACAGCAAATAACAATCAGGACATAGATCCCCAATAGTTGGAGGACAAGGTTTTTATTGCCCATTCTGGCTCGTGCAAGTTGCTCCAGGAACATGGGGTGTGTATGGGGAGTTAATACCTACCTAAGAATTTAGGTTGACCAAAATTAACTGCAATTTACTTTCAAAGCCTTCCCTTGGAAGGTACAAGCCTTAAAACCCTGCACCATTCCAAAAAACTTATAACAGGCAAACGCTACCAGTGCGATAGTTACCTTGCTGGGGATACATGTTCCTGGTGCTTCCTACCCTGCTGTCTTCCTTGATATCACTTCCTGTCTCTTTTTGACCCAGTCCTAATCTTTGAAAGCTCTCTTATTTTCAGGCACGAAATGTACCAGCCTCCCTTAAACCTTCCTTTTCCCAGTCTTGGAGTCAGGAAATTCTTGGTCTAACTTCTAGCAAGGAATAGAATTAGAGACAAGTCTAGGTTCTAGAGGCATGCATTGTTACTAGAGTCACAGTTGCTTCGATGGGCTATTTTACTGGACAGAGCTAAAAAATATATATATATATTTTACACTGTGAATTTGTATAGAATATTGCCTATTTAAATTTAGCATTATTATTATTATTTTTTTTGAGATGGGGCCTCACTCTGTCACCTAGGCCGGACCGCAGTGATGCGATCACAGCTCGCTGCAGCTTCGACTTCCCAGGCTCAAGTGGTCCTTTCCACTTCAGTTTCCTGAGTGGCTGGGACCACAGGCACATGCTACCATGCCTGGCTAGTTTTTTGTTCTTTGTAGAGATGAGGATTCCCTATGTTGCTCAGGCTTGTCTTGAACTCCTAGACTCAAGCGATCCTTCCACCTGGGCCTCCCAAGGATCTAGGATCATAGGCATGAGCCACTGTGCCGAGCAATACTAACTTATTTTAAACCATATTGCTAAAAATAACACTCAAACAGAAAAGTGAATGTAAGTACAGCTTCTACAAAGTAATGAACTGTTACAAAGTAAAACCTGTGAAACTGTCATTCAGGTCAAGAAATAGAAGCCCGTCCAGTGTCCCTTTCTTATCTTTCCCCATTTCCTACTCTCTAATATAACTCCTATCCTGCTGTCTGGATGTTTTGTTTTGAATTTCCCTATTTCTGACCTGTGATGTTCCTATAATTGCTGCAAAAGTTGTAATTGCTTCAAGTTTTGCCTTATTTCCTCCCTTCCTTCCTTCTTTCCTTCCTTCCTTCTTTGAACTCCTGACCTCAAGTAATCTGCCCGCCTCGGCGAGTCGATCTCTTCTCTTCTCCCCTCCCCTCCCCTCCCCTCTCCTCCCCTCCTCTCCTTTCTCTTCTCTTCTCTTCTCTTCTCTTCTCTTCTCTTCTCTTCTCTTCTCTTCTCTTCTCTTCTCTTCTCTTCTCTTCTCTTTCTTGTATTTGAATGTTGTTACATTTTCCCTTGATTTGTAGTAATAATTTCTGGTGATTTTTTTTTTATTGCAATCTTCAATTTCTTTCTTGATGGTTTAGTATCTCGTATGGATACCCTACTTTAAACTTCTCTTTTGGTTGTCATATTTGAATGGATTTTTCTTTTCTGGACCATCCCAGTTGAAGAGTGAATAGGAGATGATGGGGTAGCTTTATTTGTTTCTCAACTCAACAGCTCCCTCTTCTATTGCTACAGTAATGGATTTTGTTGTTGTTTGTTGCCTGTCTTGTTGAGATAGGGTCTCACTCTGTCAGCACAGGCTGGAGTACAGTGGCACAATCTCAGCTCACTGCAACCTCTGCCTCCTGGACTCAAGTGATTCTCCTGCCTCAGCCTCCCAAGTAGCTGGGATTACAGGCACACGCCACCATACCTAGCTGATTTTGTTTTTGTTTTTGAAATTTCTGAGCTCAAGCAATCCACCTGCCTTGGCCTCCCAAAGTGCTAGGATTACACAGTTGTGAGCTGCCGTGCCTGGCCTACTGACAGGTTTTAAAAACATGGTTCTTGGCTCCTATCCTATTTTAAGACCTTCTACCACCAATCTCTTTCCTACCCTTCATGCAAGTCAGTCATCGAGGGATACTGCCCCTGACTTCCAGACAACCCCCATCCCTTTTTTTAAGAAGTGTTTTTGTCATATCTGCCTTTTCCCCATATCTCCACCAATGCTTGATCTCCGACCTGCCCAGGCAGTTCCCACTCAGGGCAGATGCTCTTCCATAGGCAAATATTTGCAGATGATGTCTAAGTTTTGCTAAAGCCAAGACCCATCTGCAGCCTCAATTCCTTCTATCTTTGTGGCTTTCTGCACCCGTTCTGCTGGTTTAGGATGTTCTTTCACTTTCACACTTATGTATAATTTGGAGTTTGGGCTGGGCGCGATGGCTCACGCCTGTAATCCCAGCACTTTGGGAGGCCGAGGCAGGCAGATCACCTGAGATCGGGAGTTCGAGATCAGCCTAACCAACATGGAGAAACCCCGTCTCTACTAAAAATACAAAATTAGCCGGGCATGGTGGTGCATGCCTGTAATCCCAGCTACTCAGGAGGCTGAGACAGGAGAATCACTTGAACCCAGAAGACAGAGGTTGCGGTGAGCCGAGATTGCGCCATTGCACTCCAGTCTGGGCAACAAGAATGAAACTGTCTCAAAAAAAAAGAAAAAAATAAATTGGAGTCTGAACATTTTCTCAGAGTTTTGCTGAAGGTGTAGGTTATGGACTGTTTTATTTGTTCTCTTTGTTGCTTTGTGTGAAATAAAAACCAAAAACATGTCCGAGAGAAAGTGGCATGAGTTACGGCTAGGCTTCTATGGGGCTTGTATCAGCCAGACCGCATGTGAGAAAGCCCAAGCTGGAAAATGGTCTGGAGGCAGGATATTTTTCAAGCAAGAGATGGAAACAGAGGGCTGGATTAGGATGGGGTCTGGGAATGAAGAGGAGGGACATGTGGAACTGGAATTTGAGCAAAAATCACCTGACTCTTTCTCCCCAAGGATAACGAGAACTCAGCGCCCATCTTGAACATGTCTTCATCTTCTGGAAGCTCTGGAGTGCACACCTCTTGGAACCAAGGCCTACCAAGCATTCAGCACTTTCCTCACAGTACAGAGATGCTGAGGTCCCCCTTGGTGTCTGTTGAGGCGCCGAGGCAGAATATGGATGAAGGAGGGCCACAGTTCAGTATGCCACTGCCTGAGCGTGGTGTGAGCTACTGCCCCCAAGCGACTCTCACTCCTTCCCAGATGATTTACTGTCAGAGAGTGTCTCCCCCTCAGCAAGAGATGATGATTTTCAGTGGGCCCCAACTAATGCCCATAGGAGAGCCCAATATTCCAAGGGTGGCCAGGCCCTTCAGCGGGAATCTAAGGATGCCCCCCAGTGGGCTGCCAGTCTCGGCTTCCACTGGAATCCCAATGATGTCCCACGCTAGGAACCCTCCAATGCCTTACCCTGGCCTCTCGACAGTGCCTTCTGAAGAAACATTGTTAGGCCCGACCATGCCTTCCACTGAGGCCCAGGCAGTGCTCCCATCCATGGCTCAGATGTTGCCCCCACAAGATGCCCATGACCTTGGGATGCCTCCAGCTGAGCCCCAGTCATTGCTGGCTTTAGGGTCTCAGGACTCTCTTGTAACTCAGCCGGACTCTCAAGAAGACCCATTTCTACCAGAGCAGCCCAGACCTGCTCCACAGACAGCAGAGAAGAACTCCAGGCCTCAGGAAAGGACTGGTAGAGGGGGCTCCTCGGAGGCAAGGCCTTACCGCTGCAACTACGAGAACTGCGGAAAAGCTTATACCAAACGCTCCCACCTGGTGAGCCACCAGCGCAAGCACACAGGTGAAGGAGGTGTCAGGTGGGGTGGGGATGGAGGAGTCTCTGGGCTTTTGATTTGTCCTGGGACACTGGTGGGTAATTGTTTGGGATGAGCCTTTCCTCTTCCAAGCTTGGAACTAAGCTAGACTGGCTCCCCGACTTGCCATACAGGAGGACTGGGGTGGGCACTCCTGATTATGTTGCCGCTCCCTGGTTCCCTGGACCTTCCCTTTTGAATCCTCAACCTGGACTGCTCTGCCTCAGAGTCGGACCCCTTCCTTCCTACTCTATTCTAAATTCCATCTCTCCCTTGTCATTCCCAGGTGAGAGGCCCTATTCTTGCAACTGGGAAAGTTGTTCGTGGTCTTTCTTCCGTTCTGATGAGCTGAGACGACATACACGGGTACACACCAGATATCGACCATATAAGTGTGATCAGTGCAGCCGGGAGTTCATGAGGTCTGACCATCTCAAGCAACACCAGAAAACTCATCGGCCAGGACCCTCAGACCCACAGACCAACAGTAGAGAGCAGGACGGTCCTCCTGCTGCTGGTCCTTAGGTCAGTCTCCTCTCCTCATTCTGGCTTTTTCCTTTTTTTTTTCTTTTTTTTTTGAGATGGAGTCTCACTCTGTCTCCCAGGCTGGAGTGCAGTGGCGCGATCTGGTTCACTGTACCCTCCACCTCCCAGGTTCAAGTGATTTTCCTATCTCAGCCTCCCGAGTAGCTGGGACTACAGGCACGTGCCACCATGCCTGGGTAATTTTTTGTATTTTTAGAAGAGACAGGGTTTCACCGTGTTAGCCAGGATGGTCTCAATCTCCTGACCTCGTAATCTGCCCACCTCGGCCTCCCAAAGCGCTGGGATTACAGGCATGAGGCACCACACCCAGCCTCATTCTGGCTTTTCTACACAGATCTTACCTGCCTCTGGCTAGATCTTCTCTTCAGCAGGTGTAGGATTAGATGAAGATAGGAAGATTATGGGTCAGTGTTGAAGCCCACACGAAGTTCTGCAGCCAGTTAGAGACTCCTCAAACCTTGTCTTGGATGCTGTTAACCTCTCTGGGGCCACCTGCTTCTGCTGGAGTTTAGTCAGATGGGAATGTGGAGTACAGTAGAGATTGGGAGCTTCATTTAAAAGCTCTTGATTTCTTTTTTTTTTTTTTTTTTTTTTTTTTGAGACGGAGTCTTGCTCTGTCGCCCAGGCTGGAGTGCAGTGGCCGGATCTCAGCTCACTGCAAGCTCCGCCACCCGGGTTTACGCCATTCTCCTGCCTCAGCCTCTCCAGTAGCTGGGACTACAGGCGCCCGCCACCTCGCCCGGCTAGTTTTTTGTATTTTTAGTAGAGACGGGGTTTCACCATGTTAGCCAGGATGGTCTCGATCTCCTGACCTTGTGATTTGCCCGTCTCGGCCTCCCAAAGTGCTGGGATTACAGGCTTGAGCCACCGCGCCCGGCCTTAAAAGCTCTTGATTTCTTGTCGCTCTCCAGCTTAAAACCCTTTAATGACTCCTTCGCTTGCTACATAAAATCCAGTTTCCAGAGCCAGACTATTTTTAAATCCTGAATTTGCCACTTAATATCCTTGTGACCTTGGGAAAGTTCTTGGATCCCTATGCCTTGTTTCTTCTTCCAGAAAATGAAAAAACTAGTTTTGGACTGTATTGGACATGGCACATATGGCATCAGATTCTCCCTGGCACTCACTGGCCACATACCCAGAGTTTCTGTTTCTTCCCACCATTTCACAGACTTGGATGGAATGCCCTAGCATAGGGCATGGGATCTGGCATCCCAAGTTGCTGCTAGCAAACTTAGAAGTATGGGGAAATTTATTTATTTATTTGAGACAGAGTCTTGCTCTGTCACAATGGCTGGAGTGCAGTGGTGCAATCTCAGCTCACTGCGACCTCTGCCTCCTAGGTTCAAATGATTCTCCTGAGGCAGAAGAGCCTGGATAGCTGGGATTACAAACACACGCCACCACGCCCGGCTAATTTTTGTATTTTTTGTAGAGACAGGATTTCACCATGTTGGCCAGGCTAATCTCAAACTCCTGACCTCAAACGGCCCACCTACCTCAGCCTCCCAAAATGCTGGGATTACAGGCATAAGCCACGGTGTCTGACTGGGAGTTAGTATTCGTGGGATAAAATTTGAGGCCGGGTGCGGTGGCTCATGCTTGTAATCCCAATGCTTTGGGAGGCCAAGGCAGGTGGATCATAAGGTCAGGAGTTCGAGACTAGCCTGGCCAATATGAGGAAACCCTGTCTCTACTAAAAATACAAAATTAGCTGGGCATGGTGGCGTGTGCTTGTAGTCCCAGTTACTCGGGAGGCTGAGGCAGGAGAATGGCTTGAACCTAGGAGGTAGAGGTTGTGGTGAGCTGAGATTGCACCATTGCACTCCAGCCTGAGTGACAGAGCAAGACTCCATCTAAAAAATAAAAAATTTTTGGCTGGGCGCGGTGGCTCAAGCCTGTAATCCCAGCACTTTGGGAGGCCGAGACGGGCGGATCACAAGGTCAGGAGATCGAGACCATCCTGGCTAACACGGTGAAACCCCGTCTCTACTAAAAAAAAATACAAAAAACTAGCCGGGCGACGTGGCGGGCGCCTGTAGTCCCAGCTACTCGGGAGGCTGAGGCAGGAGAATGGTGTAAACCCGGGAGGCGCAGCTTGCAGTGAGCTGAGATCCGGCCACTGCACTCCAGCCTGGGCAACACAGTGAGACTCCGTCTCAAAAAAATAAATAAATAAATAAAATAAAAAAAATAAAAAATAAAAAACTTTTTTTAACTAGTGGAAAATGAGAGCTAGTTGAGACTCGGGCAGATCAATTCTCCCCTTTTCCCTCCCTTTCATGAATTGCTGCCTGGCACCAATTCTCCAAAACAGTACCATCAATGGGGAGACCTCCCAAGTAGCTGGTGGACACAACTACTGTGGCCTCCGCAAGGCTTGTCATGAAGCAGTGCCCAGACTGCTAAATACATCACCTTGGGTTACTTCCCTTTCTTTCCTGCCTTTCTTCCGTTTTCTCACTTCCAATGCCTTGGGTTTGCACCTCTCCAAGTAAAACACCAGTACTGAGTTCTTGTTTTCAGGCTCTATTTTCTAGGTGACTGAGGGCTAGGAGGGAAAGGAGGGCCTAAGACTGGGGCAGATAAGGATGAATCCCACTGTAACTTCTGCTCCTCCCACCTTCCTTAGGTCCCTGGACTACCAAGCACCAGATATTAAGTGGCCTATCTTTCCCTGCTGTCCCTTGGGGTTAAGGGGATAATGACTATCCTGGCAAACCAGCCAGGTTGTTTAGAACCTCATATCTAGACTTGGCAGGCTGTTTTACTCTAGCAAACTGATAGAGAGAAAGGAACTTGGCCAAGCTATCAAGTGCAGAGCTAGAATCCCAACCAGGATCTGTCTGCCCCAGAGGTGGTCTCTTCCCTAAGAAGATGGTGCCTTCTATGGGTGTTTCCTGAGCCCAGGCTGGTGCCAAGCACAGATGAATCAGAGCTGGTTTCTGTGCTCAAGGGACTGTCTTAATCTGGGGACTCAGAGGTCCACCTCTGTACAGTGGCCATGGGGAGGAGCCCCTAACTGGAGGGGTCAGAAAGGCTTGTCATGAAGCAGTGCCCAGACTGCTAAATACATCACCAGGTAATCCCTGGGCCCAGTAAGAGTGTAACACCTAGTAATCCCTCAAATTTTGAAATAAACTGAACAGGTGAATGAAGAAGGAAGAGGATTCCAGGCAGAGAACACTGGACGTGGCAACTGCTCAGAGGAGAGGCAGTCTTCAAATTCTGCATTCATTCAGCAAATGTTTTTTGAGCCTATAATACTGAGCGCACCAAGGCTGTGGAGACCCATGGTGAGGAGCATGAAGTTAACTAAAGGATGTGTCAGAGAAAGACTTCTCAAGGAGATGCCTCCGTGAGACCCGAAGGACTCATGGGTGCTAGCTGCACCTCCCATTTCTTGGACATATACCATTGGACATGTCTATCTTCTGGAAACTATGGCATGGACAGTAAGGATTCAGAGGTGCATGAAGGCACCCTGCCTCTGCAGAGCAGAAAGATCATAGACAACATTTTTGAATGTACCCAGGGCTGCCAAGAAGAGAAGCTGGTCCTCTGCAGGTTCAAGCCTATCTGGGCCTCTGGGGAAGCCCCACAGCCTTGGCTGTGCCTGCCCCTGCCCTCCCACCCTACCCTGACCCTGTCCTGCTTTGCTGCCTTTGTCTGTGTTACTAGTGGCCCCAGTATACCTGGGATGGACATCCAGGTGCCCTTCATCCAAGCTCCCACGTGAGGGGAGTGGACATGATTAAAAGAACAGGGGCAGAAGGGGCTCACTTATGACCCATTCCCTAGCCCCAGGGATTGAAGTCTTGGGTACTCAAAGTTTCTTTCTACCAGGGCACCAGATCCCTTCCATGGAGCAGGCCATCTCGGGTTCACTGGGCCAGGGCTGGTCTCTGTTCCCCAGCCCACCTGGCTCACACACAGCCTCGTGGGTAGGGTCAGCAAACCAGATTACTTGATATTGGAATGTAGGATGAGAGGTCTGCTTGGTGATCTAGCATTTTCACCAAGAAATGGATGTGGAGAGGACCAGAGTGATCAAGGGTGTGTGATGCGCACTACAACAGTGGGCAAAACAGGCTCCTGCTCTTGTGGAGATCACAATCTAGTGGAGGAGGGGTGTTACTAGAAGTGCACAAAGTGGGCCCGGCGCGGTGGCTTACGCCTGTAATCCCAGCACTTTTGGAGGTCGAGGCAGGCGGATCACTTGAGGTTAGAGGTTCGAGACCAGCCTAGCCAAAATGGTGAGACCCCGTCTCTACAAAATACAAAAATTAGCCTGGCATATGGTGGGTGCCTGTAATCCTAGCTACTCGGGAGGCTGATGGGAGAATCACTTGAACCCAGGAGACGGAGGTTGCAGTGAGCTGAGATCTTGCCATTGCACTCCAGCCTGGGTGACTGAGCAAGATTCTATCTCAAAACAAACAAACAAAACAAAACAAAAAAGATCTGTGAACTCTTTAGTAGATTTTGAATCCTGCCTCTGCCATTTCCTGGCTATGAGGTGTCTTGGGAAATTTACTTGTCACTCTTGCTTCTGATAGCAAAGGGGATGGTGAGATAGATTCAAGATGGAGAGATAAGGTTGAAAGTGTTTTCTTTGGCTGCAATGTGGAGATAAGATTAGAGCGAGGCTGTAAGGGAGAGGAAGGGACATAGCAGTATTTCAGGTGAGAGTCAAGGTGGCTTTGGCCAGGGTGTGAGAGTGGAGGTAGGGAGAAGTAGGAAAGTGATAGTTAACTGGATTTGGTAGATGAGGGCGAGGTCAAGGGTGACTTCCAGGTTCCTGGCTTGTGTTATAAGTAACACAGAAGAAGAATGGATGAACTTCATTTGTTTTCCATTGATTGTGATATCTATCATAACCTGCAAGAAATATTTTGTATATCTCCAATTTAATAATAAAATGCACTCATGTTAGGAAGGTCAAAAAAAAAAAAAGGAAAAAAAATAATAAAAATATTTAGTTACCCCTAAGATCAGGCCTGTAATCCCAGCACTTTGGGATGCCAAGGCAGAGGATAACTTGAGGCCAGGAGTTTGAGACCAGCAAGACCTTGTCTCTATAAAAAATAAAATAAGAAAAAGAAGGAAAAATAATGTAGTACATTTAAAAAGCTTTGAATTCCCCATCCTTCTTTGCAGAGGTAACCACTATACTGAATTTTGATTAATCTCGCCTTAGCTATTTATTGTTTTTACCACATAATGTATCTGTTCTTAAATATAGTGATTGGTTTTATATGGTTTTGAACTTACCTTTATTCTGTTTAGGATTCATTGAACTTTTTGAATCTAAATGTTTAGTAGTCTTAATAAAATTTGGAAAAATTTTGGGCATTGTTTTGTCAAATTTTGGGGTTCTCCTCCACCTTCTATTTCTGACATACAGTCTGCCTGTATGATGGAGCACTTGATATTGTCCCTCAGGTCACTGATGCCCTGTTTATTTCTTTCAGTTCTCTTTTCTTTTCTTTCTTTTTTTTTTTTTTGAGACTGAGTCTTGCTCTGTTGCCCAGGCTGGAGTACAATGGCTCGATCTTGGCTCACCATGACCTCCACCCCCCGGTTCAAGTGATTCTTATGCCTCAGCCTCCCGAGTAGCTGGGATTACAGGTGTGTGCCACCACACCCAGTTAATTTTGTATTTGTAGTAGAGACTGTGTTTCTCCACGTTGGTCAGGCTGGTCTTGAACTCCTGACCTCAGGTGATTTGCCCTCCTCGGCCTCCCAAAGTGCTGGGACTACAGGTGTGAGCCACCACACCTGGGGGTTTTATATAATGTGAAATCCTTGGTGGATTGTTATATAAGGGTTGTAGTGAAATTTGAAGAAATATTTGGTGTTTTTGAATGGGTTGGAAATATGTTACTATTTTTCATATTTAGGTTAATGAAATAAAAACTTTAAAAATTCATGATCTAGCAGATTAGATCTGGATAATGAGGAACAGCTGTATGATCTTTTCTTTTTATAATTGTGCTTCATGTAAGACTCTAGTGCATTCTTAGATTTCTCTGGTCTCTCACACCCCCGCCCCCACCCTGGTGTGTTAACAATGTAGAGAAGTTTTGTTTGGGGTTGTTATGGATTCTTTATATTGACCTTAGTAATAACATGGATGAAATCTTAGAGATATGTGTTGAAAACAAGGGAGTTTCAGAAGACTATATATAGCTCAGTATAATATTTATGAAGCTCAAAATAAAAAAACCTACAAATTATCTTTGAATACATGCATTTTTGATAAACGTATCAAAGGGATTTATATATACAAAATTCAGGGTAGTCATCAATTCTAGAAGATAGAAGGATGGGTAGGGGAGCTCACCAGACTTGGCACACAGCCAGGGCATTGCAGTTTTCTGAAAGGAGCCATAGTCAAGGACTTGGCATCCCCACCGTAAGGCAGATTCACTGTGCACTGGTTATCAGCTTGTCTGAGTCCAGTGAGATCCAATGACACCCATACACACAAGTTAAATAAAACAGGTTTATTACTAACAGGCAGCAAAGGACAACAATCTAGGATTCCTTGGGAGTTAGTCCCCGAAGGTTCAGGAAAGCTGCCCGGGGGGATGGAGTCTTAACTGCATGTGCCCCACTTGTACCACAGCTGAAGGGCCCCAGAAAGCAGCCAGCCCAGAGTTTTATACCTTGGGTTTATGTGGGTCGTTGAAGGACGATCGTGCTTCCGTGCAGAGGCCTCCTTATTTGGGGTCTTGGCTAAGGCTGTCTCTCCTATCTGTTCTGTAGCAGTCAGTAAATAAGGCTTCATCATTCCTTTCCATCTGGCTCATTGTTCTGACTGGCCATCTCAACACTTGATTGCATGACACTGATTGCATGACACTGGGTGATGAGCTCTTACAGGTGCTCATTTTTTTCTACTTATAACTTAAATATCTTATTCAATATATTTCATATATAATATTACACAATATCTTTTTTTTCTTTTTTTTGAGACAAGGTCTCACTATGTCACCCACGCTAGAGTGCAGTGGTGCAGTGGTGTGAATACAGCTCACTGCAACTCCAACTACTGAGCTCGTGATCCTCCCACCTCAGCCTCCCAAGTAGCTGGGACTATAGGTGCACACCACCACACCCAGCTAATTTTTTTTTTTTTTGGTAGAGGCAGAGTTTCACCATATTGCCCAGGCTAGTCTAGAACTCCCCAGGCTCAAGCAATCTGCCCATCTTGGCCTCCCAAAGTACTGGGATTACAGGCGTGAGCCACATCTGACCCAGGTTGAACTTCTGAATAGGCTAAGTACTCATCTAAGCAAAGTCCATTTAACCTGAGACCACTTTACACTGGACGTGACTGAGCATCCCCTCCTTTTCAACACAGGAATGAAACTCCAAAGAAACATAGACTCAGCTACAGACAAAAAAAAAGTTCCATATTCTTTACCCTCTAAGTTATATACATATCAATCTCAATCATCTACACAGATACATTTTTACAAGTACACATACAGGTAAATGCAGAGTAAGATCTAGAAGGATTCACAGCATGCTGATAAAAGCAGTTACCCTGAGAGAGGGCAATGAATGAAGAGTGCTTCCGGTTTCAAGTTGAAAGTCATCCAGTTTTTATATGAAAATCCATATACCTATTTTCTCTGTATGTTTTAGAAAACTTATGAATATTAAGCACCTACTAGCTACTGGCATAGGGAAATAGGGGAGCTTGTTCAAGGGAAACAAACTCAGTAGGGAGAATCTTTTAGCTGTACACATTTCCTCATGGACTGAAGGGTTCATAATCCTGGGTGAACGTTGTGGACCTTTGCATGCTGCTTTAGGTGATCAGATCTTGCAAAATTCTTGTTGCATATTGAACACAGGTAGGGCCGTTCCCCTGTGTGCCTTTTCTTGTGTCTGTTGAGCTCATCTGAGCGGGTGAATTTCCACATACATCCCTCTACATCGCATATGTAGGGCTTCTCCCCTGGACCAGACAGAGAGAGAGAGACCTGTCATACATCAGGGTGAGGTAGGGCAGGGACATTGAATGTGAACAAGAAAAAGTTTTTGAGCAAGTTGGAGTGGGAGAGGGAGAGCCAAAGGAGACGGAGGTGGGGGAGGTGAGTGAAGGAGGGGAATGAGGGCCACAAAAGCTGGAAAGACAAGAGGAAAACTGTGAAGAAGGGAACAAAAGGAAAGGAAGAAGAAAAAAAAAACAGGAGGAGAGACAGTTATTGGCAGGCAAGTTAGTGGGGGGAATAAGGAGGATGAGGGAAGTGGGGCCTGGGGGCGCTGTCACTATGAAGTGACGATCCCAGTAGAAATAGCGTCAAGAACATCTACCTGCAAGAGGCCAAAGAAATCCCTTCACTTCTTCCCATCAAACCAGCAGTCAACATCACTAAAGGCTATAGCCAGCCTGGCTCTGGTCCAAGACTAGAGCCTGTCCCTAGGACTGCTTTATCCCCGCTTCTGAAGGTGCCAACCTTTTCTATTATAGAATCTTCTTGAATTCTTGGCTTAAAGGAAGTGGCAGCAATCTCAAATGCTCCCAGGGCTTTGTAAAGGCACAAATCTGTAGCCACTTGCCCCTCACCCCGTTCCCAGGCCCTCACTCACCGGTGTGCTTGCGCATATGGGTTCGGAGGTGGCAAGCCTTTTTATAAGACTTCTTGCAGTTCTCGTAAGTGCAGATGTAGGGCCTCGAAACCTCAGGATTCTTCCAGAACTGGCAGCTCTGTGTCTTCTGCTTTTCTGGAACTTGTCCTTGAATCAAATGGGAACTTGAAAAGCATGGGAATCCTGGGTGTGGCAATGATGAGAACTGATGGGATATATATCCCCCATAAAGGCTGTGGTCATTAGTGAGCATTGTCATATTGCCCACCTGAAGAGTCAGCATCTGGTCCCCATAGAGGGTCGGGTTGCCACTATATGTTGCCATCTGGCCTCCACAGAGAGCCTGGTTATCAATGGAGGTCATATTCCGCCCCCCATAGAGGGTCTGATTACCAGTGGTGGTCGTCACCTGCTCCCCACAGAGGGTCTGGTTACTAGTGGAGGTCATCATCTGCTCCCCACAGAGGGTCTGGTTACTAGTGGAGGTCGTCATCTGCTCCCCACAGAGGGTCTGGTTACTAGTGGAGGTCGTCACCTGCTCCCCATAGAGGGTCTGGTTACTAGTGGAGGTCATCATCTGTCCCCCGTAAAGGGCCTGGTTACCAGTGGAGGTCGTCATCTGCTCTCCACAGAGGGTCTGGTTACCAGTGGATGTCGTCATCTGCTCCCCATAGAGGGTCTGGTTACTAGTGGAGGTCATCATCTGCTCCCCGTAGAGGGTCTGGTTACCAGTGGAGGTCATCATCTGCTCCCCGTAGAGGGTCTGGTTACCAGTGGATGTCGTCATCTGCTCCCCATAGAGGGTCTGGTTACTAGTGGAGGTCGTCATCTGCTCCCCGTAGAAGGTCTGGTTACTAGTGGAGGTCGTCGCCTGCTCCCCGTAGAGGGTCTGGTTACTAGTGGAGGTAATCATCTGCTCCCTGTAGAGGGTCTGGTTACCAGTGGAGGTTGTCATCTGCTCCCCGTAGAGGGTCTGGTTACTAGTGGAGGTCATCATCTGCTCCCCGTAGAGGGTCTGGTTACCAGTGGAGGTCGTCATCTGCTCCCCGTAGAGGGTCTGGTTACCAGTGGAGGTCATCATCTGCTCCCGGTAGAGGGTCTGGTTACTAGTGGAGGTCGTCATCTGCTCCGCGTAGAGGGTCTGGTTACTAGTGGAGGTCGTCATCTGCTCCGCGTAGAGGGTCTGGTTACTAGTGGAGGTCGTCATCTGCTCCGCGTAGAGGGTCTGGTTACCAGTGGAGGTTGTCGCCTGCTCCCCATAGAGAGTCTGGTTATCAGTGGAAGTCATCATTTTCCCTCCATAGAGGTCTAGACTGGTTGTCATCTGGCCCCCAGAGAGAGCCTCATCGCCACTGGAAGTCACTGTATGACCATCAGTGAGGGTCTGGTCACTACTGAAGGTCACCTGGTCCCCACAGAGAGTCTGGTTATCACTGAGGGTCTTCATCTGATCTCCATGCAGGGCTGGTATCTGACTCTCATTGAGGGTCTGGTCACTACTTGGAGTGTTCAGCTGGTTACTTTCACTGGAGATTGTCATGTTGCTTGCAGTGATGGCTGTCTTCTGGCAATCAGTGGGTGATGACTTTGGGGTGTCTGTAACATCTGTCATCTGGGAGCCTGCTGTGTGTTTTATCTGATCAAAGGAAGTCACTTTCTGGCCCATGGAATAAGTCTCATTTAGGTCTTCAAGTGCCATATCAAGGGCTTTAAGAGGGTGCATTGTTAAGTCCTGGGTGAGAACTGTCCCAGGGATGTTAGTGTATGCAGAAGTCATCATTGTGGGCCCCAAGGGAGGCATCGTCTTGCTCCTGGTTGACTCATGTTGGCTCTCCTCAGCATGGGCAGTCAGAGGCATACAGTTCTGTGGTTCTGGTGCATCTGGGGTTTCTGCCTGTTTTGTATGTCGCTCAGAGAGATGCTGGAAAAAATTCTCAATTTCCTCAATTTCCTGGAGGAGACTGGAATCCATCTCTTTGCTGTTGCCTGATAACTAACTGAATCTTTAGTTATGGGATCCTGCAAAAAAGTTAATAGGTCAGGGGTTCATCCCAGCTCAAATTCTCCTTCTCCATCCCTGTTGAGCCCACCATTATCTCTTGCCTAGAAGCCTGTAGTTGCCTCTCAACTGACTCTGGAGTTAACTTCATCCAGTGTACCCTCCACACACAGAGTAACATTTCAAAAGCGAAAACATTTCTCAAATGCAAACTTTTACTAAGCCACTCCTATCTACCAATGGAGGCAAGAATCTAGATGGATGCTGTGAATGTCCCATTATCCTCTGAAGAGATCTGACCCCAGAGACTTTTCCAAAGTCTCCTCTCCAGACATCTTACCGGAGATTCAGCTGATTAAACTTTCAAATAAATTATCTCATTTCATTTCCACCATGACCCCAGAAAATAAGGGTCACAATTAATCTCATTTTAAAGAAAATAGAGGTCCAGGGAGGTGAATTGGCTTGGCCCAGGTGGAAGACTCTTAACTTGTACTGGACCTATCTGGCTCTGGGTCCTTACAGTCCCCTAGATAAATGGGGACATTTCTCCCAGAGATCTCCCTGGGGGCACCCACTGATTCTGGCCTCCTGAGAACCATCCTGGAAACCACCAGCTTCTAGGAACCATTCCACTATGGACTGAATGTGTTTCTCCAAATTTTGTATGTTAAAACTGAATTTCCAATGTGATTGGAAGGTAGGGCCTTTGGGAGATGATTAGGTCATGGAGACAGAGCCTTCAAGAATGAGATGAGTGTTCTTCTAAGGGTCTGAGTTCTTTACTTCTACCAAGTGAGGACCCAGCTAAAAGGTGCCATCTATAAATCAGAAAGCATGCCCTTACCAGACACCAAATCTACCAGCTCCTGGACAGAACAGACTAAGACACATTCCAAGGAGCAGTTTCTTTGGAGACAGAGGCGTAATTGTGCATATATTTCTGTTCAAAGTGGCCATCCATATGCTTCTAGGCTTCCTATGTCTCTGGTATGATGTGTATGTATGTATGTATGTATTTATTGTTTTCTCTGCCCCATATGATCTGCAAGAAAAGTGTCAAATTTATAATGAGCTCCCCAAAGCCATTATCTGGGTAGCCTCACATCTTTTTCATTCCCTGTGCTTCTTCCCTGCTTTTGTCCTACTCTGGCCAGATCAGTCCACTCAGTTTTGCCATGTTCCTATCCAATCCATTGCTCAGTCTGCCCTACCCAGCCAAGTTATCTTATCTAATACCATCCTTTCCTATCTCTGCCATCAAAGCCTGGTCCCTCCTGCCTTGTCCTGACTCTCAGAATAGAGAAATACCATAATTCTCCCAGGCTGTATTCAAAATGTGTGACAGGACTGCCATTAAATATGGTGGACTGAGGAGACCCTGAAGTCCTTCCCTTCTATACCAAATCATAGAAATGATAGATGGCTTTAAATATGTACATATATACAATGTATATATATTATATCAATATTTATATTTATTTATATATACATTTTTTATATTTTTTATTTTATTTATTATTTATTTTATTTTATTATTATATATATTTATAATATTTATATATAATACATATAAATTATAATATATAAAAATATTATATATAATATATAACATATAAATATAATATATAATATACAATGTTTAATATTATAATATATATATATTATATACACTTAAAGAAAAAATTTTCTATAAGTATTATATATACTTTAAAAAATTTAAAAACTGCAAAGAATATATATATAATATATATCTATTTATGGTTGGAAATAAGTGGAATTTCCCAAGAACTAGGAGGTACCCTTAAAAGAAGGGAGATAATTAAAGCCATAGTGGAAGCAGAAGCCACTTTCACTTGGAGGTCTAGGCTGATGCCACTTCCTATGGTGACACCCTACCAAGAGGAGCTCTCAAAACCTAGGAATTATTTTTATTTTTATTTTCAGAGTTGGATTCTCTCCAAGTTGCCCCAGCTGGATTTGAACTACTAGGCTCAAGCGATCTTCCTGTCTCAGACTCCCTAGTATGTGGGACTAGAGGTGCTTGCCACCACATCCACCTCTAAATCCATAATAGAAATCCATAATAGAAGTAAAACTGGAAGGCTAGGCATGGTGGCTCACACCTGTAATCCCAGCACTTTGGGAGGCCAAGGCGGGTGGATCATGAGGCCAGGAGTTCAAGACCAGCCTGGCCAAGATGGTGAAACCCTGAACCTACTAAAAATAAAAAAATTAGCTGGTGGTGGGCACCTGTAATCTCAGCTACTTGGGAGGCTGAGGCAGGAGAATCGCTTGAACCTGGGAGGTGGACTCCAGCCTGGGTGACAGAGTGAGACTCCATCTCAAAAAAAAAAAAAAAAAAGAAGAGGAAGAAGTAAAGCTGGAAAATTCACAAATTTGTGGAAATGAAAGAACATACTCTTAAACAAACAATGGATCAAAAAGAAATCACAAGGGAAGTTATAAAATGCTTAGAGATGAATGAAAATAAAAACACAATAGACCAAAATTTATGGGATGTAGCAAAAGCAATGCTAGAACAGAAATTTACAGCTATAAACACTTACATTTCAAAAAACAAGAAATAGCTCAAATCAGTAACCTAACTTTACAATGTAGGGAACTAGAAAAAGAACTAAAAGTTTGCAGAAGGAAGAAAATAATAAAGAATAGAACAGGCCAGGCACAGTGGGTTAGGCCTGTCATCCCAGCATGTTGGAAGGCTGAGGTGGGAGGATCCCTTCGCCCAGGAATTCTAGACTAACCTGGGCAACATAGTGAGATCCTGCCTCTACAATTTTTTTTTTTTTAATTAGTTGAGTGTGGTGGCACATACCTGTAGTCCCAGCTGCTTGGGAGGATGAGGCAGGAGGATCACTTGAGCCCAGGAGATGGAGGCTACAGTGAGCTGTTATTGTGCCACTGCACTCCAGCGTGGGTGACAAAGCAAAACCCCATCTGTAAAAAAACAAAACAAAAAAGAACACAGCAGAGATAAATGAAATGGAAATTTTTTTTAATTTTTAAAAATAGAGAAAAATTAATGAAACAAAAAATCAATCTTTGAAAAGATCAGCAAAATTGACAAACCTTTAAGCTAGGTGGACTAAGAAAAAGAGACTCAAATTACTAAAATCAGAAAGAAAAGTGGGGACATTACTACTGCTTCTACAGCAATAGAAAGGATTTTAAGACAGTACTATGAACAGTTTGTACACCAACAAATTGGATAACCTAGGTAAAATGAAGAAATTCATAGAAACACAAAACCAGGCCGGGCGCGGTGGCTCAAGCCTGTAATCCCAGCACTTTGGGAGGCCGAGAGGGGTGGATCACGAGGTCAGGAGATCGAGACTATCCTGGCTAACACGGTGAAACCCCGTCTCTACTAAAAAATACAAAAAACTAGCCGGGCGAGGTGGCGGGCGCCTGTAGTCCCAGCTACTCGGGAGGCTGAGGCAGGAGAATGGCGTGAATCCGGGAGGCAGAGCTTGCAGTGAGCTGAGATCCGGCCACTGCACTCCAGCCTGGGTGACAGAGCGAGACTCCGTCTCAAAAAAAAAAAAAAAAAAAAAAAGAAACACAAAACCTACCAAGACTGAACCATCATGAAGAAAGAAAATCTGAACAGGTCTATAAACTAACGAGATTGAATCAGTAATCATTATCTCCTAATGAAAAAAAAGCTGTGGACCTGATAGTTTCACTGGTCAATTCTACCAAATTTCAAAGAACTAACATCAATCCTTCAAACTTTGACAAAATATTGAAGAGGAGAGAATACTTCCTAACTTACTCTATGAGCCGAGCAAATACCCAGTGTCAAAGCCAGAAATGATGCTGCAAGAAAAGAAAACTACAAACTCATATCCCTTAAGAACATTGATGCAAAAATCCCAAGAAAATACTAGTAATCCCAATTCAGCAGCATATTACAAGGATTAAACAACAAGACCAAGTGGGATTTATTCCCAGAATGCAAGGATGGTTCAACATATGAAAATCTATTTTCAATATATTTATTGAAAAAATATAGCTATAAGTATATATGCAGTTCAAACCTATGTTGTTCAAGGGCCAAATGTATACACAAACAACTGAATATACAACTGAATATCCAGCCTTAAAATGGAAGGATATTCTGACACATGCTACAACATGGATGAACTCTGAGGATATTATGCTAAGTGAAATAATCCAGCCACAAAAAAGTGACTTGCATAAAAAAAATCATGTGATTCCACTTATATGAAGTATCTAAGAGTAATCAAACTGAGAGGCAGACAGATGGTTGGGGGGGAAGCGGGGAGGGGGAGTGAAGAGTTAACTGTAACTGGTACAGAGTTTCACTTTTATAAGATGAAAGAGTTCTGGAGATGGATGGTGGTGATGATTGCACAATATTATGACTGTATCTAAATACTGCCACTGATCTGTAAACTTAAAAATGATTAAGATGGTAATTTTATGTTATATACATTTGAAGATCATACAAATAACTGAGAAAAATTTTAAAAAAAAATCCCAAACAGGAAATCTTTGAAATTATATCCTCTGAGATTAAAATCAATCTCTAGCTATCACAGCACCTCTAGCTCTAGGTACTCAGAGGCTGTGGGGTGAGGTTCCCTTGAGCCCAGCAGTTTGAAGCCAGCTTGGGCAATATAGCAAGACCCCCTCCTCTCTAAAAAGTAAATACATAAAATTAAACTTTAAAAATCAACCTCTAATAGCATCTTACTCTTACACTTAGTTTCCCACCATTCCTGCCCATGTAAAAGCTTAACTCCTGTCTACCCCATCTCCCCACTAGAGCTCCTCTGAGCAGAACTCTATTTCATGCTGAGCAAGGCCTGATGGATCCCACTGGGAACCTTAGAAAACAGGAACTCAGTGAAGGACTCATTCCCACTCCACCTGCTCTAGGTCTGCTTCTGGTCCCTAAAGTTTCTGGCCCTTGGAAAAACAGATGGATTTCATCCCCAGTTAAAGGAATTATTAAAACGATAGTTCTGGCTGGGAGCGATAGCTCAGGTCTGTAATCCCAGCACTTTGGGAGGCCAAGGCAGGCAGATCACCTGAGGTCAGGAGTTTGAGACCAGCCTGGCCAAAACAGTGAAACTCTGTCTCTACTAAAAATACAAAAAAAAAAAAAAAAAAGAAAGAAAGAAAAAAAATTAGTCGGGCATGGTGGTGCACATCTGTAGTCCCAGCTACTTGGGAGGCTGAGGCATGAGAATTGCTTGAACCTGGGAGGCAGAGGTTGCAGTGTGCGGAGATCGTGCACTCCAGCCTGGGCAACACAGCAAGACTCTGTCAAAAAAACAAAAAACAAAAAACAAAAAACAAAAAAAACAAACCCATACCAAACCAAAACAAACAATAAACCCTGATAGTTCCATCCACGGGCTATGCCTCCTTCTCTTGATCTCTAATAATTCAACCGAACCCACCCAGGCCCCTCTGACTCATGGGCCTAGCATTCCTTGTATATTTCCATGAGCCTTCGACCAGACCACGATCTCGTCCTGGGCTCCTGCCAACATGATAGCAAGACTTCGGGTGCCGTCGAGAGACCCCCAGGAATTACAACCACAGCTGCCTCTGCAGACCCCGCGTCTGTCTGATGAAAGGCATGCCCTGCACAGGGCAGGCTCATGGAAGTAAAAATGATCCTCAATAAATGAACCGTTTCAGACACCTCTCTGTCCTTCCCTATTAATGGGTTCCTTTGCTAGCATTCTGGACGCCTACATCTTTGAATTTCTGACCTACCGCTCCATGACACCAACCTTTGCCCTTTCGTTTGGAGGCAGACTCACCAGAAATTGATCCGTATTGCAGGCCGGGCACTTTGCTACTTGCAGACAGAAAGGAACACACTCTGAAACTGCTGGGCGCCTTCTGGGGCCTGGGCTTTTATAGAGCCTGGCCGGATGCACCCAGGTCTCTGCTTTGCGTCTTTGGTCGGCCACACCCCTCGGGGCGGAGCCCAGGGCACCAGCGACCTACCGCCTGTAAAAGCAGACTGATTGAGCTACCTACCAGAGGCCTCCGGACATTAATGCAATCACTGCCCCTGTTCTCATTGTGCCCGCAAGCAATTGGCATTAATTAGCGAATTTTACCCTCACCAGTATTAGGAGGTGGATTTTATCATTGTTATCATGTAAAGCAAAAACTGAGACTCAGAAATATTAAATATTTGCAGGAGGTCACAGAATCAAACACAGATAGTAGATTTGAACTCAAACGGTTTTGCTCCTACGATCTGAGTCCTTAAACACACTAGAGGCGTCAGATTCAATCAGCTGTTCACTTATGCAGACTCCACCTCTTTGGCAGCTGTAAACTTAATCAAATTATTTCTACTATGAAATCCTGATAATTCCATCAGTTTACCCTGAAAAAGATTATGACTTTTTTTTTTTTGGCTGTGATTTTGACTTATTTACTTATTTATTTATTTAATCTTGCATAATTATCTTGATAATTCCATCAGATTACCCTAGAAATTATCATAGTACCCTTTTTTTTCTTTCTTTCTTTTCTTTCTTTTTCTTTCTTTCTTTCTTTCTTTTTTTTCTTTCTCTGTTTCTCCTTCTTCTTTCTTTGTTTTTTTCTTTCTCTCTTTTTGGCTGTAGTTTTTACTTACTTATTTTTAATTTTATCTTGCCATTTATTTAGTTTTGAGACAGGGTTTTACTGTGTTGCCCAAGCTGGAGTGCAGTGGTGCAATCATGGCTCACTGTGGCTAATTTTTAAATTCTTTGTAGAGATGGAGTCTCATCATGTTGCCCAGGATGCTCTCAAACTCCTGGACTCAAGCAGTCCTCTCACCTCAGCCTCCTAAAGTGCAAAGATTACAGGCATGAGCCACCATGCCCAGCCTTCATTTTGAATGTAAAAAAAACAGATAATTTTATTTTACATACAGAGCATGTTCATCCACTCATCGTTGATAAAGTTTTAGAAATATTTGCTATACAAATTTAGTATTTGGGAATTAATTTTTGTTTCGTTCTGTTTTGTTTTGTTTTTTTTGAGATAGAGTCTCGCTCTGTTGCCCAGGCTGGAGTGCAGTGGTACGATCTCGGCTCACTGCAACCTCAGCTTCCTAGGCTTAAGTGATTCTCCTGCCTCAGCCTCCCAAGTAGCTGGGATCACAGGTTATGCTGCCACGCCCGGCTAACTTTTTATATTTTAGTAGAGACGGGGTTTCACTGTGTTGCCCAAGCTGGTCTCGAACTGAGCTCAGGCAATCCACCCACCTCGGCCTCCCAAAGTGCTGGAATTATATGTGTGAGCCACTGCACCCAGCCAGGAATGAATATTACAGCGTGATTTCCACAGGCACAGAGTTCCCATACTCACCCTCATTCCTACTAATTCTGAGAAATTCTAAAAACACGGAAAAGTATAAAAGATAAGACTAGAGATCCACATACTACAATCCAGAATTATCAGTATCTTCATCTATTTACTTGTAGTCTTTTTTTTTTCTTCTTTTTTTTTGACACGGAGTCTCGCTCTGTCGCCAAGGCTGGAGTGCAGTGGCGCGATCTAGGCTCACTACTTGCAGTCTTTTTAAAGAGAAGAAGATATTTAGACACAAAGCTGAAGTCTCACACGCACTCTTCCCTTCTTCACTCTTCACAGGCGACCACTAGCAAGTGTTGGGCTATATTCTTCCAAACCATTTCAGAAACATTTACGTACATACATGTATAGTATGTGTATAGTACTGAATTTTGTGAGGGAACTTTTTTTTTGTTTTGTTTTTTTCTTTTTTTTTTTTGAGACGGAGTCTCTCTCTGTAGCCCAGGCTGGAGTGCGTGGCCGGATCTCAGCTCACTGCAAGCTCCGCCTCCCGGGTTCACGCCATTCTCCGGCCTCAGCCTCCCGAGTAGCTGGGACTACAGGTGCCCGCCACCTCGCCCGGCTAGTTTTTTGTATTTCTTAGTAGAGACGGGGTTTCACCGTGTTAGTCAGGATGGTCTCGATCTCCTGACCTTGTGATCTGCCCTCCTTGGCCTCCCAAAGTGCTGGGATTACAGGCGTGAGCCACCGTGCCCAGCTGTACATAGCTTTTTCAATGCCTGCTTTTCATCTCTGTGGATTTTACTTTTGTATATAGTTCATGGTCTATTTTCCCCCACTTGGAGAACAAATTACCTCCAAACCATTTTCAAAATTGTCCCATATTTCCTCCCATCCTGATCCACTTCTATCATTATCATATTCCAAATTCAAATAATGCATAGGTCTCTTTCTGAAATCTGTTCTGCTCTGTTCAGTCAACACAAGAGTCTTATATATTTATAGATGATCATATCTAATTTTGTGTCTTCCTTTCCAATGCTTACAACTTACTGCACTGGTGAAGATCTCCAGATCAATGCTGACAGTAATGCTAATAGGCATCTGTTTTCTGTTCCCAATTTTAGTGGAAATGTGTCTAAAGATTCATCATTGCCTTTGCTGTAGGTTTCTTTGTTGGACCTAGGCTTTTTTTTGTTTGTTTTTGAGATGGAGTCTCACTCTGTCGCCCAGGCTAGAGTGCAGTGGTGCCATCTTGACTCACTGCAACCTCTGTCTCACAGGTTCAAGTGATTCTCCTGCCTCAGCCTCCCAAGTAGCTGGGATTACAGGCACCTGCTACCACACCCAGCTAATTTTTGTATTTTTGGTAGTTACAGGGTTCACCATGTCAGCCAGGCTGATCTTGTACTCTTGACCTCAGGTGATCCGCCTGCCTCAGTCTCCCAAAGTGCTGGAATTATAGGCATGAGCCACTGCACCCGGCCAGACTCAGGCTTTTTATCATATGAATACCCCTCTCTTCAGAAGGACATTGAATTTTCTGATGTCCCACAAGTTACATACATAAAGTATCTGTTAAAATTTACTTTATTGATGGTGCTTTGCTACAAAATGATTATTTCTGATGCATTATGAGGTGTACATTCCTGATAAAAGCGTTCCCATTTTCAAAGTTTTTATTAATTAATTTTTTTTTTTTTTTTTTTGTAGAGGCGGGGTCTCCCTATGTTACCCAGGCTTGTCTTGAACTCCTGGGCTCAAGTGATCCTCCTGCCTCAGCCTTTAACAGTGTTGGGATTATAGGCGTGAGTCATCACGTCCTGCTGTGGTTTTTAAATGAGTATGACTTTTCTGGAGTCTGAGGTGGTGTGACTTCTGGCTGAAAGCTTCCCACATTCACCATATTGATAAATCTTCCTACCTGTGTGGATTCTCAAATACAGAGCAAGAGTTGAGAATTAGGAGAAAGCTTCCCCGTAGCCATGGAAACCACAGGGCTGCTCACCTGCGGGGCTGCTCGCACACACAGGAAGTGATGAACTCTGAGACAAGGCTCTTCCACAGCAAGTTCATAGGGTTGATCATCTGAAATCTCACATCTACACTAAGGGGTATTTGCTGACAGAAGACGTTTTCACATTCCTTACACTCATAGCATTTCTATCCAGTGTGTATGTTTTGGTTTCTTATGAGGTACTTCTTCTGGCCAATAGCTGTTCCACACCCACTACATTTAAAGGGTTTCTCTCCAACATGAAATGTCTCTTGCTCAGTAAGGTTTGATTGTCCACTCAAGGTTCTTCCACACTCCTTACACACAAAGGGTTTCTCTTCCGTGTGCGTTCTCTGGTGCTGGATGAGGTTAGACTTCCGAATGAGAACTTTCCCACAATCTTTACACTCAGAAGGTCTCTCTTCAGTGTGAATTTTCTGACTGGTAAGCAGACTTTCCTTCTGGAAAAAGAATTTTCCACATTTCTTATATTCAGCAAGCTTCTCTGTGGTGTGAGCGTTCGGATGGTTAATCAGATACTGCTTTTAGTAAAGGCTTTTCCACAGTCATTACATTCAAAGGGTTTCTCTCTACAGTGAAAATGCTCGTGCGCAGTGAAACTGACTCGTGGCTGAAGACTTTCCCACATACCATGCAGGCGGAGGGGCTTTCCCCACAGAAACCCTCTGCTGACTGAGAGGGATGTCCAAACAAAAGCTTTCCTGCATTCACGAGGTTTCTCTCTAGTGTACCTTTTTTTTTTTTTTTTAAATGATTTACTTTTGGCTGAAGATATTCCACACTTCTTACCTTTATAAGGTTTATCTGTGTAAGAACTTTCAAATGCAGGGTAAGGAATAAGGTGTGAGAGAAAATGTTGTCATATGTAGCACATTCAAAGCTTTCTTTGCAGTATAAATTTTCTAATATTCAATGACGTTTTTGCTGCTTTCACTGGCTTCTCTCCAGCATGAATTTTCTGCTGCTTTATGAGGCTGGTAATCTAGCTAAAGGCTTTTCAGTATTCCCTAGAGGCACAGGGTTTCTCTTCAGTGTGACTTCTATGTTCCATGAGATGGCATGTGAGTAAGTTTCCCCACATTTGGTAACTTCATACTTTCTCTTCAGTATGAATGCTCTTGTCCCAGATGGGGTACAAATTTTTTTACCCCATCTGAGGTAAAATGCCTTTTTAAACTGAAGGCATTTTCACACTGATGTATACTTAAAGGAGGTTAATATCATAAGGAGTAAACTGTGGTGGAGGGGATTCAAATTAATTAAATGAATGATTCTTTCCTACACAACATCCCTCGTGATTAACTCCAAACTGTGTTTCAAACTCAAAACTTCAAAAGTATATTTCCTAAAAAGAAATAAGGTGTGAGATCAGAGGAGGTAGTTTTCCAATTTTCTTTTTTTCATTTTTATTTTAATTTTTTGAGACAGGGTCTTGCTCTGTGGCGGAGTGCAGCAGCTTGATCTTGGCTCCCTGCAGCCTGGACCTCCTGGGCTCAAGCAATCGTCCCACTTCAGTCCCCAGATTAGCTGGGGCTGCTGGCACTCTCCACCACACCTGGCTAATTTTTAAAATTTTTTGTAGAGATGGAGGTCTCACTATGTTGCCAAGGCTAGTTTTGAACTCCTGGGCTTACACGATCCTCTTGTCTCCACCTTCTAAAGTATTGGGATTAGAGGCATGAGCCACCATGCCCAGTCTGCCTTCTAAGTCTTGTTACCTCTCTATCTGCTAATCATCTTCTCAGGCTTCTGGATAGATTTCTTTTTGACTTCTTGCTCCACCATCCAGTTTGTCTTCTTGCTTCAATAGGGGATCATATAACCTACTATTGGGGAAATGACACAGCACTCCAATGTTAATGCTAGGGCTGAAGTACCATCCTAGAGCTCAGGATGAGACCTGGGGCCTCTCAGCCTTCTCCAGGATGAAGAAGGCAAGATGAAGTTTCCAAGTTTGCACAAGGAAGCAGCCCCATTGGGCAATTCCACCGGTAGCAATAGATTTTAGACATACTCCTACTTTTATTTTTAATTAATTAATTTATTTATTATTTTTATTATTTTTATTATTATTATACTTTAAATTCTAGGGTGCATGTGCACAACGTGCAGGTGTGTTACATATGTATACATGTGCCATGTTGGTGTGCTGCACCCATTAACTCGCCATTTACATTAGGTATGTCTCCTAATGCTATCCCTCCCCGCCTCCCCTCACCCCACGACAGGCCCCAGTGTGTGATGTTCCCCATCCTGTGTCCAAGTGTTCTCATTGTTCAATTCTCATCTATGAGTGGAGGTACTCCTATTTTACCCCACATGGACCCAGGGACCATACTGACCCTGCCAGTAAAGATCAAAATGTCTACCCATAATGGCGTTTTTTAAAAGCCAGCCAAATTTCGCAGTGGGGGGTTGTATACCAACTTTAGCAACACTAATGTTGATAAGTTCTGATAACCCACTATCATTGGGCCAGCCATGATAATGGCATTTTTTGATGTCCATCTCTTCCCTGTCTCCAGGTCCAGAGACTATTGCACCCTAGCAGGGCCCAACACACACTTGGAGTCACGCAAGTGACTTCTGACTTCATTCCGACTCCACTCTAAGTCTCCGTTGGGTCCTCATCACTTCTGGCTCATCCATCACCAACAAGCCCTGGGCTCTACCAATTTTTAGAACCACCAGTCCCACCCAAGGCCACCCCTCTTGGCCCAGGGTTCTATAATAAAATTTTTCACCAACATCCCCTGGAGAGTGAGGAGTTTAAAAAATGGTCCATGGTATGAGTCTGTGATTTTACCACTATGAGAAATAAACATGCAATATATCATTTTAACTGATGCAAGATTGGATTTTGTTTAAATAAAAAGGCTAAATTAATCACCTAAATTATTTAGAATTGTTTATGAGTCTTATAGTTTATTACTATTTACACTATTTTAAAGAATCCTAAATGTAAACATGGATATACAATTAAGTTGAATCCTAATTTAACCAATGTTTTTATAAATTCTGTTCTTGTAAATCTGAGACAAAACTGAAACTTATGTGAATCTGTGGAGTTATTCTATCTACACTAACTGGGGAACATTTTTATTTGTTTAGTTTTTAGAGACAGGGTCTTGCTATGTCACCTAATATTCTTGGCCTCAAGCGATGCACCCGCCTCTGCCTCTCAAAGTAATAGGATTATAGGCCTGAGCCACTGGGCCCCGCCCACCTGAATAAAGTTTTAAGGGGTCATATTTCACTGTTAGATTCTTAAGATTAACAGTGATTGTATCATTCTTTAATGACAATTTAATTATGTTATCCAAAATGAACTGACTTAAGGATCTTGGACTTAATACCACATTGAAATAATTAGTAATCACTGTTTACCTGGAAGCCTTCAAAGAAATTATAATTCGGAGAAGAGAAGTAAATAAAATTCATAATAGCCGTAGACTATTCAAATGAATTTTATTCTGAATATATATTTTAATAATACGGGCTTTATTCATAAATAAGACTCCATAAAGTTAAAAGCAGGAACAGTTCCTGTTTTAAAAAGGGAATATACAAATGCAACATGCCATTTTATTTATAATTGCAAATTAGGTTATTTTAGATGGATGAGAATTGAGATATCATTAAATCCCATTCCTGCTTCTCAGATGCCACAAAATAATAGAACCTCAAGTCCTCAGATCTAAGCAATCATAGCAGATTCCAAATGGCCTCTAAATATTGGCGGCAACAGCCCAGTTTCTTCTCTTGCAATAAATGTGCATCATTTGGTAAACAAGGGAACATGGCATTCAGATTCCTACACGATTGTGTCGTAGAAGTAACTTCCATGTCTTCATTCCCAGTGTGTATTCTCACCTTTATTTCCCATTCAGTAACACGGCCAGTTTCATCATCTTTCGTTTCAGCTTTATTTATGAGAGAATGCTGATTGCAGACAACATACAACAGAGGCATTTCAAATCAGACAGTAGAGTTACTTGAGATATACTTGATTTTAGTTTCAGGCAGAATGACTTCCTGGAGAGTCTTAGTTACAATACCACAGTAATGATGATGGCAGAAAAATTTACAATAAACATTTGGCAAAATGTTAGGTTACAAGGCAGTCATCACCTAAAAACACTTCATCAGGGTGCATATACGAATTGTGAAATATCGTGGATTTAAGCCTGGCACAGAACCAAAACTGGGTGCGCTGGACTTGAACAGCTGCTCAGTCCCCAGCACAAGTCCATATCAAGGAGTGAACCAGAAAGAGCCCTTTTAACCCCAGGAAAGTCTTCATTTGCCCAGACTAGAAACCGAATCTCATTCAGAAATCAGTTATAGGCCGTACAGTGACTCACGTCTGTAATCCCAGCACTTTGGGAGGCAGATGCAGATGGATCATTTAAGGTCAGAAGTTCGAGACCAGCCTGGCCAACATGGTGAAACCCTGTCTCCACTAAAAATACAAAAATTAGCCAGGTGTGGTGTCATGTGCCTGTAATCCCAGCTACTCGGGTGGCTGAGGCGGGAGAATTGCTTGAACCTGGGAGGCAGAGGTTGCAGCGAGCCGAGATTGCACCACTGCACTCCAGCCTGGGTGACAGAGCAAGACTCTATCTCAAAAAAAAAGAGAAAAAAAAGAAAATAGTTATGCATTTTTGACTATGTATTTGTTCTTCATGATGTTCAAATTAAGATAATAAAGCCAAGTCTTAAAATCATTGCTCCAAGATAGCACCTTTGGGCTGGGGGTGGTGGCTCACATCTGCAATCCCAGCAGTTTGGGAGGCCGAAAGAAATAGATCACCTGAGGTCAGGAGTTCAAGACCAGCCTGGTCAACATGGTGAAACCCCACCTTTACCAAAAATACAAAAAAATTAGCTGGGTGTGGTGGCACACTCCTGTAGTCCCAGCTACTCTGGAGGCTGAGACAGGAGAATCGCTTGAACCTGATTGTGCCACTGCTCTCCAGCTGGGCAAGACAGAGAGAGACTCCATCTCAAAAAACAAAACACAACAAAACAAAAAACACGAAATAGCACCTTTGCACTAACTTTAGCGTTTGTAAGCACCACCTGGAGAATACATTCAAATACAGATTTGTGGGCCCGGCCAGCCGGGCACAGTAGTTCACGCCTGTAATTCTAGCACTCTGGGAGGCCGAGGCGGGTACGTCACTTGAGGTCAGGAGTTTGAGACCAGCTTGGCCAACATAGTGAAACCCCGTCTCTACTAAAAATACAAAAATTAGCCGGGGGCGGTGGCTGCATGCCTGTAGTCCCAGCTACTTGGGAGGCTGATGCAGGAGACTCACTTGAACCCGGGAGGTGGAGGTTGCAGTGAGCCAAGATCACACCACACTCCAGCCTGGGCAACTGAGCAAGACTCCATCTCAAAAAAAAAAAAGAAAAGAAAAAAGCTTTCAACAAATAATCATTTAATCATGTTGTTTGGTGTGACTATATAAATATGTAGATGTACACACATATATACCAGTGCATAATAAAATTATTGAATATAATGCCGGGCGCGGTGGCTCACGCCTGTAATCCCAGCACTTTGGGAGGCCGAGGCGGGCGGATCACAAGGTCAGGAGATCAAGACCACGGTGAAACCCCGTTTCTACTAAAAATACAAAAAATTAGCCGGGCGCGGTGGCGGGCGCCTGTAGTCCCAGCTACTCAGGAGGCTGAGGCAGGAGAATGGCGTGAACCCGGGAGGCGGAGCTTGCAGTGAGCCGAGATTGCGCCACTGCACTCCAGCCTGGGCGACAGAGCGAGACTCTGTCTCAAAAAAAAAAAAAAAAAAAAAAAAATTATTGAATATAAGGAATGTATAAAAGAGATACTGGTAGCTCAGAGAAAAAAGAATTGTGCTCTGGGTATATAATCTGTTTTCAAAATTCTGTACAAAAATATTCTTTGTTTTTCATATCTTAGACAAGGATCTCACTCTGTCACCCAGGCTGGAGTGCAGTGGTGCAATCACAGCTCACTGCAGCCTGGAACCCCTGGGCTCCAGAGATCCTCCCACCTCAGCCCCCAGAGTAGCTGGAACTACAGGCATGCACCACCATGCCCGACTAATTTTTGTGGGTTTTTTTGGTTTTTTTGGTAGAGATGAGGTTTTGCGATGTTGCCCAGGCTGGTCTCGAAGTCCTGGGTTCAAGCTCTCCGCCAGCCTTGGCCTCTCAAAGTGCTGGGACTACAGGCACGAGCCACCTCAACCAGCTGCCTGGCTAATTTTTTTTCTTCAATTTTTATTTATTTTTTTATTTTTTGAGACAGAATCTCACTCTGTCACCCAGGCTGGAGTGCAGTCGTGTAATCACAGCTCTCTGCAGCCTCAACCTCCTGGCTCAAGCGATTCTCCCACTTCAGCCCCTCAAGTAGCTGGGACTACAGGCATGCCCTACCACGCCTGGCTAAGTTTTGTATTTTTTGTAGCGATTGGGTTTCACCACATTTCCCAGACTGGCCTCCAACTGAGTTCAAGTAATCCGCCTCCCTTGTCCTCCCAAAGTGCTAGGATTACAGGCGTGAACCACTAACCGCGGCTCTGCTGATTTTTAAAATAACTTTTTTAGGTTCGGAATGATTGCTTGTGGGTGGAGTCAGTGGAAGGAAATTATCAGGCACAGTGTGGCTAATTCCTGTAATCCCAGTGCTTTGGGAGGCTTCGGCAGAAGGATTGCTTGAAGCCAAAGTTGGAGACCAGCCTGGGCAACAGAGAGAGGCCGTGTCTTTAAATAATAATATGTGTGTATGTGTGTGTGTGTGTATATATATATATATATTTTTTTTTTTTTTTTTTTTTTGAGACAAAGTCTTGCTCTGCCGCCAGGCTGGAGTGCAGTGGCAAGATTTCGGCTCACTGCAACCTCGGCCTCCCAGGTTCAAGCGATTCTCCTGCCTCACCTTCCCGAGTAGCTGGGACTATAGGTGCACGCCACCATGCCCAGCTAATTTTTATATTTATACTAAAGATGCAGTTTCACCATGTTGGCCAGGATGTTCTCAATCTCTTGACCTTGTGATCCGCCCACTTGGCCTCCCAAAGTGCTGGGATTACAGGCGTGAACCACTGTGCCTGGCCTAATAGCAATACATTAAAAAAGAAAAATAAATCAATAAATTAATAATTTTTTAGGCACGTGGCCTCACTCTGTTGCCCAGTCTGATCTGGAGCTCCTGGCCTCGAGATCTACAGCCTCAGCATCTTGAGTAGCTGAGATTACACACATGAGCCACCACGGGCTTTTAGCTCTTCTGCCTATGCTGTCTCATGAGGCTACTCCCTGAGAGTGTTAACCTTCGGGTTGACTTGCATTACATTTTTGGATAGTTCGACTTGGGACATCTTTGAAACCATAAGGCATCTTCCATTTGAAGGAGTATTTCTAATAATCCTCATGTAACTTTCTGTTGAGATGTAATACAAATATTCTCACTGATTAATAACATAGGCAGACGTGTGGCTGTTGCTCATTGTCAAGTCACCTTTGGTCTTATCTCTGTGAACCGACCCGTTCTTTCTCGCCACTTTTCCTGATACTGCCTTTCTCTATGATCATGGTTTCTCTTGCACCCAGGCTCTTTTTGCCTGTGCCCCTCCCAGATGGCCACTTAATAGCATCAAAGATTTGCTTCCTCATTTTGCTTGGGCATCCAAAGGCAATGCACCCTCAAAGGCATTCTAGAAACAGTTTGCTACACTCCAACTTCTTCTAGAGTTGTTCAACGGTATATTAAAAATTGCCTTGTCATTTTTACAACGTGGGAAAAACTGGCAAGACAAAGAGAAAAACATTACGGGTGCCGTAAGGTTGTTTCTACCCGGAAGAGTACTAAGTTATCTTCTGGTCATATTCCCTGGGGAAGGTGCTTCAAGTCTGTGGAATTCTTTCCCCAAACCTATAACCTCAGCCTGATCGTGAAAAACCCAAATTGAGGGACATTCTAAAAGAATATGTGGCTAGGCATGGTGGCTCATGCCTGCAATCCCAGCACTTTGGGAGACCAAGGTGGACGGATCACTTGAGGTCAGGAGTTCAAGACCAACCTGGACAACATGGCGAAATCCTGTCTCTACTAAATATACAAAAATTAGCCAGGCGTGGTGGTGCACACCTGTAATCCCAGCTACTGGGCAGGCTAAGGCAGGAGAATCGCTTGAACACAGGAGACAGAGGTTGCAGTGAGCCGAGATTGCACCACTGCACCCCAGCCTGGGTGACACAGCAAGACTCTTCATCTCAAAAATAAATAATATAATATAATATAATATAATATAATATAATATAATATAATATGTGACCAGCACTCTTCAAAAATGTCGAGGTCATGAAAATCAAGGCAACACAGAGAAACTCATAAATTGGTGGAGAGTGATGAAACACGCCAATTAATGCTATGTGGTATCTTGGCCTGGATTCTGCAAAAGAAAAAAGAGTCTAGTGGACAAACTGTTTTAAACCAAATATAGTCCTCTTAGTCAATCTAGTTAAAGGTTCATCAATTTTGTTAAGGTTTTAGAACAACCAGCGTTAGGTCTCATTAATTTTCTATTTCTGTTTTCTATTCTTTATTTCATCTCTGCTCTAATCTTTGTTATTTCCTTCCTCTTGCTAGTTTTGGGTTAGTTTGCTGTTCTTTTTCTAACTATTAAAGTCTAAAGTTAGGTTGTTGATTTGCAATCTTTCTTTCTTTCTTTCTTTCTTTCTTTCTTTCTTTCTTTCTTTCTTTCTTTCTTTCTTTCTTTCTTTCTTTCTTTCTCTCTCTCTCTCTTTCTCTGTCTCCCCCCCATTTTTTTTTTTTTTTTTGAGACAGAGTCTCACTCTGTTGCCCAGGCTGGAGTGCAGTGTTACGATCACAGTTTACTACAACCATCCAGGCTCAAGCGATCCTCCCACCTCAGCCTCCTGATAACTCTCCTGATAACCGGGACTACAGGTGCGCACCACCATGCCCAGCTAATTTTTGTATTTTTTTGTAGAGACAGGGTTTTGCCATGCCCAGGTTGGTCTCAAACTCCTGGACTTAAGGAATCCACCCGCCATGGCCACCCAAAGTGCTGGAATTACAGACGTGAGCCACAGCACATGGCCTGATTTGAGATCTTTCTTCTTTTTTAAAGTTAAACATTGACAGCTATACATTTCTCCCTTAGCACTGCTTTTACTACCTCACAGAAGTTTTCTTTATTTTTTTGAGATGGAGTCTCGCTCGTCACCCAGGCTGGAGTGCAGTGGCGCGATCTTGGCTCACTGCAAGCTCTGCCTCCCGGGTTCACGCCATTCTCCTGCCTCAGCCTTCCGAGTAGCTGGGTCTATAGCCGCCCGCCACCACGCCCGGCTAATTTTTTGTATTTTTATAGAGACGGGGTTTCACCGTGTTAGCCAGGATGGTCTCAATCTCCTGACCTCGTGATCCGCCCACCTCGGCCTCCCAAAGTGCTGGGATCACAGGCGTGAGCCACCACGCTCGGCCAGTTTTCATATTGTTATTAGGTATTTTCATTTATTGAGGAAATAAAAATAGTGTGTTTTAAATTCCATTTGTCTCTATCTCCTAATTTCTCTAGGATTTCTTGTTTGACCCATTGGTTGTTTAAGAGTGTGTTTTTTAAATTTCCACAAATTTGTGCATTTTTCAGGTTTTATTCTGTTATTGATTTTTAACTTACTTTTGTGGTCAGATAAGGTACTTTGTATCACACCTATTTTTAAAAAATCTATTGAGAATTGATTAGTGGCCTACTCTGTGGTCTATATTGGGGAAGGCCCACGTGCGCTTGAGAAGAATATGCATTGTGTTGTTGTCGGGTAGAGTGTTCTGCATATGTCTGTTAGATGTAGTCGGTATATTGTGTTGTTCAGGGCCTCTGCTTCTTTCCTTATATTCTGTCTGATTGTACTATCCATTATTGCAAGTGGGGCATTGAGGTCTCCGATTTCTTTCTTTTTTTTTTTTGAGAGATGGTCTTGTTCTATAGCCCAGGCTGGAGTGCAGTGGCACCACCTGATTTCGTCGGCTCACTGCAACCTCCATCTCCTGGGTTCAAGTGATTCTCCCGCCTCAACCTCCGAGTAGCTAGGATTACAGACATGTACTACCATGCCCAGCTAATTTTTGTATTTTTAGTAGAGACAGTGGTCTCTGCCATGTTGGCCAGGCTGGTCTTGAACTCCTGGCCTCATGTGATCTGCCCATCTCAGCCTCCGAAAGTGCTGGGATTACAGGCATGAGCTACCATGCCCAGCTCACATCTCTGACTATTATTGTAGAGCTGTTTCGTTCCCCCTTCAATTCTTTTTTTTTTTTTTTTTTTTGAGACGGAGTCTCACTCTGTTGCCCAGGCTGGAGTGCAGTGGCCGGATCTCAGCTCACTGCAAGCTCCGCTTCCCGGGTTTATGCCATCCTCCTGCCTCAGCCTCCCGAGTAGCTGGGACTACAGGCGCCCGCCACCTTGCCCGGCTAGTTTTTTGTATTTTTTTAGTAGAGACGGGGTTTCACCGTGTTCACCAGGATGGTCTTGATCTTCTGACCTCATGATCCGCCCATCTCCCAAAGTGCTGGGATTACAGGCTTGAGCCACCGCGCCCGGCCTTCTCCCTTCAATTCTATCAGTTTTTGCTTTATATATTTTGATGGTCTGTTATTAAGTACATAAATGTTTATAATTGTTTTATCTTCATGCTTTATTTTACCTTTTATTAACATGTAATCCATTTCTTTGTCTTATGTAATCTTTTTTGATTTAAAGTCTGTTTTGTGTGATGTTAGTATAGACACCCCACTCTCTTTTGTTTACTATTTGTATATAATATCTTTTTCCATCCTTTTACTTTCAACCTATTTGTGTCTTTATCTAATGTGATCTCTTGTAGACATCATATATTTGATTCATGTTTTTTATCCATTATGCTGATTTCTGTATTTTGATTGGAGAGTTTAATCCATTTACATTTAAAGTATCTACTGACAAAGAGGGATTTAATTCTGTTTTCTATATACCTTATAGCCTTTTTGTTCTTCATTCCTTGCATTACTGTCCTGTGTTTAGTTAAGATTTTTGTAGTGAAAAGTTTTAAATGCTTGTGTGTATGTGTGTGTGTGTGTGTGTATCCTTTTGCACATATGCTATGGATGTTTTCTCTGTGGTTATCATAAGAATTACATTTGACATCCTGAAATTATAATACTAATTTGAATTTATTTATGTATTTATTTAGATGGAGTCTTGCTCTGCTTCCCAGGCTAGAGTGCAGTGGTGCAATCTCAGCTCACTACAACCTCTGCCTCCTTGTTTCAAGTGATTCTCCTGCCTCAGCCTCCTGAGTAGCTGGGATTACAGAAGTGTGCAACCATGGCTAACTTCTGTATTTTTAGTAGAGATGCGATTTTGCCATGTTGGCCAGGCTAGCCTTGAACTCCTGACCTCAGGTGATCCACCTGCCTTGGCCTCCCAAAGTGCTAGGGTTATAGGTGTGAGCCACCGCGCCCAGCCTAATTTGAATTTATACCACCTTAACTTCAAAGGCATACAAAAACTCTGCTCCTATACAGCTCTGTGCCCATCCGTTTCAGTTACTGATGTCATAAAATTACATTTTTGTGCATTGTATGTCCAAAAACACAAGGTTCTAATTGATTTTTTTAATGCTTATTCTCTTAAATAACATAAACAAAATGTGGTGTTTTAAATGAAAGTTACATTAATACTAGCTTTTATAATGGCACATGTATTTTTTTGTAGAGATGGGGTCTCACTATGTTGCCTATGCTGGTCTCAAACTCCTGGGTTCAAGTGATCCACCCATATTGATCTCCCAAAGTGCTGTGATTACAGTTATGAGCTACCATGGCTGGCCTCTTAATTTCTTCTTCATTTTTGATGGACAGTTTTGCCAGGTAGAGGATTCTTGCTTGACAGTTTTTTCCTTTCAGCATTTTTGCATCTATCAATCCACTGCCTTCTGGCCTCCACAGTTTCTGGTAAGAAATCAGGAGACAATCTTATTCAGAATCTCTTGTATGTAAACAGTTGCTTCTTCCTTGCTGTTTTCAAGATTTTCCCTTTGCCTTTGGCCTTCACAGTTTAGCTATATTTCCTGGTGGGACCTCTCTTGAGTTTATTCCACTTCAACTTTGTTGAACAACTTGCATGTTTGTATTCATGTCTTTCATCCAGTTTGGGGCATTTCTAGCCCTTATTTCTGGAAAAAAAAATTCCTTTTTCCCTTTCCCTCTTTTTCTTATGAAACTCCTACAGTGCATATGTTGGTCTGAATCTTCCTTCTACCTACTCAAATCTGCTTTTTAATCCCTTTAGTCAAATTTACATTGTAGTTATTGTACTTTTCAGTTCCAGAATTTTTTCTTCCTTTCTATGTTTTCTGTCTCTCTGTTGAAAGTTCCATTTTATTTATATATCATTTTCTTGACTTTGTCCACATCTTCATTTAGCTCTTTGAGCATCTTTAAGACAGTTGTTCCGGAATGTTTTCTGTTGACATTTTTTTCCTTAGATAGGCCACACTTTACTGTTTCTTTGTATGTCTTGTGATTTTGTTGTTGTAGTTGAAAACTGGACTTTTGAATCTTATAATGTGGTAACTCTGGAAATAAAATTCTCTCCTTCCCCAGGGTTTACTTTTTTTTTTTTTTTTTTTTTTTTGGCACATGGATAAAAAAGCATGCTGTTTTTATTTTATTTTATTTTATTTTTATGGTCATATGGTGTCTCTAAGCTGGGGATAAGATTGGAAAATAAATTGAAGGTCTTCTCTGAGTCTGTGCCTTTCCCTGGACATGCATTGTGACTTTCCATATTCCCTTGTATATGTAGTTACTTTGGATGTCCTAGTCCTTAAATGTCTGGCCCCTAAAAGGGGGAAAAGGGAAAGATGAGGGGAGAAAAAACAGTCATTGGCTTTTTAAGTCTCCTGGAAGTCACTTTTCCAGTGTGGATTGTAAAAATGGCAATGGGGGTTACAACAATGGCAGCTCACTTCTGTGTCTACACCTCTGCCATCAGAAGCAGCAATCAGAGATCAAAACATAGATCCCAGATACATGGAGGACAAGGTTCTTATTGCCTACCCTGGCTCCTGCAAGCCAAATTCAAATTGCTCCAAGATTGTGAGAGCTGAAATTGACTGAAATTAGCCACAGTCTTCTCCTGGAAGTTGCAAGCTTTGTAATAGATTCCAGAGTTCCAACATAGTTATATCAGACAGATTCTGTCAGTACAATTGACTAGATAGAGAGATTGATTCCTGGTGTTTTCTACTCTGCCACCTTCCCTGATGTCATTATGATCTTATTATTTTATTTTGAGACAGGGTCTCACTCTGTCACCCAGGCTGGTGGGTGACAATCACAGCTCACTGCAGCCACAACCTCCTGGGCTCAAGTGATCATCCCACAACAGCCTCCTGAGTAGCTGAGACTACAGGCACCATGCCACCATGCCCAGCTAATTTTTGTTGTTGTTGTTGTATTTTTGTAGAG
The DNA here is from genome assembly GCF_049350105.2 of Macaca mulatta. Lineage (NCBI taxonomy): Eukaryota > Metazoa > Chordata > Mammalia > Primates > Cercopithecidae > Macaca > Macaca mulatta. The sequence continues at coordinate 196,479,837 of NC_133406.1, read as the reverse complement.
ACAGGGTTTTGACACGTTGCCCAGGCTGGTCTTGAACTCCTAGGCTCAACCGATTTACCCACCTCAGCCTCCCAAAGTGCCAGGACTATAGGCATGAGCCACCGCACTCAACCCTTATTACTTTGTATTTACTCTTTTCAATAGTTATTTCTCACTTGTCATTTATTTGATTTTTATTGTTGTTGTTGTTGATTTGTTTTTGAAACAAGATCTCACACTGTTGACTAGCTGTGTAATGTTGCAGTCACGACTCACTGCAGGCTCAACCTCCTGGGCTCAAGTAATCCTCCCGCCTCAGTCTCCAAGTAGCTGGCATGTGCTACCATGCCCAGCTAATTTTTTATTTGTTTTGTAGAGACAGGGTCTCATTATGTTGCCCAGGTTGGCCTTGAACTCCTGAGATCAAGCAGTCCCCTCACCTTCGCCTCCCAAAGTGCTGGGATTATAGGCATGAGCCACTGCATCCCATTCATTTGTCATTTCTTACTTGGTTATGCTAGATAATGGTTTTCTATAGTTTTGATATTTTTCAAGGAACTAATTTTTAATTGCTTGATTAGCATACTTTTAATTATGTAGACTTTTTTGTTTTCTGATTCAATATTTCCCGTTTTCATATTTAGCAATTTCATCCTTCTGTATTTTTTCAACTTGCTTTGCCATTCTTTTCCTTTTTGAGTTGTGTGTTTAATCCGTTTATTTTAATCCACTTATCAATCATTTATTTTTGTTTTCTTCTAATAGGTCTTTTAAGCTTATTTACATTTATTTATACAATGTATTTGTTTAGTCTCAGTTGTATTATTTTGCATTATCTTTTCTGAATTTTCTGTTTTTACCATACTCGGTTGTCTGTTTCCTTTGCTCATTTTCATCCTTAAAAAAAAAAAAAACTCAGAGCAGCTGAACCACTGCAAATGGTACAAATAACAGATTTATTATAGGTACTAGGCCTTATATAACTTTAGGATTTAGTGAATAAGTCTTTGTGAGACTTGCCTGTGTGACTGATGCTGGTCTGAAGTCAGCACGGCCAGCAGTAAGGAAGGGAAGATGGATGCGAAGTTAGGAAATCAGGGATGGGCAAACGGGAACTTTTGAGGACAAACTAGAATGGCATCCAATCTCATGCCTCAGGTCTCAATGTTGTAGGTGACCTGTAGGAGAAACTGGTTCTCTTCACCATGGGTAGCACACATACCTGGCCCAGGATTCAGAGAATTTGAGAGAGATGGGACAGGAGCTGGGGTAGCAGCTGGTCTGGCTGTCCCACTGCAACAAAGTGAGCAGTAGATCAGGAACAATGCAACTATAATTGTATCTTGTGGCCAATCCTAACTCAGAATGATACAGGGAAGGACATTTGGAGAAACCGTTTAAATGGATTTAGCTAAACTGAAACATCACAAAATCCGTGTGTGTGTGTGTGTGTGTGTGTGTGTGTGTGTGTGTGTGTTTAAAATGTAAGGTTTTAATTTTTTCTAATATTTTGTACTTTCAGTTCCCACTTTCCTTTAGGCAATGACTTAAACAAAATTTTTTAAACAATATTTTCTGTAAGTTGTTACTTTTTTAAGAGATGGGATCTCACTATGTTGCCCAGGCAGGTCTTGAAGTCCTGGGCTCAAGCAATCCTCCCACCTTGGCCTCTCAAAGTGCTAGGATTACAGGCATGAACCACCAGGCCTGACCTCCTTTTGTTATAAAACTATTGTTATAAAATTAACTTGTGCCAGGCACAATAGTTCATGCCTGTAATCCCAGTACTTTGGGAGGCTGAGACAGGCAGACTGCTTGAGGTCAGGAGTTCAAGACCAGCCTGGCCAACATGGTGAAACCCCATCTCTACTAAAAATGCCAAAAATCAGCTGGGTGTGATGGTGGGCGCCTGTAATCCCAGCTACTCAGGAGGTTGAGGCAGGAGAATTGCTTGAACCCAGGAGGCAGAGGTTGCAGTGAGCTGAGATTGTGTCATTACACTCCAGGCTGGGTGACAGAGCGAGACTCCTCAAAAAAAGAAAAACAAAACAAAACAAAAACTAGCTTGTAACCTCTTCCTCACTCTTCCCTCTTTTCCCCCATCATCCAAAGTTTAGTTTTTCTTTGTACTTTCAAATAAACCTAGGCTTCCATGTTTTGATTTCTCCGCTTTATGTAGTATCTTGTGACATATAGCTATTGCTTCTGAATCAGTTAATGAGTTTCTGGGCTTTCCTGTCTTCTTCCCCTTTTTAAGTGATATTATTTCCATTTTGACAGAGCATATCAGATTTTCATATTAGTTACTATCCTTATCTCCACATTTGTTTTAGTCTCACATTTTCAGCTAAACGCAGTCAAGGTGTGCCACAAATATTTTTGCCAACGTTTTTCCAATTATCTTTTCTAGCCCATTCCCTCTTAGGTTCATCAAGAAGAGGCAATGGGAACATTATTCTCCAAGTTCTGGCATGTTTAAAATTGCTCTCCTATAGCCTTGATATTGCAAGTTAACTTATCCACAGTGTCTTTCCTGTGTCTTCTTGTATTGAATGTTTACATCAAGAACATAATGTCAATATATGTATCATGGTCCATGGCTATTCCTGCACACGCTTTTAGTTTTTGTTTGTGTGGATTTTTTCCCCATCCCTTCATGTCTTTTTTGTTTGTTTGTTTGTTTTTATTTTGTTGAGACTGAGTTTTGCTCTTGTCGCCCAAGCTGGAATGCAATGGCGTGATCTCAGCTCCCTTCAACTTCCGCCTCTCAGGTTCAAGCTATTCTCCTGCCTCAGCCTCCTGAGTAGTTGAGATTACAAGCACGCACCACCATGCCTGGCTAATTTTTGTATTTTCAGTAGAGACGGGGTTTCACCGTGTTGCCCAAGCTGTTCTCAAACTCCTGACCTCAGGTGATCTGCCCAACTCGGCCTCTCAAAGTGCTTGGATTACAGGCATGAGCCACCACGCCTGGCCTCTCACCCGTTCATGTCTATGTATGTCTTTTTTTTTTTTTGAGAGAGTCTTGCTCTGTCACCTAAGCTAGAGTGCAGTGGCACGATCTCTGCTCACTACAACTTCCACCTCCCGGGTTTAAGCAATTCTCCTGCCTCAGCCTCCTGAGTAGCTGGGATTACAGGCGCCCACCACTGTGCCTGGCTAAGTTTTGTATTTTTAGTAGAGACGGGATTTCACCATCTTGGCCAGGCTGGTCTCAAACTCCTGACCTCAAGTGGTCCACCTGCCTCAGCCTCCCAAAGTGCTGGGGTTACAGGCGTGAGCCACCACGCCCAGCCCTAGGCAAAGTGAGTTTCCTGCAGGTGGCATACTGTTGGGTCTTGTTTGCTTTTTTTTTTTTAATCCATTCAGGCAGTTTGTTTTTTAATTGGGGAATTTAAATCATTTACATTCAAATTCAAGGTTATTATTGATAGGTTGAAAGTAAAATACTCCTGTCATTTTGTTAGTTGTTTTCTGATTGTTTTGTATGTCTTATGTTCCTTTCTTTATCTTTTATTGTTTACCTTTATGATTTGGTGTTTTTTTGTAGTGATAATGTTTGAGTGCTTTCTCTTTCTCGTTTGCGTGTCCTCTCCACCAGTGAGTTTTATACTTTCGTAATAGTTATTGTCCTTTTTCTTTCAGATGTAGGACTTCCTTAAGCATTTCTTGTAGGGCCAGTGTAGTGATGATGAATTCCCTCAATATTTCTTTTTCATTTTTGAAGAATAGCTTTGATGGATATAGTATGCTTGTCTGAAAATTCTTTTCTTTTCGCACTTGGAATATATCATCCCATTCTTTCCAGGTCTATACAATTTCTGCTGAGAAATCCACTGTTAGTCTGATGGAAATTTCCTTATATGTGACTTGATGCTTTTTGCTTGTCGTGTTTAGAATTCCCTCTTTGTCTTTTACTTCATTTTTTATTTTTTTGAGACAAGGTCTTGCTATGTTGCCCAGGCTCGAGTGCAGTGGCTACTTTACAGGCACAAACATAGCACACTACAGCCTCAAACTCCTGGCCTCAAGCCTTCCAAGTAGCTGCCTCAGCCTCCCAAGTAGCTGGGATTACAGCTGTGTGCCCAACATCTTTGACTTTTGGTAGTTTGATGATAATGTGCTTTGATGAAGACTATTTTTGGGTTGAATCTATTTGGGGATCTTTAAGCTTCCTGTATCTCGATATCTATATATCTTAGAGAAGACTGTAAAAGTTTTCAGCTATTATTTTGTTAAATAGGTTTTCTATGCCTTTGCCCATCTCTTCTCCTTCTGAAATTGCCAAAGTTTGAATATTTGGTTGCTTTATAGTATCTCATATGTCATCCATGCTTTTTTTCATTCTTTTTTCATTTATTTTTGTCTGACTGGGTTATTTCAAATGACCTGACTTCAGGTTCTGAAATTCTTTCTTGTGCTTGATCTGGTTTATTGTTAAAGCTCTTGAATGAATTTTTTATTGATTCATTGAATTGTTTGGTTCTAGGATTTCTGTTTTTCTTTTACATCTTTTTGTTGTATTTTTGTTGTATTTTGTATCTTTGTTGAATTTTATCTTTTTGTTGAATTTTATCTCTGTTGAATTTCTCATTCAGATCATGAATTTTCTTGATTTATTTCTATCATTTATCTGTGTTCGCTTGTATCTCACTGAGTTTCTTTAATATCATTATTTGTATTCTTTTTCTGGCCACTTTATAGATTTTCTTTTCTTTGTGTTGCTACTGGAGAATTATTGTCTTCATTTAGAAGCATCATGTTTTCTTGCTTTTTCATGTGTCTTGTGTCCTTATATTGATATCTGCAAGTCTGGTGTAACAGTTGCTTGTTCCAGTTTTATAGACTGGCTTTTGCAGGGGAAGGCTCTTTCCTAGAGTTGCATCTATAGTTGGTTGGCAGGGTACTTTGGCTTTGACTCTGGGTGGGTGCAGTAATGTAGTCTCCATGTGATGTCTTCACCTATAATCAGCATCAGTGGTGGTTGTGAGTTCCTCAGTGGCTTGGGATGTGGTTATTAGTAGGAGCTGTGACAAGGCTTTCCTGCAGAAGGGGATACCAGTTGGGCCAATTCTCAACTGCCAGTGGTGGCAGTGGTGGGTCAAGTGTGCCAGTCCTCAGGCCCTGGATGGTGTATGTGGGTGCTGGCAGTGGTGGGTATGAGCAGGCCAGTGTTTAGGCTTCCAGGTGGTATGCTCAGGTACCAGTGGTGGCAGTAGTGAGCTGAATGGTATGCCCTTGGACCACCAGGTGGTGTGTATGGCATTGGTGGTGGTAGTAGCATCAGCGGACAACCCTTAGGCCTTGGAGCAGGATGCATAGCAGTCAGTGCTGGTGGTGGACTGGGAGGGCCAGCCCCTTGTCCCCTGAGAGGTACACATGTAATCTGGTGGTGGGTGGGTGGGCCTGTCCTTATGCCCCTAGATGGCATACACGTGCACCAGTGGTGGAGGGCAAGGTGGCCAAATTATCCCCAGGCCCCTGGATAGTATAAGTGGGTGGTGGTGGCAGATGGGGCAGACTCATCCTGAGGTCCCTGGATGATGCACATGGGTGCCAACACCTCTCCTCCAGCATAAGGACAGTACACAGGTGGGCTGTTCCCCAGGCTTTCTGTAAAGGCACATGCAGGTGCACGGTGGCCCTTCTTCTGAAAGTAGTGGGGTTGCTGTCAGTGGCAGTGGCCCTGGGGCAGGCAGCACTCAGGCTCTGGGAAACGGATGCTTTGGCTTCCTTTGTCCCAAGTCAATCTTCCTGGTGCACTCCTTTGCCTGTTCCCTAGGGTATAGAACATGGCATGGGCTAGAGTGTTGGAAACCCAGCAACACTGCTAGGTCCAGCTGGCATCTCAATACTACCGGCTTCTGAGGATGTGAGGGGATGTCACTGGGGTCCAGGGATGTGGAAGTGCAGGGGCTCTTGGGCCCCAGGGCAGGATGCAGTCTGGTGGGGAGCTCTCAAACGCCCTATGCTGCAGCTGCTTGGGTCTCGGGGGGATGTGGGACTTAGCATGAACTCCCTCTCTGAAACAATGCCATCACGTGTCTCCAGGCAGCTCCCTATTCTAGTCTCAGGGCTTGCAAGAGCCAAGGGGCCTTCCCACAGCTGGGCTTGCAGGAGTCTGCAGTGGGAATGTAGGCTGCTGGGGATCTCTCAACATCTCCCTGCAATTGGGAGTTGTAAGCCGATCCTGGCAGGCCTGGCTGCTTTACTTCTCTTGCCTTCCATGCCTCAGAGATTCCCTGCCACTTCCCTGATGAATTCCAGTGTTCTCTCTTAGAAGCTCTATTTGACATGTGGTTATCTACTTGCTGTGTTGGTCATTCTTTGTGGAGGAGGCACAGTAATCAATTATGCCTACGTAATGGCGCCTCTAGTCAGCTATCTTGAATCCCCCTCTTAAGGGTTTTTATAATCTCTTGGAGTGCAATAGCAAGCTAGTTCTCAAAGGAAGAGTGTACTGAAGAGGACGTGCTTTCCAAATGATACTCTATCTAATAGAGGAAAGCTGGCCTCCACTGGAAATTTCAAATGAATAGTCCTTGTAGCCTTAATGTACTTATATTAATATCAAACCAGAGATTCTCAAACCAAAGGTCCTAAAGCTCCCATAGTTTCATTGTTTTAACTAGTCAAGTAAGAAATTACTTCAGGCTTCAATGTTTTCCCTCATCTTCTCCTACTGATTAAGGAAAAGAAGAAAAGGAAGAATGGAGTGTTAGAAAGCCTGTGATACCATAAGAAATATACATCTGGTCTTTGTCTTCAGTTGCTGACAGTTTCCAAAACTTGGAATTTTCTGAGTGATAGGGGTGATAGGACATCTTTTGTTATTCATAAAAAGCCCTTTCAGCCACACCTAAGTTTATGCTAATAAGGTGGCTCTTGGTGGCCCCTGGGGAGCTAGGGGGCTGGCGGCCAGAGGAACCAGTCTTGTGATTAGAGGGCTGGAACTTTCAGCCCCATCCCTGGACCTCTAGGGGGAGGAGCTGAGCTGGAGATTGAGTTAATCACCAGTGGCCACTGATTTAATCAATTACGCCTACGTAATGAAGCCTCTGTAAAAATCCCAAAACAATGGGGTTCAGGACCATCTGGGTCAGTGAACACATCCCCATGCCAGGAGGGTGATGCTCCTCAAACTCCATGGAGACAGAAGCTCCTGTGCTCAGCACCCTTCCAGACCTCGCCCTAGGTGCCTCTTCGTTTGGCTGCTCACTGGTGTCCTTTATAATATCTTTTACAATAAACCAATAAACCCAAGTAAAGGGTTTCCCTGAGTTTTGTGGGCCATTTTAGCAAATTATCAAAAGTGAAGAGGGGGTCGTGGAAACGTCCAATTTATATTTGGTTGGTCAGAAGTATGTGTGGTAACCTGGGACTTTCAACTGGTAGTTGGGGCAGTGTTGTGGGACTGAGCCCTCAACAGGTTAGGCCTGCACTAACTCCAGGTAGCTTGTATCAGAATTAAATGGAATTGTTGGACACCTAGTTGAAGAACTGGTTGTTGGTGGTGTGTAAAAAATCCACACACTGGTGTTTGAAGTGATGTGAGTAAAAACAGTGCTGAGAGTCCTCTGGGAAATTTTCCTATAGTGGGCCCTGGATCCCATAAAACTGTCATATAACTATTTATCCTTCTCAGGGGAAGCATATGGGATTAACAGACTGTGACAGTGGTCTTTTACTTTTCCATAATATTTTAACTTTTATCTGTTAAAACACATCCAAGGCCAAAGAAAGCAACTTTTCTTCCCCCCTCAAAACAAACCAGATGCTTTAATGGCCTGCCTCCAGGGCCCACGGGCTCATCACAAACCCCTAAATAAGGCCCAGAGCTTGCCAGCCTCTGGTTCAGCCCAGCACCCCACAGGCAGGTGGCCCACAGCAGGCCTGGCTGGTGGGTTCTGGCTTGGGGAGTACCAGGATTCCCAGTCCAGATCTTCAGAGACTTTCCAGGACTAAGCTGTCACTCAGCCTGCCTGCACCAGTCCCTGAGTCCCAGCAGCTGCTTGGCTTCCAGAAAACATGTTTCCCGGCATAATGCCTGGGGTGGGAGAGGCAGCTCAGGGAAGCCACTGAGGACAGGTCTGGGGCGTCCTGGGGTGGGAGCAGCAGGCCCAGAACAAGGATGCTAGCCCCAGGTGGCATCGCTGCACCAATAGCGGGGATTGGGAGTGGGCAGCGCAGGCCCCCTCGGGGAGCTCCAGGCTTGGGGGTTGGGCCAGCCCAATCCCAAATACTGATGAGGAGGTGACTCTAGAAAATGTGAGCCACATCCTCTGCACAATGTACCACTCTAAGACAGCCAAGTCCTAAGACACATGAAGACTTTCTACAGGAAGGCTCTCAGCCTCTGATTCCAGGCCCTGTCCCGGGGAGGAAGCAGAGACCAAACCTTAACGGGATATGTGTCAGGCAGCATCTCCACAACAACCCTGTGAGGTAGGTTGCGTTGTTCAATTGTACAGATGGAGGATGAGGGCTCAGCAGAGGTGAAGAGTCTTGCTCAGGTCATGCAGCAAGGAACGCCAGCCAGGATGCAAGTCCAGATCTGTCAGGTTCCGAAGCCGACATGTTTTCTCTAGGGAAGACATAGGAAGTGGTCCTATCCAATAAAGACCCTCAGGTTAAAAGCTCAGGGGCTCTCAGCCCACCCTGGACGGATCAAAAGCTGAAACCCCTCCAGGGGAGTAGCCCCAGCCCCAGCATCTACTTCTGGCCCTGGGGCAGCCAGGCAGGCAGGAGGGAGGGTTAAGAGTGATCGCTACCCACAAAGCACCAGTGACCAGTGCTACAGGTGATGGCTCTGGCTGCCCAGAAGCTGTGGGCGGGGCAAAGGCCGGTCTGGTCCTGAGGCCCTGTGGCCCCAGGTGGGCAGAGCCAGGCCATTGAGCCAGGCAGTCTCTAGCAGGCTGCAGAAGTGGGCCTTCAGTGTGGGGCCAGATGGGTTGGCACTGGCAGCAGGGGTCGGTGGGGCCCCACAGGACTCTTCCCCAGCAGCTGCTTTTGCTCAAAGAAAGCAACTTATTTGATCTAACACTTGACCTTTTTAGCTCAGTGCTTCACCTGGGGAGATGGGAATGAGGGAATTAATACCTTTTTATTATGGAAAATGTCAAACACACACAAAGCAGAGAGAATGGTATAATAAGCGTCCACACACCTATCACTCAGTTTCAACAGTGAGCAACATTCCGTTGCTTTTATTTATACTCTATCCTCCCTACCACTTTTTGTTCATTTGCTAGAGTATTTTAAAGCAATCAAGGATAAAATATCCTTTTACTTGTGAATTTTTCAAGAAAAATCTCTAACATAGACAAATTGCATAACCATAACACAAACACAATTTTATGACCATACCCAGAAAACTTAACAATAATTCCTTGTGAACACAAAATATCTGAGCCAGGTCTCAGTCAATTTAAGAAGTTTACTTTGCCAAAGTTAAGGATGCACGCCTGTGACCGAGCCTCAGGAGGTCCTGATGACATGCGCCCAAGGTGGTTGGAGCATAGCTTGCTTTTACACATTTTAGGGAGACATGAGATATCAATCCATATGTGTAAGTTGTACATTGGTTCAGTCTGGAAAGGCAGGGACAACTTGAAACAGGGAGGGGGTTTCAGTTTCCAGGTCATAGGTAGGTGAGAGACTAACAGGTTGCATTCTTTTGAGTTTCTGATTAGCATTTCCAAGAGAGACAGTCAGATGCGCATTTATCTCAGTGAGCAGAGGGATGACCTTGAATAGAACTGGAGGCAGGTTTGCCCTAAGCAGTTCCCAGCTTGATCTTTCCCTTTAGCATAGTGATTTGGGGATCCCAAGTTTATTTTCCCTTCATATTTCCCCTTTTCTTTTTGAAATCTTTCAGAGAAAGCATTTTAGAAGAAAATGAGTCTCTGGTCTCAGGTTTCCTGTGATTTCTCATTGTTAGGATGGTTTTCTACCTAGACAGGTAGGTCTCATGTTATTAGGAAAGTTCATTTGTAGCAGGAGTTTCATATCCTAGGAAGAGAAAATAGAAGGAGGAAGGGAGAAAACAACAACAAACAAAAAAGAATCCACACATCAGCAGGCAGGTGTGAAAGTGGCTTATGTATGTAAATAGGTTGCTGTTATTTGCTTTGGAAATTCGTTGTCTAGCTTCAGTTTGCAGGGCTTTAAAAAAGCGCAGCTTAGTTTTCAGTGATTTCAAATTAGGAAATATGGGGCAGGGGAAAAGAAAAGAAAGAAGGCAAACAATTGAAAACATTATTTTGGAGACTGGTAGCCAGGAAAAAATAGAATTCGGTTCAAACTGCAGAAAATAATAAAAATGTAAAAAAATTAGGCAAGACTAGAATCTAATAACAGGTGTACTATAGTTTTTGAAACATTTTTCTTTCTCCAGTTTTCAATTTTTACTAAAGACCAATCATGGTAGGACCAATTTGCTTTACTATACTTGGCCCAATTATACAAAAGTGGAGCAAGAGTAATTATTTTTCACATAGGCTTTTTAAATTGGCTTTAATGGAACTGTGTTCCATAGAAGGAATCTCAGATCTAAGACTTTTTTAAAGCTGAGCCCAGTCATGGCTTTACACCATCAAATATCTACGAGTTGGGTAACTTCCTCTCCTCTTGAGGCCTCAGAATAACTTGGGGGCTTCTGGACCCATCAGAAAGTGACATTCTTTACTTACCACAGGTCAAGAATGCTGTATAGGGGCTGTGTAAACAAGGTATGAGGCCAGTTTTCTCAAGGTGCTTTTATTGGCTTTATAAGTCAAGTTTAATTCTTTAAAGGAAAGCATATCATTCCAGTCAAAGCCTTGGTAAAATAAACAGTTTCTCCAAGTATGTCCTGTTACAAAACAAAACAAAACAGATTCTTATTGCACTTATGCAAATAACTGTATTGTCATAAGAATACTCAGTCTCCAAATTCTGAAGAAATCAGATAAACAAATAGGCTCCAAATTTTGTTTACAGAAGTGTGTTTAAGAAAACTTTTCTTGACTCTGAAAAACAAAACAAAGGATCAGCAACGTTTTAAGCAGAGTCAAAAAGGATTACTTCAGTCTTCTACTAGTTCAGTCCATGCAGTTAACTCCTGTTCTGTTTGGTATTCATGAATATTTCAGCTCTCCATGAGAATCCTGAAAGTTTTTTTCCTTTGTTCTAATGTCACAGTTTCCAAAGTTGTTAGAAACCTGCATTCAAGAGCACCTATCAAAGTCCTATCACTGATTATAAATCACCTTTTGAAGAGGATCAAAACAAGACAACAATTGTCTATGGATGACAAAAAGTCATAAGACAGCCATTATTAAAACCACAATTGAGCCAGGCGTGGTGGCTCACGCCTGTAATCCCAATACTTCAGGAAGCCAAAGCAGACAGATCACGAGGTCAAGAGATCGAGACCATCCTGGCCAACATGGCAAAATCCTGTCTCTACTAAAAATACAAAATATTAGCTGGGTGTGGTGGCACATGCCTATAGTCCCAGCTACTTGGGAGGCTAAGGCAGGAGAATTGCTTGAACCTGGGAGGTGGAGGTTGTAGTGAGCTGAGATTGTGCTACTGCACTCCAGCCTGGGTGACAGAGTGAAACTCTGTTTCACAAAAAAAAAAAAACACACAATTGACTTAGGAATTTTGGTTACTTCTATAGCATTCAACAATTTTACATAACAATTATAATTATTAATAATAACATACACTAAGTCATCAGAATTATAGGAGTTTCCCATAGTCTTGGAACACATACCAATAACATTTATACAAATATAGTCCAAAGAAAACTAAACAGCATTTCATATTTGACAATGCTTCTTGTATGATTTTTATACTAAATAAGCTGAATATGTCTCTTTTGGACTTCAGAGGACTGATATAAAAAAATTAATGAGAACTCAAGTTAGAATTTGACTTTGGAAAGTTGATCAAATATAAAAAATTTAAAATGCTTCTTATAACAACATAGCATCACAGGCCATTATAAAATAAGTCATTCATTTAACCAAACGGATAACTCAAAGATTTTTTTAAAAAGGTGAAAACCAGCCAGGCACGGTGGCTCATGCCTGTAATCCTGGCACTTTGGGAGGCCGAGGCAGGTGGATCATGAGGTCAGGAGTTCAAGACCAGCCTGGCCAACATGGTGAAACCCCATCTCTACTAAAAATACAAGAAAACAATTAGCTGGGCATGGTGGCACGTGCCTGTAATCCCAGCTACTCCGGAGGCTGAGGCAGAGGATTGCTTAAACCTGGAGGGGCGGAGGTTGCAGTGAGCCGAGATTGCTCCAGCCTGGGTGACAGAGTGAGACTCCATCTCAAAAAAAAAAAAAAAAAAAAAGGTGAAAACCATTTTTTTAAGAGAGGAGACTTGATTTCCCAAACAATAAGCCTAATAAAAACAGCATGAGGCTGATTACATTTGTTTTTCAAAATTTTATAAACAACCTATACAATTTTAATTATCTTGACCATAAGATATAATTTCCATAAGCCTTTTATAACTTATATAATTTTTATTAAGGAATGGGTTGATGCTCCAGGAAACTTTGTTTATCTGACACAGGGGCTCATATACTGGTCTTGCACCAGTGTGCCATCGACGTTAATGGTTAATTTATAGAGAACTTGAACTTAATTTATTTCTTAAAGTCAGCCCTTACAATCTCATGTGCCCATCTCTTCTGTGATAGTACCTGAGTCTTGAGGAGTTGAATAGTTTTAATTTCTGGCCCTGTGTCTCATGAATGCAGTTTATTTTGATTGTCATCTTCTATCAGGCCTGAAGATGAGGGTTTAATTGCTGTTAGTGTTTAAGATTTAGCAGGACTTGGTGTCCTTTTTAGACCCAGAAATCAAAGCCCTGTAACTCAATGGTACAAGGACATTAAAAGTACATACAGGGCCGGGCGCAGTGGCTCATGCCTGTAATCCCAGCACTTTGGGAGGCCAAGGCTGGTGGATCACCTGAGGTTGGGAGTTTGAGACCAGACTGACCAACATGGAGAAGCCCTGTCTCTACTAAAAATACAAAATTAGCCGGGCATGGTGGCATATGCCTGTAATCCCAGCTACTAGGGAGGCTGAGGCAGGAGAATCGCTTGAACCTGGGAGGCAGAGGTCGCGATGAACCGAGATCATGTCATTGCATTCCAGCCTGGGCAACAGAAGCAAAATTCCATCTAAAAAAAATAAAAATTGGCCGGGCGCGGTGGCTCAAGCCTGTAATCCCAGCACTTTGGGAGGCCGAGATGGGCGGATCACGAGGTCAGGAGATCGAGACCATCCTGGCTAACACGGTGAAACCCCGTCTCTACTAAGAAATACAAAAAATAGCCGGGCGAGGTGGCAGCGCCTGTAGTCCCAGCTACTCGGGAGGCTGAGGCCGGAGAATGGCGTGAACCCGGGAGGCGGAGCTTGCAGTGAGCTGAGATCCGGCCACTGCACTCCAGCCTGGGCTACAGAGCGAGACTCCGTCTCAAAAAAAAAAAAAAAAAAAAAAAAAAAAAAAAAAAAAATTAAAATTAAAAAAGTACGTACAGAAAGATATACTGATGTAATAACCTTAATTAAAATTTTTTTAATCTCAGTTTTCTTCCTAAGCAAACCAAAACTTTATAGTAATGGTATAGGAATTGTTTTGATAAAAATATAAAATCTGTTGGGTCAGTTACCAAAATGCAAAAGAAAAGACCTTCTGCAGTGCACAAAATATTACATTGAAAGAAAACATTTCCTTTAGACCTTTAAGAAAACATTTTTAGCATCAGACACAACAAACAGAACGCAAGGCAAAAACTACTTACATGATCTGAAAATGAGTTGAAGGAGAACATTATTATTTTGCACCTTTTAAAAGGGGAGAGGAAACCAAAAATGGTGAGATGCAATAAAAGTTGAACTTTGGGTTAAAAAAATTAAAATCTCATATAATTTATTAAGAGTAAATGAATCCCTAAAGAAAATTTCATTGTTCTAAACAATTCTTTAGTGTATACATGTTTCTTTTTTTAACATCAAGACCCCACTTCTAGAAAAACTATTATACATAATTTGTTTAATTATAGACAACTTGATACAAATCATTTATGACATACTTGTACTTCCTGTTTTATCCTAGACATCTTTCTTTCTTAAATAACCAGTTATTTTATTTTAGGACAAAAATTTACCATACAATATTCTCTCCCATAGACAATTATTTTTCTTTTAACATTTCTTGCCCAAAATACCTCTTGAGGTTTATAACTTTTTTTACATTGTTCTTATTCACTGATTGCCTTTACCTAATTTCTTAAATAACTCTTAAATACTCTTTGAATTAGATAAAAATTATTTCCCTTTGAATAAGAGCACCTTTCGTTTTTTTTTAGAAAAATGTTTTCCTGGCCGGGCGCGGTGGCTCAAGCCTGTAATCCCAGCACTTTGGGAGGCTGAGACAGGCGGATCACAAGGTCAGGAGATCGAGACCATCCTGGCTAACACGGTGAAACCCCGTCTCTACTAAAAAATACAAAAAACTAGCCGGGTGAGGTGGCGGGCGCCTGTGGTCCCAGCTACTCCGGAGGCTGAGGCAGGAGAATGGCGTAAACCCGGGAGGCGGAGCTTGCAGTGAGCTGAGATCCGGCCACTGCACTCCAGCCTGGGCGACAGAGCCAGACTCAGTCTCAAAAAAAAAAAAAAAAAAAAAAAAAAAAAAAGAAAAATGTTTTCCTATAATTTTAAAAAATTTGGAAATGGCCCATTTAATGAATATCTATTATTTAGTTTAATATAACTTTAGACTTTAAATTATATGACAAGATTATCTACAAGCATTTATTCCATTTACCTAAGTAGTTTTTAAAAAATAGTTTACTCAGATTACTTACTAAAACTGTTATAATTTAAAGTTATTTCCTTGTTAACCATTTTTATGACCTGTGCATTTCAGGTTTTCATAAGTAAGAAACTTAAGGTTAAATAGATGGGTTTGTTTTTTTGCCAATAATTCAGGATTTAGCTGTTTTCATTAACCAAACAATATTAACTATGTTATTTATTACATTGACCATAAACAAAGAAAACTCTCTTTTCAGCTGCATTCACAGCTTTATAACCTTCATGCCAAATTTTGACATCTAGCAGAGATAATGTATGTTGACAATTCCGAAGCCATTTCTAATTCTATTTCACCAAAAATTTTAAAACCAATTTATTTATTAAAGTTTACTTAAGTCATGTGAACTTGAAAAAGTATTTGGCTTAAAGTCTGTTTTTTTTGATAAATTATTTGATTTAAGTGCTTTTTTAAGCCAATTAATTAGAACTCTTTTATACATTGTTAGTACTAAAATATCATACGCATGACACATACATACATAGATATATTAGACACTAGATAGAAGTCGATCTTACAGATTCATAAGTCCTCCATTTTTTTTCTCCTATTTTAGACTTTCAATTTCTTGATAACCTATTTTATTACCCTAGGCAATCATCCCCTAGATAGCCCTAAATTTGCATATTAAAGGAACTCCTAGGTTAAAAAAAAAATCAGATAGCAAAATTTACATCTCCAAGTAGAGAGAGAGAATCTGGTGGTGGTAGAGGGAGATTAAAGATGGATACCAAATCAAACATAAAATTATAGAAATGTATCATAGGATTGTATAAGGAGACCATTTTATTTAGATAGGAACTACTGATATTTAAGTGGATCCCAGAGCTCTGGGAAGAGCCTACACTGAATCCTGGGTCTCCAAAAAGAAATAATTAGTATGAAGCTAGACTATAGGATGCTTTTACCGTGCACTTAAAAACAAAAAAAAATTTTTTTTTAAGTGAAGACACTTCTAAGTGTCTAAATTACACTCTTCTTTGGCCGGGCATGGTGGCTCACACCTGTAATCCCAGCACTTTGGGAGGCTGAGGTGGGCAGATCACCTGCAATCGGGAGTTTGAGACCAGCCTGGCTATCATGGTAAAACCCTGTCTCTACTAAAAATACAAAAATTAGCTGGGTGTGGTGGCATGCTTCTGTAATCCCAGCTACTCGGGAGGCTGAAGCATGAGAATCACTTGAACCTGGGAGGCGGAGGTTGCAGTGAGCTGGGATCACTCTGTCACCGCACTCCAGCTGGGTGACAGAGTGAGACTTGGTCTCAAATAAGTAAATAAATAAATAATAAGTAAATTACACTCTTCCATAAAAACCCAAGAATAGCCTCTGCTATAATAACTATTTTAGTTAAAAAAAAAAAAAAAAGCAAGCAGTTTAAGATCTGAGGCCGGGCGCGGTGGCTCAAGCCTGTAATCCCAGCACTTTGGGAGGCCGAGGCGGGTGGATCACGAGGTCAGGAGATCGAGACTATCCTGGCTAACATGGTGAAACCCCGTCTCTACTAAAAATACAAAAAACTAGCCGGGCGTGGTGGCGGGCGCCTGTAGTTCCAGCTACTTGGGAGGCTGAGGCGGGAGAATGGCGTGAACCCGGGAGGCGGAGCTTGCAGTGAGCCGAGATCACCACTGCACTCCAGCCTGGGAGACACAGCGAGACTCCGTCTCAAAAAAAAAAAAAAAAAAAAAAAAAAAAAAAAAAGATCTGAGACAAACTTGTCTGTTTACATTCTTGGGGTTCCATAAGAAAAAACAGAGGTAACTCCCCAAAAGAAAGTCTGGTCCTTCTCCATTTTCTTTAAGGAATCCCAGGCTATTATAAACTATTTTAGTTTCCTCATGCAGCAGAAGGTGGCAAGAGGAAGTAGAGACAGCAGAAGTAGATGAAGGAAACAGAAATCAGTCAACTGAGAAGAAAAAAACTTTTTTTTTTTTTTTGAGATGGAAAGCGATCTCAGCTCACTGCAATCTCTGCCTCCTGGGTTCAAACAATTCCCTTGCCTCAGCCTCCCGAGTAGCTGGGATTGCAGGCACACACCACCATGCCCGGCTAATTTTTTTGTATTTTTAGTAGAGACGGAGTTTCACCATGTTCGCCAGGCTGGTCTCGAACTCCTGACTTCAGGTGATCTGCCTGCCTAGGACTCCCAAAGTGCTGGGATTACAGGCGTGAGCACCCAGCCTGAAAAAAAAACTTTTGCTCAAGAAAAAGACAAGGTCCTAGGAGATAAAGAAAATAAAAAGCCTTTTAATACAAACACACATCTTGAATGTTAGCTTTTAATTAAGCTGACTTTTGAGCTCCTTTAAAAAGCCTTTTTAAATCTCGTTACCATATTTTATCTAGGACAAATTGTTGATATTTCAGAAGTAACAAGTATCAAACCAGAAAGGACATAATTAGGAACCAAACCTAGGCTGTTGCGGTGAAAAGGAAAACAAAAGAAGGCAGGACCACAGTGAGGGCACTGCAGCCTGGGGCAACCGCCATGCTCTTTGTTTGGCTTGGCTGGTAAAAAGGTGGCTTTGTTATGTAAATAAAGCTCCTTAAAGTAGTCAAAATAAAAAATCTTTCCTTTTTTCCCCCCTTTTGCTGGCCGTTTTTCTCTACCCCCCCACCTTCTTTTTTTGGCAAGAATTTAGCCACTTCAGGGGACTTGTTCCCCGTAATCTGGAACTTTTCTTCAGATTTGATCAAGTTGAATAGAGTTGGTCAAACCCAATGGGAAAAAGACGGAAACAATAACAAAAACAGAAATAAACAACAGCAACAACAAAGCAGTTAAGCAAAACAAACAGAGGATTACTGCAAAGGATTACCGAGTACTCTAATGATAATGGGAAATGAAGACCAGCTGGTTGTTAATCTTCATTTCAGCCTAGACAAAACCCCAATTCAGGAAAAAAACTCAAACCCACTGTCACGCGCGTCCGTGTGAAGAGACCACCAAACAGGCCTTGTGTGAGCAATAAAGCTTTTTAATCACCTCAGCCCACCTGCAAACAGGTGATTAAAAAGCTTTAATGCTCACACAAAGCCTGTTTGGTGGCCTCTTCACACGGACGCCTGTGACACCCACCTTCCCTGTTGGAAGCGAGCTCAAACTCCAGAAAGGAGTTACCTGCCTTCCCTGTTGGAAGCAAGTAAAAATCCAGAAAAGGGAGTGTACAGAGAAATAAACTTCAGCTGTTTGGGATTCTCTGGAGGGCAGGGAGCTTCCAGGCCTCAGCAAATTGTCCTACAGGTTGGAGCCATAAAGATACAGCTCAGGCTGTTACCAAGCACCGGCAGGAGAATTATCAAAGGTCAGGGCCACCTCCACTCGGGGTCCCTTGTGGTTGCCAAATGTGAACACAAAATATCTGAGACAGGTCCTAGTCAATTTAAGAAGGTTATTTTGCCAAAGTTAAGAAGGCACACCCATGACACAGTCTCAGGAGGTCCTGATGACATGTGCCTAAGGTGGTCAGGACGCAGCTTGGTTTTATACATTTTAGGGAGACATGAGACATCAATCAATATATGTAAGTTGCATATTGGTTCAGTCTGGAAAGGTGGGACAACTCAAAGCCGGGAGGAGGGGAGGGGGTTTCCAGGCCATAAGTAGGTGAGAGACACAGTTACATTCTTTTGAGTTTCTGATTAACCTCTCCACAGTAGGCAATCAGATATGCATTTATCTCAGTGAGCAGAGGGATGACTGAATAGAATGGGAGGCAGGTTTGTCCTAAGCAGTCCCCAGCATGACTTTTCCCTTTAGCATAGTGATTTTGGGATCCAAGATTTATTTTCCTTTCACATCCCTAGTATAATGACCGGTCCGTGTTCAATTTCCCTAATTGTCCCTAAATGTCTTTTGAAAGTGGTTTATTTAAATCAGGACTTAAACAAGACTACATATTTCATTCGATTGATAAGTCTCTTATCTCTCTCTCTCTCTCTCTCTCTCTCTCTCTCTCTGTCTTTCTCTGTCTCTCTCTCTCAAGTTAAATACAGGCTTTTCCACTGAAATAATTAATATTTTTCCTAGTTTCTAAAACAGAAATCAGATTTCTTTTCTTTTCTTTTCTTTTTGAGAGGCAGTCTTAGTCTATCGCCCAGGCTGGAGTGCAGTGATGTGATCTCAGCTCACTGCAACCTCCACCTCCCAGGTTCAAGAGATTCTCCTGTCTCAGCCTCCCAAGTAGCTGGGAATACAGGCATGCGCCACTGTGTCCAGCTAATTTTTGTATTTTCAGTAGAGACCGGGTTTCACCATGTTGGCCATACTGGTCTCGAACTACTGACCTCAAGTGATCTGCCTGCCTCAGCCTCCCAAAGTGCTGGGATTACAGGCATGAGCCACCACACCCATCCCAGAAATCAGATTTCTAAACAGAAGAAAAGGCCTTAGCCAAAGAGGTGCAGATTAAACATTCAGATTGGGCTAAAAAAACTGACAAATTCAGTAAATTAACTTGAATAAATTGAACACACATTCAGAACAGAATTGTGTCTTTTGGTCAGCAACATGTAAACCAAAGGCAAAAGTCTGCCAAGATTAAAGCAGGCTTTCTTCTTTTAAAAAACATATACAGCACAATATGTTTTCTTTTTTCCAAGTTCATTTAGAGTTCACTTTGACATTATTTAATCTAAGTTGGAATGCAAACTTTCTAGTTAAAAAATATATATATATATAGTATAGAAAGTTCCTTTTTAGTCTTCTTCATACTTTTTAAAAACATTTCCTTTTTGACCTCACATACTTAGTGTAAGAAATTACTGCAATAATCATGTGACTTGAGGTAAAGGTTTGGGCACAAAGCATGCTGATGGTGACAACACTTGTCGAAGTTTAAATAACAAACAGAGAGGCTTTTTAAAAGAAAAAGATATTTATATGGGACTAGAGTTGTAATAGTAATACATTATAGTATAACTATAAGACACTGTATTGTGTGAAGCCATGTGTATATTTATGGAGGTAAAGGAAGACAAAAATTTTTAAAGAAAAAAATGAGGATTTGTACAATTGTTTTGAAATAATTATCTTTCGCTATAAAGATAAATAACAAGAGTGACACCATTTGCAGTTGTTGGGCAAGTGTCCATGGAGAAGTATTGTTTTTGTGTGTATAAAATTGTGAGTCTGTGTAAGGTTGTAGTTTTTGTAGTGTTTTGTGATAGTTTCTGTTATTAGGCATGCAAGTATGAGAACTCTCACTTTATCACTTAAGTCTTATGGGTTGTTTTCTTTTTTTTGAGTGTCTTGCTCTGTCACCCAGGTTGGAGTGTGGTGGTATGAACCTAGTTCACTGCAGCCTCAACTTTCTGGGCTCAAGTGATCCTCCCACCTCAGCCTCCCAACTGGTTGGGACTACAGGTGCACACCACCACACCTGGCTACTTTTTAAATTTTTTTAGAGACAAGGTCTTGCCATTTTGCCCAAGCTGGTCTTGAACTCCTCAGCTCAAGCAACCTGCCCACCTCAGCCTCCCAAAGTGCTGGAATTAAGGCTGGAGCCACCGCACCCAGTCAATTTGTTATCATTTTAAAAATATTCCTGATTTTATTATGATTTGGACAACTTTTATGTATTTTGATTAAAAATTTTTTTAAATAATTAATTTTTTAAAAAAGGACAAAAAGACAGAGGTCTTGACACGTCGCCCAGACTGGTCTCGAACTCCTGGGCTCAAGCGATCCACCTGCCTTGGTCTCCCAAAGTACTGGGATTACAGACATGAGCCACTGCGCCTGGCCCACATCTTTTTTTGAAAGTATTACTAATCAATTACTTTGTAGTTAGGCTCTGATGTCCTTCGGTGTCAGGATTAACCTGTCTTAGTTGTTGGTCTCATCTCTTGTTGCGGGGAATAATTGGCCATTGAGAGTCAGTGTCAAAACAATTTTAGTCACATTTGAGTAACAATGGAGTTTGAAGAAAATGGCCCTTAGGCTGTTTATCTAGTGTGTATTATTTAGTTTGATTTTGTTTGTTTTTCAGTATTTTGTTCTTATTTTAAAGTTTTGGGGCAGCATTATTTTGTTAAGAGCTGTATTTTTGTGAAAATTTAACAAGCAGTAGTTACAAAGTTTTAAAAGCGAAAATTAGAATAAATTATTAGCAATATGACAATTTTAGTTTGTATAATGGTTTTGGGCCATGAACTGAGACTTAAAGACTACCAACTGAATAAATTAAATGACCATAGGGAATTCAGTTACACTTGTTGTAATTATATGACCTGTTTTGTTAATTTTCTATGAGTGGATCTTAACTTTTTTAGAATAATTTATTTAGGTATAGCATGTAATATTAGTAATAGTATAGACTTTTAAAATTTATTTATTTTAAATTTAAATTAAATTAAATTAAATTTTGAAACAGGATCTTTCTGTCACTCAGGCTGGGTCATGCTAACTACGGCCTTGATCTCCCAGGTTCAAGCCATCTTCCCACCTCAACCTTCCGAGTAGCTGGGACTACAGGTGCATGCCACCACACCTACCTTTTTTGTTCGTTTGTTTGTTTGTTTGTTTGTAGAAATGGAGTCTTCCTATGTTGCCCTGGCTGGTCTTGAGCTGTTGGGCTCAAGCAACCCTCCCAGCTCATCCTTCCAAAGTGCTGGGATTACAGGTGTCAGTCACTGCACCTACCACTCTAGCCTTTTACAATTTTAACTAATGGATATTAAAGGATTCTTTAAAGTTCTTCTTCTTTTTCTTTTCCTTTTTTTTGGTCAAGAGACAGGGTCTTGCTCTGTCATCCAGGCTGGGGTCTAGTGGTGCCATCATAGCTCACTGTAGCCTTGAACTTCTGAGCTCCAGGGATCTTCCTGCCTCAGCCTCCTGAGTAGCTGGAACTACAGGCCTGCACCACGAAGCCTGGCTCATTTTTGTTCTTTTTTGTAGAGACAAGGTTTCATTATGTTGACCAGGCTGGTCTCAAACTCCTGGCCTCAAGTGATCCTCTTACTTTGACCTCCCAAAGCACTAGGATTACTGGCATGAGCCACCACGCCTGGCCTATGTTAGCTTTTATGTTACTAGTAGAAGTTATTGATTGTGAAATTTTAATTATATCTTTTTGTTCAATGAAAAAGGTAGGCATTAAGAGGGATAAAAGTTTTATTATGATATAGACTCTTGCTTTGATATCTTGGAAAAAGTTGTCTATAACATGAAAACATTAACTTTTTTTTTTTTTTTTTTTTTTTTTTTTTTTTTTTTTTTTACCAAGACTTTCTTCCACAAGTAAAAACCATTAACTTTTTCTGGGGGTTGCAGTTTTAATGTCATGACATTGGGTGGTTTGGTGAATGTTTTGTGTGGCATGAGACTTGGTTTTTAAAAGTTATTTCGTTTTAGTTTAGAAACAGAGTATTTTTTGTTTTTCATTGGGGAGTTGTAGCCAAATTTTGGAGGAAATTGGAAAAATTTAAGATTTAGTATAGTGTACAGGTAGACAAAAGGAATTTGAAAATAATGTAAGGGGTTATAGTCTAATAATAGGTGTTTTACAGATTTTTTAGAAACATAATTTTTTAAAAAGTTGATTACATAGAAATCTCAGATTTGTAAACTTTTTTGAGGCTGGCAAACCAAATCAAAGCAGATTTTAGATTTTTTTAATAGTCTTATGGTTTTTGAGCCTGTAAGAAAGTAACCATTTTTATTTATTTATTGTAAGATTGAGAACTCTTGAAGTTAAACATTTTATGTGCATTTAAAAATATGACAGTTTAGTCAAAATCTTAGCAATATAACTAATATTTTTAATTGTATTTTTTATAGAGTAGATTTTAATTGAATTTGTGTAAATAATTATGTTGTTATAAAAATAATACAAATAGTTTTTGAATTTTTTAAGAAATTGAGTAGGAAGAAAAAGCAAATGTTTTTATCTTTGTTTATAAAAGTATATTTTATTAAATTATTAACATTATTATTTTCGAGACAGGGTCTCACTCTGTCACCAAGGCTGGAGTACAGTGGCACTATCAAGCTCACTGCAGCCTCAATCTCCCAGGCTTAAGCGATCCATCCACCTTAGCCTCCTGAGTAGCTGGGACCACAGGGCACGTGCCACCATGCCTGGCTAGTTTTTTTTTTATTTTTAGTGGAGACGAGGTCTCGCTATTTTGCTTAGGCTATTACTGTAAACTATAGATAGCATATGAGAGAAAATTTTCTTTATTTATATTTTTTATTTTATAGAAATGGGGTCTTACTTTGCTGCCCAGGCTGGAGTGCAGTGATGCATTCATAGCTCCATTGCAGCCTCTGAACTCCTAAACTCAAGCAATCCTCCTGCCTCAGCCTCCCAAGTGGGGACTACAGGCATATGCCACCACACTTGACACATTTAAAAAAATTTGTTGTAGACATGGGGGTCTCACTTTGTCACCTAGGCTGGTGGTCTTGAACACCTGGCTTCAAGTGACACTCCTGCCTTGACCTCCCAAAATATTGGGATTACAGGTGTGAGCCACCATGTCCAGTTGAAAATTGTTTAATGGAAAAGGAAACAGTACTTAAAGCACTACTTAAAGAAGTAACAGTATTTTATTTTATTTTATTTTATTTTTTTATTTTTTTTGAGATGGAGTCTCGCTCTGTCACCCAGGCTGGAGTGCAGTGGCCGGATCTCAGCTCACTGCAAGCTCCGCCTCCCGGGTTCACGCCATTCTCCTGCCTCAGCCTCCCAAGTAGCTGGGACTACAGGCGCCTGCCACCTCGCCCGGCTAAGTTTTTGTATTTTTTTAGTAGAGACGGGGTTTCACCGTGTTAGCCAGGATGGTCTCGATCTCCTGACCTCGTGATCCGCCCGTCTCGGCCTCCCAAAGTGCTGGGATTACAGGCTTGAGCCACCGCGCCCGGCCAGTATTTTATTTTATAATTGTTTAAAAAGTGATAGAGACAAGGTCTCATTATGTTGCCCAGGCAGGTCTCCAACTCCCAGGCTCAAGCAGTTCTCCCACCTTGGCTTCCCAAAGTGCTAGAATTATAGGGATGGGCCACCATGCTCAGTCAGAACTAACAGTATCTTAAATAACAGTTATAAAACATTGCTTTGATTTTTTTAATTAGTTAACTTTTTGTTTTGTTTGATCTTGTTTAGTAGTTTTTATGAACCTATTAGTTTTTTTGTTTTTTTGTGTTTTTTTTTGAGACGGAGTCTCGCTCTGTCGCCCAGGCTGGAGTGCAGTGGCCGGATCTCAGCTCACTGCAAGCTCCGCCTCCCGGGTTTACGCCATTCTCCTGCCTCAGCCTCCCAAGTAGCTGGGACTACAGGCGCCCGCCACCTCGCCCGGCTAGTTTTTTGTATGTTTTAGTAGAGACGGGGTTTCACCGTGTTAGCCAGGATGGTCTCGATCTCCTGACCTCGTGAGCCTCCCAAAGTGCTGGGATTATAGGCTTTAGCCACCGCGCCCAGCCATGAACCTATTAGTTTTTTATTAGAGTTTTAATAATTTTCATTTAGTTGATTGATTTTAAAGTTATCAGAAATGTGTGTCTAAGAGTATTTGCTAGAGGCCTTTTTAGTGAAAAGTAATCTTATAGCTGATGGCAAATGTTTTTAGGAAAGAATTTAAAATAATATCTGTGGATTAAAAAAAGTCTTATAATAGCCATGGTTAAAATTTGATGAGAGTTTTTTTTTTGCCCGAAACCATACAATTGCAGGAAAATTAAACAACCTGCTCCTGAATGGTTTTTGGGTAAACAATGACATTATCACAGAAATCAAGAAATTCTTTGAAACTAATGAGAACAAGGATACAACAAAGCAGAATTTCTGGGACACAGCTAAAGCAATGTTAAAAGGAAAGCTTATAGTTCTAAATGCCCAGATCAAAAAGTTATAAAGATCTCAAATTACCAACCTAACATCACACACAGAGGAACTAGAAAAATAGGAGCAAACCAACCCCAAAGCCAGCGGAAGACAAGAAATAACCAAAATCAGAGCTGGACTGAATGAAATTGAGATGCAAAAAATAAAATAAAAAAAAATAAATGAATCCAGAAGTTTGTTATCGGAAAGAATAGTAAGATTAATAGATCATGAGCTAGACTAATAAAGAGAAAAAGAGAGAAGACCCAAATAAACACAATTAGACATGACAAAGGGGACATTGCTACTGACCTCACAAAAATACAAAAAACTATCAGACACTATTATGGACACCTCTATTCACACAAACTAGAAAACCTACAAGAAATAAAAAAATTCCTGGAAACATATAACCTCCCAGGATTGAACTAGGAAGAAACAGAAACCCTGAACATGCCAGTAATGAGTTCTGAAATAAAGTAATAAAAGGCCTACCAAGTGGAAAAAGTCCAGGACCAGATATATTCATGACTGAATTCTACTGGATATATAAAGAAGAACTGGTACCATTCCTATCAAAACTTTTCAAAAAAATTGAGGAGACGGGACTTCTTCCTAACTCATTCTATGAGACCAACATCATTCTTTTTTTTTTTTTTTTCTTTTTTGAGAAAGAGTTGCTCTTGTAGCCCAGGCTGGAGTATGGTGGCACAATCTTGGCTCATTGCAACCTCTGCCTCCTGGGTTCAAGCAATTCTCCTGCATTAGCCTCCTGAGTAACTGGGATTACAGGTGTGCACACCACACCTGGTTAATTTTTGTATTTTTACAGAGTTGGGGGGTTTCACAACGTTGCTCAGGCTGGTCTCGAACTCCTGACCTCAGGCGATCCACCCACCTCGCTCTCCCAAAGTACTGGGATTACAGGCACGAGTCACTGCACTTGGCCACTGGTAGTAATTTTATTAAGTGTAAATTAATATTTTAAGAAAATCTTATTGTTTTAACATAGGGGACCAATTTTTTTTGTTTTGTATTAATGTAGTTTTAGCATTAAAGTTTAATTTTTAGAGAGATAAATAATTTTTTTAATTAGTCAATTTGATTATGCACAAAACTTTTAAAATAAAATTTTAAAATGAACCTTATTGTGACTTTTTTAGATCATTGATGACATGTTTGGACTTTTTGTCTTGCTTTATTTATGGTTGATCGTTGAACAACAGAGGTTTGAACTGTGCAAATCTACTTACATATTAATTTTTTTCAACCAAACATGGATCAAAACTGCAGTATTAATGGGATGTGAACCCCTTGTATATGGAGAGCCAACTTATTGTATATGCAGGTTCTGCAGGGCAGACTGAGGGACTTGAATATGCATCGATTTTAGTATACATGGGGGTCCTAGAACCAATCTCCCTGTGTACACCAAGGGATGACTCTGTGTGTGTGTGTGTGTGTGTATTTTTATTATTATTATTATTTTTATTTTTTTGAGACGGAGTCTCGCTCTGTCGCTCAGCCTGGAGTGCAATGGCACTATCTCCGCTCACTGCAACCTCTGCCTCCCAGGTTCAAGCAATTCTCCTGCCTCAGCTTCCCGAGTAGCTGGAATTACAGGCGCCTGCCACCATGCCCGGCTAAGTTTTGTATTTTTAGTAGAGACGGGGTTTCACCATGCCGACCAGGCTGGTCTAGAGCTCCCAACCTCAGGTGATCTGCCCGCCTAGGCCTCCCAAAGTGCTGGGATTACAGGCGTGAGCCACCATGCCCGGTCTTTTTTTTTTTTTTTGAGATAGGCTGGAGTGCAGTGGTGTGATGATCTTGGCTCACCACAACCTCTGCCTCCTGGATTCAAACGATTCTCCTGCCTCAGTCAGATAATTTTTTGTATTTTTAGTAGAGATGGGGTTTCACCATGTTGGCCAGGCTGGTCTGGAACACCTGGCCTCAAGTGATTTGCCTACTTTGGCCTCCCAAAGTGCTGTGCTGGGATTACAGGTGTGAGCCACTGTGCCCAGCCACCTATATATATATATATATATATATATATATATATATACATATTTTAATAAGTAGTTATTTTAGGACAAAAATATAGCATATACAATTTTTTTTCATTTTTATTCAGAGACGGTTTCGCTCTATTGCTCAGGCTGGAGTGCAGTGGCATAATCATAGCTCATTGCAGCGTCAATGGCTCAAATGATCCTCCTGCCTCAGCCTCCTGTGTGTCTAGGACGGCAGGTGTGCCCCACCATGCCCGGCTAATTTACTTTTTACTTTTTATTTTTTATGAAGGCAGGGTCTTGCTATGTTGCCTGGGTTGGTCTTGATCTTTTGGCCTCAGGTGATCCTCCTGTCTCAGCCTCCCAAGGTAATGGGATTACAAGCATGAGCCACCATGTCAGGCTGTTTTTTTTATTCTGTCGCCCAGGCTGGAGTGCAGTGGCGCGATCTCGGCTCACTGCAAGCTCCGCCCCCTGGGTTCACGCCATTCTTAAGCCTCAGCCTCCCGAGTAGCTGGGACTACAGGCACCTGCCACCACACCAGGCTAATTTTTGTATTTTTAGTAGAGACGGGGTTTCACCGTGTTAGCCAGGATGGTCTCGATCTCCTGACCTCGTGATCCGCCCGCCTTGGCCTCCCAAAGTGCTGGGATTACAGGTGTGAGCCACCACACCCGGCCAATATAAAATACTTTTAATCTTTTTTAATTAAAAATATATTTTCAAAAATATGTATTTTTTCATATTTACAACTTTTAATATATATTTTCCATTTATTGTTTTTTTAATTTTGCTTCCCATTTTGAAATAACCATTAAGTTAGATTAAAAACATTTTTTAAAATAAAGAGCATATTTTAAAAGTCTTTTTATAATTTTTAAATTAAAAACATTTGGAAATAAGCTGTATATTTCATGAGTACTTATTATTTAATTTAACATAAGGAATTACTTTCTTCCTCTGCTGATGTCAATTTGAATGTTGGCAGTTTCCAAGGAGGAAGTTGAGGGTTTTGGTGAAGACTGTCATCCATCTCCAACGCTAAGCCTAAAATAACTATTTAGGATAGCATCGCAAAAGGAACGCAGGTTGGAGAGAGATTCCAGATGTTCTTGTAACTGAGCTTTAGGAAAGTGCACTTTATGCAGAGGTACAAGGAAACCAAACACATAGGTAACCACAGTAGAATGCGTATCTCCAAGGAAAAGCTGAGATGTTCACCATCTATCTGCCAGAAGATTTAGACACGTCTTAGCATCTCTATATCCACGATTCCACTTCTCACAGGTGGTAAAGGAGAGGCTCTCCTCTGGTCAGGAGAATCTGATCAGTGCTCTTGCAGACATTTTTCCAGACAGATCAAACCCAAGGGAAAAGGAATCAATGAAGCAAACCAACACCATGGCTTTGTCACAGCAAAGTAATTGTTGCTTTCCACCCAGAATGCGTGAAGCGCTAGAGGAGGCAGCTTCTATTCAAAGAGAACAGTGAAAGCCAGTGTGTCTGCCTTTTGTTTGGCTGGAAATTCACAATAAACATTATATTTCTGTTTTCCTTAAAAGTTGAATATTTTTGCCAGCGAAGAAACAATTTTGTCTTCAGTTGTCAAAATTGATATATCTTCCCTTGAACCTCTCCAGTGGCTATCTATGACATTAACTTTATTTTCTTTTTTCTTTTCTTTTCTTTTTCTTTCTTTCTTTTTTTTTTTTTTTTTTTTTTTTTTTTTTTTTTTTTTTGAGGTAGAGTCTCCCTCTTTCACACAGGCTGAAGTGCAGTGTCACGATCGCTGCTCACTGCAACCTCCGCCTCCTGGGCTCAAGGGATCCTCCCACTTCAGCCTCCAGAATAGCTGGGACCATTGGCACACGCCACCACACCTGGCAATTTTTTTGTATTTTTAGTAGAGATGGGGTTTTGCCATGTTGCCCAAGCTAGTTTCAAACTCCTGAGCTCAAGTGATCCACCGTCTGGGCTTCCCAAAGTGCTGGGAGCCACCACGCCTGGCCCAACATTAACTTTCAAGCGTGCACCAGATAATTTGGCATAAGCCATCACCACCACATGCTCGCTGTGTACTGATAGGAGCACCTAGCCGCCTCCCAGCCACTGAGCTCCAAGGAGCCACCATCTTGACAGGGCTAATGGTTGCTGCTCTTAAGTCTCTTTTAATCAACAGAATGGCTTTTTTTTTTCATTCCTTGTGTCATTTAGTTTTAGTTTTATGCCATTTATTCATTGAAGAAACTGGGTAATTTGTCACTTGTGATTTCTCACATCCTGGACTTGAATTTGTAACCTTGGGATGTCATTTAATATATTTCTCTATCCTCCGTGTAAACTGATACTATATTTCTCAGAGTTCTCCAAAGAAACAGAAACAATAGAATACACAGAAATATAAGAGGGAATTTATTATGGGAATTGGCTCATGTGATTATGGAGGACAAAAAGTCCCACAATATGTCATCTGCAAGCTGGAGAACCAGGAACGCTGGTGGGTGGTAATTCAGTCTCAGTCTGAATGTCAGAGAACCGGGAGTGGGGAGGTAAGGGGAATGGGGGAGGATGAGTGTCACAGATCACACACATTTCTTTTTCTTATAAATTACCCAGTCTGTGGTATTCTGTTATAGCAACACAAATGGACTAAAATATACCGAAGATCTTGGTTCTTGGTGGCATTTGCTTTATCCCATTATATAAATATAATACTTTTGAGATGCCAATCCCAGTATTATTACCAGCAATAGGTCTACTGAATACTGCTTAAGATTTCTTTTTTTTTTCTTTTGAGACGGAGTCTCGCTCTGTCACCCAGGCTGGAGTGCAGTGGCGCCATCTCGACTCACTGCAAGCTCCGCCTCCCAGGTTCATGTCATTCTCCCGCCTCAACCTCCCGAGTAACTGGGACTACAGGCGCCCGGCACCGCTCCTGGCTAATTTTTTTGTGTTTTTAGTAGAGACAGGGTTTCACCGTGTTAGCCAGGATAGTCTCGATCTCCTGACCTCGTGATCCGCCTGCCTTGGCCTCCCAAAGTGCTGGGATTACAGGCGTGAGCCACCGTGCCTGGCAAGATTTCTTTATATTTGTTTTGTTCAGATATATCTCACTATATATTGTACAGCCTATATACACTGTCCCACTGTACGCTGTACACAATTATACTGTTTCAAAATTAGGTGAAAGAATTCTCTGTGTGGTTATGACACAGCTTGATAGACCAATGGGTTTTCATTCAGTTTTTTGTAAAATTTATTTTTAATTTCGTATATATTTTTATCAAAACTATAAAACAAGGCACGTTAGAAAGTTATAGCTTACATCCCTATCCTTTTTCCAATAGGTAATTATTTCTATTAGTTTTTATTTTAATACCTTTAAATTTTGAAACTGGAAGACAATATATATGCATATGCTTTTATTTT
The DNA here is from genome assembly GCF_049350105.2 of Macaca mulatta. NCBI lineage: Eukaryota > Metazoa > Chordata > Mammalia > Primates > Cercopithecidae > Macaca > Macaca mulatta. Next base: position 196,449,703 of record NC_133406.1, on the reverse strand, counting down.
TATTCCATTCATACACAAAAAAATGCAATACTGTTAATACTCTTCTGTATGCTACTTTTTCTCATTTTCATTCTCTAACAATTTATACAGATATTCTTTTTTTTTTTTTTTTTTTTTTTTTTTTTTGAGATGGAGTCTCGCTCTGTTGCCCAGGCTGGAGTGCAAAGGCACTATCTCTACTCACTGCAACCTCCGCCTCCCAGGCTCAAGCAATTCTCCTGCCTCAGCCTCCCAAATAGCTGGAATTACAGGTGCCCATTGTGATGCCTGGCTAATGTTTGTATTTTTAGTAGAGACAGGGTTTCACCATGTTGGCCAGGCTGGTCTCGAACTCCTGACCTCAAATGATCCGCCCACCTCAGCCTCCCAAAGTGCTGGGATTACAGGCGTGAGCCACCGTGCCTGGCCTTATAAAGATATTCTTAATTTTTTTTTTTTTTTAGCAGCTGAATAGTAGTTCAGTGCATGTATGTACCATTCATTGTCTATTCACCCGTTCTCTGCAGATAGAGATGTGGACTGCTTATAGTCTTTCATGATTACAAAATGTGCTGTAATAAATAGCCTTGAGCAGTCATCCTCTTGTGGTTTTGGCATTGTATTCTCAGATGCAGATACTTGGAAGAAGGGTTGCTTGGGCAGAGTAAATACATATGTAATGTTGCTAGATGTTGTCAAATCCCCCGCATAGTTGTACCATTTACATCTCCATCAGCAATACAGGAAAGTACCTATTTCTCCACTGTCCCACCAACTCAGAGTGTCAAGTTTGGGATTTTTGCAAAAATGATAGATGAGCAGTGGTATCTCCGTTTAGTTTTAATGTGCATCTCTTTTACTATTTCTCTTAATATGAGCAAAGTGAACATCTTTTCATATATTTAAGAGCCATTTTCATTTGTTTTTCTGTAATTTCCCCATTTTTCTAACAGGTTGTCAGAACAGGATTTTACATATTAGGGATGTTGGTATTTTGTGATATAAGTTACAAGTATTTGGTCTCAATTGTTTATTTAACTTTTGACTTTCCATACAGTATTTTGCACATACAATTTTAAGAATATTTAAGTAGACAAAGTTAACCATTTTTCCTTTATTAAATCTGAATATGGAATCACAGTTAGGAAAGTCCTCGTCATTTCCAGATTGTGAAAAAATTAACCTATAGTTTTCTCTAATTTTTAAATTATATATATTTTTTGACAATGAATACCTAAGAAGTTTTTCTCTAATATTTTATGACTTTACTATTTTTATGTTTAGATATTGACCAATTTGGAATTTATCCTAATATAAAGAATGAAGAATTAATCCAGTTTTACCTTTATCCACGGATTATCGGTCATCCCAACACCACTTGTGTTAGGTCATTCTTGGATTGCTATAAAGCAATATCTAAGACTGTGTAATTTATTCTTATTTTTATTATTTTTGAGATGGGGTCTTGCTCTATCACCCAGGCTGGAGTGCAGTGGCACGATCTTGGCTCACTGCAACCTCTGCCTCCTGTGCTCAAGCAAATCCTCCCACCTCAGCCTCCTGAGTAGCTGGGATTACAGGCACCCGCCACCGCACCTAGATAATTTTTGTATTTTTTGTAGATAGAGATGGGGTTTCACCATGTTACCCAGGCTGGTCCCGAACTCCTGAGCTTAAGTGATCCACCTGCCTCAGCCTCCCAAAGTGCTGGAATTGCAGGCGTGAGCCACAGCGCCTGGCCTCTCATCTGCTAGTTTCTGATGGTTTTTTCACTTCATCCCACGGAGACCAGGAAATAGTCCTGCCGGTCTCCTCCATCGTAGTGCTATGACTAGCAACCAGTCAAACTGTGGTTACAGACTGGTGCCAGTCCATGAACTGTGGCTACCAGATGCAACAAGGTGGATGCTTGCTCCAAAATATAAATCAATGCATTATTTCTTTCACAGAGAAAATCATGCTTTAAAAAAAAAAAAAAAAAAAGGCAGTGGAGTCTAAATATGCGCTCAGTGACACAGGAGAATGGCTACTTTGAGTAGCACTGACCTAAGCATCACAGTCAATATGGAAACTTACAAATATATATAAAACTTGGAATTTCAATACTGGAAAATACACTTTTTGAAGTGCACATGGAATGCGCATAAAAGTAGATATTTTAGGCCAAAAGAAAAAACCTCAATCAAATACAAATAACACAAATAGCATTTTCTGACTACAATGCAATAAAGCTAGAAACTGATAATAATAATAAAGTTTCTACCACTGGGAAGTTTTTAAAAATGCACATATTTTAAAATAATTCCCACAATAAATGGAAAATAAAAAGTTTAGAATTACTGAAAATGGTAAGCCGGGCGAGGTGCCTCACGCCTGTAATCCCAGCACTTTGGGAGGCTGAGGCAGGCGGATCACCTGAGGTCAGGATTTTGAGACAGGCCTGGCCAACATGGGAAAACCCCGTCTCTACTGAAAATACAAAAATTAGGGCGGGCGCGGTGGCTCACATCTGTAATCCCAGCACTTTGGAAGGCCAAGGCGGGCGGATCATGAGGTCAGGAAATCAAGACCATCCTGGCTAACACTGTGAAACCCCGTCTCTATTAAAAAATACAAAAAAAGTTAGCCGAGCGTGGTGGCGGGCGCCTGTAGTCCCAGCTACGTGGGAGGCTAAGGCCGGAGAATGGCGTGAACCCGGGAGACCGAGCTTGCAGTGAGCCGAGATTGCGCCACTGCACTCCAGCCTGGGCGACAGAGCGAGACTCAGTCTCAAAAAAAAAAAAAAAAAAAAAAAAACCATAAATAAAAAGATGATTTAATATCAGAAAGATACCAATCTACCAATCCAATTCTAAGGTAAAATTTACAAACTAAATGTGATTTCTATTTACAGTTCCAGGTTTTATAATTTTCTGGAACCAGAGAAATTGATTATAAAATTCTTTTGGAAAATAAATAGGGCCCAGGTGCAGGGTGGGTCATGCCTGTAATCCCTGCTTTTTGGGAGGCCAAGGAGGGTGGATTGCTTGAGCCCCGGAGTTCAAGATCAGCCTAGGCAAAAGGGCACAACCCCAATGTCACCAAAAATACAAAAAATTAGCTGGGAGTGGTGGCGGACGCCTGTATTCCCAGCTACTAGGGAGGCTGAGGCAAGAAAATTTCTTGAACCTGGGAGGTGGAGGCTGCAGTGAGCTCAGATGGCGCCACTGCACTCCAGCCTGGGTGACAGAGTGAGACCCTGTCTCGAAAGAAAAAAGAAAAGAAAAGAAAAGAGAAAAGAAAGAAAAGGAAGGAAAGGAAGGAAAGGAAGGAAAGGAAGAAAGAAAGGAAAGAAAGGAAAGGAAGGACACAAGCAGATGAGGACTAAAATGATCCCTAGCTGCCCTCATTTCTCATTAGCATAAGACATTCATACTAGTGCCATGACAGCTTACAAATGCCATGAAAATGACCTGGAAGTCTCCTTTCCTAGAAAGTTCTAAATAACCTGCTCCTCAGTTGGCATTAGTCCACCCCTTAATTTGCATGTAATCAAAAGTGGGTATAAGTGAGTATAAATACAACTGCCAACAACCCATAAGTTGCTGACTTTGGGCACACTGCCTATGAATTAGCTTTGCTCCAAGAGGAGCAGTACCATTCAATAAAAAATTGCTGTCTAAGACTACCTTCTTGTCCTTGAATTTTTTCCTGGGGAAAGCCAAGAACCCTCCTGGGCTAAGCACCAATTTTGGGGCTCGCCTATACGGCATCAAAGATGTGATTTTCTAAATTCTTATTCACTTTTTTGTCCACTTGATTTGTCTTGGAATGAGTGTGTATTAAAATTTTCCCTTGCTAATATGCTTCTACTTTGTCTATAGCTCTTGTAGTTTTTATGAAAGTTGATTGTTGTTATTGAGTATGTATATACATTATATATGTGTACTATATATATATGTAGTATCTCCATTGTTCATTTATCCATTAACATTATGAAAAGGACCTCCTGGCCGGGCGGGGTGGCTTACGCCTATAATCCCAGCACTTTGGGATGCTAAGTGGGGGTAGATTACCTGAGGTCAGGAGTTCAAGACCATGTTTACTAAAAATACCAAAAATTAGCTGGGAGTAGTGGCGGGCGCCTGTTATCCCAGGAGGCTGAGACAGGGGAATCACTTAAACCTTGCGCTCCAGCCTGGGCAACAAGAGCGAAACTCTGTCTCAAAAAAAAAAAAAAAAGGTCCTCCTTTTTCTTTTTAATGCCCTTTGGTCACAATTCTATATTGACAGGTATCAGCATCATAACTTCTGCCTGTATTTTACATTTTGCCTAGTATGTGTTTGTCCTTCCTTTTATTTTTAAATGTTCTTAATTTCTTTGTTTAATTTCTTTGTTTTAGGTGTATCTTATACATAGCATAGAGCTAGACTTTGCTTTGTCTGACAACTTGAAAATACTTTTATATAATATGTGAGTTAGCCTCATTTACAGTTTAGATACAAATCAATCCACGTGCTTGTTTTTTCAGTCATGGAGTATTTTACTACAGGGTCATCTATCTTCTCTCTCTCATTCTCTAGCCCTTTAAAAAATATTGCTCTTGGGATTTAGGGAGTTTAATATTTTGTTCTGTTACATTTATTTTATTTATTTTATTTATTTTATTTTTTTTGAGACAGAGTCTTGCTCTGTCGCCCAAGCTGGAGTGCAGTGGCGCAACCTCGGCTCACTGCAAGCTCCGCCTCCTGGGTCCACGCCATTCGCCTGCCTCAGCCTCCCGAGTAGCTGGGACTACAGGCGCCCGCCACTGCGCCCAGCTAATTTTTTCTATTTTTAGTAGAAACGGGGTTTCACCATGGTCTCGATCTCCTGACCTTGCGATCCGCCCGCCTCGGCCTCCCAAAGTGCTGGGACTACAGGCGTGAGCCACCGCGCCCGGCCTCTGTTACATTTAAAATAATACATTTGCAGGCTGGGCACAGTGGCTCATGCCTGTAATCCCAGTACTTTGGGAGGCTGAGGTAGGTGGATCACCAGAGGTCAGGAGTTCAAGATCAGCCTGGCCAACATGGTGAAACTCTGTCTCTACAAAAATACAAAAATTAGCTGGGCATGATGGTGGGTTCCTGTAATCCCAGCTACTCCAGAGGCTGAGGCAGGAGAATCACTTGAACTTGGGAGGCAGAGTTTGCAGTGAGCCAAGATCGAGCCATTGCACTCCAGTCTGGGTGACAGAGCAATTCTCCATCTCAATAAATAAATAAATAAATAAATAAATAAATAAATAAAATAATACATTTGCAAAATACTATTTTCCATCTTCTTAAAGATAATGGTCTGTTAGTTCCCTGATTTGAGAAATATTAAAATTCTTAACTAGTGACAACTTCCTCATCTTTCCTTCCCTCTCCCTGACATCTATGTCAAGTAATATATTATTACTTCCTCTTTATAACCACAAAGCAATTGACGAGTTTAGCCTATTTTTCATATATTCTCCCTTCTTCCCTCCCTCCCTTTTTTTTTTTTTTTTTTTTTTTCCCCAGAAACAGAGTCTCACTCTGTTGCCCAAGCTGGAGTATAGTGGCAGAATCAGCTCACTGCAGCCTTGAACCCCTGGGCTCAAACGATCCTCCTGCCTCAGTCTCCCAAGTAGCTGGGACTACAGGTGTGTGCCATCACATTTGGCTATTTGTTTTTATACACATTTATTTTTGTAGAGATGGAGTCTTGCTATGTTGCCCAGGCTGTTTTTGAACTCCTAGCCTCCAGTGATCCTCCCACCTCGGCTTCCCAAAGTGCTGGGATTACAGGCGTGAGCTGCTGCGCCCGGCCCTCCCCCATTTGTCACAGATGCACTTTATCTACATTGTCAGCACATATAACAATTATACACCATTCTGTCACCTTTCTCCTCAATATTTACTTTTAGTGTTACAATTAAATATATTCAATGTTTACCACTAATCCTCATTTTGAAGCGTATCCAGGTTTTTCTTGATGTCTAAAGCTTGTTCTCTGGTAGATTCCTCAGAAATAATCTCATGGGAACAATATTTCCTGAGTTCTTACATGTTCGTCACAGTTTATCCATGGCCTTTGTACTGTATGGTCAGCTCAGCTGGATAAAAATGCTTGGCTTATATTTTATTGAATATTTTAAGCATGTCACCTTATTGTCTCCTGACATAAAGTGTTTCCATTGAAAACTCTGATGAAAATCTGATTTTTTTTTTTTTTTGAGATGGTGCCTCACTCTGTCGACCAGGCTGGAGTGCAGTGGTGCGATCTCAGCTCAATGAAACCTCGGCCTCCCGGGTTCAAGCGATTCTCCTGCCTCAGCCTCCTGAGTAGCTGGGATTACAGGTGCCCACCATGATACCCAGCTAATTTTTTTGTATTTTTAGTAGAGACGGGTTTTCACCATGTTGGCCAGGCTGGTCTCAAACTCCTGACCTCAAGTGATCCGCCCACTTGGCCTCCCAAAGTGCTGGGATTACAGGTGTGAGCCACCATGCCCGGCCTCTTTTATTTTATTTTATTTTTTTTGAGATGGAGTCTCGCTCTGTCGCCCAGGTTGGAGTGCAGTGGCGCGATCTCGGCTCACTGCAAGCTCCGCCTCCCGGAGTCTCGCTCTGTCGCCCAGGTTGGAGTGCAGTGGCGCGATCTCGGCTCACTGCAAGCTCCGCCTCCCGGGTTCACGCCATTCTCCTGCCTCAGCCTCCTGAGTAGCTGGGACTACAGGCGCCCGCCACCGCGCCCGGCTAATTTTTTGTATTTTTAGTAGAGACGGGGTTTCACCGTGGTCTCGATCTCCTGACCTTGTGATCCGCCCGCCTCGGCCTCCCAAAGTGCTGGGATTACAGGCATGAGCCACCGCGCCCGGCCCCGGCCTCTTTTCTTTTTTCTTTTTTTTTAAGTTCCTGCCCAGAGATCAAAAAGTTCAGTAATTTTTTTCTTCCTGTGATTAAGAGCAATGGAGAAAAGTTCAATGCTTTTATTAGTGTATGTCTCAGTGTGGATCGTTCCAGGCTAATTTTATCAGTTATGTGGTATGCCCTTTCAATATATCTTCTTACATGGCAGGCATGTTTTCTTGAATTACAGTTCTTAGCAGTTGCTTTGTTTTATTGCTTTGACTTTCTTTTTCAAGTTCTCCTGTTATAGACATTCTGAATCATGTTTGCCTGCCCTCTATATCACTTTCTCTCAAACCTTTTCTTATTTCTTCCTTAATTTTCATTTGATTCTTTTTTCTTTACTTTTTTTTTTTTTTTTTTTGAGACAGAGTCTTGCTGAGTCACCCAGGCTGGAGTGCAGTGGTGTGATCTTGGCTCACTGCAACCTCTGCCTCCTGGGTTCAAGTGATTCTTCTGCCTCAGACTCCCAAGTAGCTGAGATTACAGGTGTGCGCCACCATGCCCAGCTAATTTTTTTTTTTTTTTTTTTTGTATTTTTAGTAGAGATAGGGTTTCACTATGTTGGTCAGGCTGGTCTCGAATTCCTGGCCTCAAGTGATCTGCCAGCCTTGGCCTCCCAAAGTGCTGGGATTACAGGCACAAGCCACTGGGACAGGCCTTGATTCCTTTCTTTTTTCTCGTTTCCATCCTCTGTTTACTGTGTGTAATTTTTAGTGCTATTTATTATTCGCTCTTTTGTTCCTTCCAGTTTAGTCTTTATTTCTGAAACATTTTTCTGTTATTTCTAATTCTTTTCTTTCTTTTCTAAGCTCTGTTTTCTCTTTATGTCTTCTTACTGCTGACCCACTCTGAGTGAGCTTTAAAATGTTAACTTTGTATCACTCTTTCATAGCTTCTATTATTTTCTTAATTTCCTTTGTTCATTTAAAAATATTATATTACAGGCCAGTGTAGAGGTTCATGTCTGTAATCTCAGCACTTTGGGAGGCTGAGGCGGGCAGATCACCTGAGATCAGGAGTTTGAAACCAGTCTGGCCAACATGGTGAAACCCTGTCTCTACTAAAAATACAAAAATTAGCTAGTGTGGTGGCACGCACCTGTAATCCCAGCTACTCAGGAGGCTGAGGCAGGAGAATTGTTTGAACCCAGGAGATGGAGGTTGCAGTGAGCCAAGATCATGCCACTGCACTCCAGTCTGGGGCATGGAGCGAGACTCTGTCTCCAGAAAAAAAAAAAGAAAAAAGAAATATATTTGCCCAATGTAGCCACCTTGCCAATAGTCTTGGATATGTATCCCTCCTGTTCCGTTGCCAACAGGTATCTACACTTTCTTTCTCCTTCATCTCCAGGCTATCTGTTCAGGTCTATTTGTACACTATTCACTTAGATTTTCCTCAGTGAGTGAGGGCTTCAGGTTTCTCTCTGGAGATTTTCTGGAGCATTGAGGACCTGGGCTGCCCTGCTTCCCTCAAGCCTTCCAGTACTCCCACTGCACTCACCTGAAAACCAGAACATGCATAGCCGCCTCCAGCTGTGACTGTTCCATTTCACCAGCCAAGGTCTCCAGTCTGAGTGGGCTCCTTCCTTTCACAGGTGAGTACTTGCTGGTGATTTCTAAATTCAGCCTTTGGCTTCTCTGTGCCTCCTCCTTCACTGTTGATGATACTGCACAGGTCCTTCTGCAGTTTGGTTGCACCAGCTCATATTCTAAGGTTTGTGGGGGATATTTTGTCCCCTGGTTTGTTGAAACAATCACATGCATCTTTTTTTTTTTTTTCCTTTTCTGTCCTTGTTACTTTGCTTGGTGGGTTCTATGCCACATGGATCTGTCTCCCCAGCAGCTGAAAGCTAAAATTGTTTCACCGAATAGAGTTACCTTAAGAATAGCCTCCTTCTCAGGACGGCTCACAACTGATGGCTGGTTGACATGGGAAGATAAGGGCCTGGGCTCCTCACCCCATCTGGGGACAGACAATTCTGAAGGGTCATTCTACCCATGGGATCAAGGAAGGCCTCATTGGGACTTCAGTCACTGTCACACTTCCCCCTTTTCCCAGTCATGCTTTTCTTTTTCCCTCCACAGGTGCTGATACTGAGAGTACGCCCTAATAAACTTCCACTGCGCTGCTCTGTTTCAGAGTCTGCTTCCAAGGAACTCAACTGGCGGCACTCTCCTTTTTTCCTTTTTTTAATAGAATCTCATCCCCACAACAATTTTCTTTAAAGATCTCAATTGGTTTTATTTGTCATTCTAGAATCAGGTAACACTTCATTTATAAAATAGAAAAAGTGTTTCCGGTACTCGGTTTTCATGAGGGGATATGGAGGGATACAAACAACTCCCCTGTTCTCTCCAGCGTACTCTGGCCTTTCGCTCTGGAGTAAGGTGTGTGTGCTCTTGCCTAGAGACGGGAGGCAAACATGTAACTTCAGGTCACCCCCTGCTAGAAAGACCCCCAGATAACTTTGTTTAGAACCCATCTCAGTGTTTTTTGTTTTGTTTTGTTTTTTTTAAAGAATAAGCTGGCCGGGTGTGGTGGCTCATGTCTAAATCCCAGCACTTTGGGAGGCTGAGGTGGGAGGATCACTTGAGGCTGGGAGTTTAAGACCGGCCTGGGCAGCATAGTGAGACTCTGTTTCTATAAAAAATAATTAAATTAGCTGAGTGTGGTGGTGCACACCTGTAGTCCTAGCTACTCAGGAGGCTGAGGCAGGAGGATTTGGGCTTGAGCCCAAATATTCAAAATTGCAATGAGCTATGATTACCCCACTCCATGCACCCTGGGCAACAGAACTAGACCCTTTCTCAAAAAGAAAAAGAAAAAAGAACAAGCCTAGCTCATAGTATACAGAACAAGGTAAGAGGGACAGGATTTCAAAACATGCCTACACTTTCTGAGCGTGAGAAAGTAATCACAACCTCATCCCCATTTTTTTGGCACCTGTTTGTGTCCACAGATTCTTTTTTTTTTTTTTTGAGAGGGAGTTTTGCTCTTGTTGCCCAGGCTGGAGTGCAATGGCGTGATCTCAGCTCACCGCAACCTATACCTCCCGGGTTCAAGCAATTCTCGTGCCTCAGCCTCCCAAGTAGCTGGGATTACAGGTGTGTGCCACCACGCCCAGCTAATTTTGTATTTTTAGTAGAGACGGGGTTTCTCCATGTTGGTCAAGCTGGTCTTGAACTCCCGACCTCAGGTGATCCACGCACCTCGGCCTCCCAAAGTGCTGGGATTACAGGCGTGAGCCACCGCACCTGGCCTATGCCCACAGGTTCTTAGCGGCATTTCAGGCACCCATCTCCAGTCTGACCCCACTGCTACAGAAGCAAAAGCAGCTGTGGGTCTTAGGACTTCTTGGACAATTAAACATTCTTTCCTTCAATCAGAGGACAAGAGCAGTGTGAGTGCTCGGCAATGAAACATTCTTTCCTTCAATCAGAGGACAAGAGCAGTGTGAGTGCTCGGCAATGGCTTTGATAGGGAAAAGGAGGAAAGACCTTTTGATCAGCCTCTGTCTCTGGGTGAAATTTCAATTTCCATCCTATGTGGAATATAAAATCAAAGTAGTCTTGTTTATAGAAGACACATGGCAAACCCTGAAAAGGGTCTATTATATGAAGCTTTTATTCCCCCTGTCAAATCCTCTGTTTCATTTTAACACAAAACAGTTTTGAGGGATGGTGATGGTCCCTGCATTGTTTTTGTCTTTAATGGCAATGCCTTTAATATTTAGCCAATTAATACGTTTGCTCTTAGTGTCTGAAAACAAAACCAAACACACACAACTCTTTATCATGATTAGGAAATGTCCTTTTTCTCCTGTTTTACTTAGTGTTTTTACTAGAAATGGTTCTTGAATTTTCACCACTGCCATAAAATATAATTGTGTGGTTTTCAATTTTTTTTTTTTTTTTTTTTTTTTTTGGAGACAGGGGCTGGTTCTGTCACCCAGGCTGGAGTATAATGGCAAAATCTCAGCTCACTGCAGCCTCTGCCTCCTAGGCTCAAGTCATCCTCCCATCTCCACCTCCCAATTAGCTGGGACTACAGGTGTATACCACCATGCCTGACTAATCTTTGTGTTTTTTGTAGAGATGGATTTTCATCACGTTGCCCAGGCTGGTCTTGAACTCCTGGGCTCAGGAACTCCTCCCACCTCGGCTTCCCAAAGTGCTGGGATTAGAGGCATGAGCCACCACACCCGGCCTGTGGTTTTCTATTTTATTTTATTGATGTGATTAATTAGATTGTTGGGTTTTCCTAATGTTGAACTATTCCCAAGGGCTTCAAATAAATTCTATTTTCAGGTTTATTCTTAGGTGCTTAATAGTTTTTGTTGCTATGGTGAATGGGATCTTACTTTCGATTACATTTTCTAATTGGTTATTGCTGTTATATAGGAAAGCTATTGATTTTGTACATTGATCTTGTATGTGGTCACCTTGCTGAATCCTCTTACTAGTTCTAATGGTTTGTCAATTGATTTTTTTAGGTTTCTCTATATAAGCGATAGTGTCATCTGCAAATAATCACAATTTGTCTCTTTTTTCCTAATGTTTATGCTTCTTAGTGCCTTCTTTCTCTTCTTGAATTAGAGAGAACATCTGGTGCCATTCTGAACAGTAGTGGTAAAGGACATTCTCATCTTACTTTCTAACTCCAGTTGGAAAGCTTCTATTGTTTCACCATTACCTAACATTTGCTGTAGGTTTTTATCATTGTTTTATTAAAAACAAGACATGTATCAATTAAGCATTTTTCCCTAGTTTGCTAGGAGAGGTTTTCTTCTTTCATATTATTAATGTGCATTTAATTTATTCAGATAATTGTGTTTTTTATGTTTACATCATTAATAAATACATATATTCTAATGCTGAACCATTTTAGAAAGCTGGGATAAATCCTCCTTACACTTGATGCATTGTTCTTTTTTTTTTTTAGACAGAGTCTCGCTTTGTCACCCAGGTTGGAGTGCAGTGGTGCGATCTCAGCTCACTGCAACCTCTGCCTCCCAGGTTTGAGTGATTCTTCTGCCTTAGCCTCCTGAGTAGCTACGATTACAGGCACACACCACCATACCCGGCCAATTTTTGTATTTTTAGTAGAGATGAGTTTTCACCATGTTGGCCAGGCTGGTCTCCAACTCCTGACCTCAACTGATCCACCTGCCTCGGCCTCCCGAAGTGCTGGGATTACAGACATGAGCCATCACTCTTGGCTGAATTGTTCTTTTAATACATTGTTATATTTAATTTGTTGTTGTTGCTTTTTGGGACAGGGTCTTGCTCTGTCACCCAGGCTGAGTGCAGTGGCACAATCACAGTGCACTGTAGCCTCCAATTCCTAGGCTGAAGAGATCCTCCTGCTTCAGTCTCCCAAGCAGCTGGGACTACAGATGCGTGCCACCATATCAGGCTAAGTTTAAAAAAAAAGTTTTGTAGAGATGGGGTCCTGCTTATGCTGCCCAGGCTGGTTTCAAATGCCTGGCCTCAAGCAATCCTCCCTCCTCCCAAAGTGCTGGCCATACAGGTGTGAGCCACTGTGCCCGGCCATGCTACATGTAATTTATTAACATTTTATTCAGGACTTTTGTTTTATTGTTCATAAATGAGTTTTTTTTTTTTTTTTCTTTCCTGTTGTCTGGCTTTGGTTTCATGATATACTAGTCAGGAAATTGTGCTGGGTGGCATTCCATCTTTTCTTACATTCTTTTCTTCTTTCTCTCTTTTTTTTTTTTTGACAGGGTCTTACTTTGTTGCCCTGGAGTGCAGTGTCCACGTCCTGGGCTCAGGCAATCCTCCTGCCTCAGCCTTCTGAGTAGCTAGGACTACAGGTGCATATCACCATGCCTAGCTAATTTTTACTTTTTTTTTTTTTTTGTAGAGACAGGGTCTTGCCATGTTGCCCAGGTTGGTCTTGAACCCCTGGCCTCAAATGATTCTCCTGCCTTGGCCTCCCAAAGTGCTGGCAATCCATGTGTGAGCCACTGTGCCCGGCCCTTACTTTCTTAAATAGTTTACATAAGATGAGAATTACATATTCTTCAAAGGCCCTCTTGATAGGCTCTGGTATTTATATTATGCTATTTTCATAAGCTGAGAAAAATTTTAACTAATATGCTCTAAAGCTGGGGTCCCTAACCCTCAGGCCATGGACTGGTACCGGCAGACGGGCGAGCATTATCGCCTGAGCTCCACCTCCTGTCAGATCAGCAGTGGCATCACATTCTCAAAGGAGCACGAACCCTGTTGTGAACTGCGCATGCGAGGGATCTAGGTTGCGTGTTCCTTAAGATAATCTAATGCCTGATGATGATCTGAGGTGGAACAGTTTCATTCTGAAACCATCCCCACCCCGTCCTTCCATCCATCTGTAGAAAAATTGTCTTCCACGAAACCGGTCCCTGGTGCCAAAAAGGTTGGGGACTGCTGCTCTAAAGTTAACTTTAATAGGCTGGGCACGGTGGCTCACGGCTATAATCCCACAACTTTGGGAGGCTGAGGTGGGCAGATCACTTGAGGTCAGGAGTTCAAGACCAACCTGGCGAACATGGTGAAGCTCCGTCTCTACTAAAAATACAAAAATTAGCTGAGCGTGGTGGCGGGCATCTATAATCCCAGCTACTCGGGAAGCTGAGGCAGGAGAACCTCTTGAACCCGGGAGGCAGAGGTTGCAGTGAACCAAGATCGTACCACTGGGCTCCAGCCTGGGCAATAGAGCGAGACTCCATCGAAAAGAAAAGAAAAGAAAAGAAAAGAAAAGAAAAGAAAGTTGACTTGAATTAACAATAATCTGTTACTTGAAGGTCAAATAGAATTCACCCATTTATAATTTTCAGTCGGTTACCTTTCAAAATTGTAACTCATTCTTGTTTTTCTGTGGTTGTTGCTCTATCTGGTTCTCCAACTCTTTTTGGAACAATTTTGGCTGCTTGTACTTCCTGGAAAATATAACTAAGAACTATGACTTGTAGCTGACACAGGAATTGGTATCAGAAAGGCATGAATTTGGTATTTAGGTTTGGGCAGTAAAAATCTAGCTAAACTTAAAGATAGCATTTGGCTTGCAGAGAATAGATTACCACCTTCAATTGATTATTACCCTGAATGATAGATTCCTTGAAGGCAAAACTTTGGGGAACCAAGTAATTTTTCTCTTTTTTTTTTTTTTTTTTTGAGACGGAGTCTCGCTCTGCCGCCCAGGCTGGAGTGCAGTGGCCAGATCTCAGCTCACTGCAAGCTCTGCCTCCCGGGTTCACGCCATTCTCCTGCCTCAGCCTCCTGAGTAGCTGGGACTACAGGCGCCCGCGACCTCGCCCGGCTAGTTTTTTGTATTTTTTAGTAGAGATGGGGTTTCACCGTGTCAGCCAGGATGGTCTCGATCTCCTGACCTCGTGATCCGCCCGTCTCGGCCTCCCAAAGTGCTGGGATTACAGGCTTGAGCCACCGCACCCGGCCGGAACCAAGTAATTTTTCTCACAGAATTTGATGGGAGGCGGGGGCAGAGGGAATTTGTGAACTGTGCAGTGAAGAGGGGTTTCTGTTAACTATTCTGGTCAGACTAAAAAAAAAAAAAGACTGATAGGCTCAATACCCTAAAATTTGGCTCAAGATAAGTCTCAAATCATTGATTTTCTATGTGTATGATAAAAATAATTTATCTCTTGCAGTCGTGGAGCTGATTATAGCTGGAACTGAAATTCGAAATGTGATACTGATAATTGCTGGAGCACAATATGAGTGAAATTCACACACTGCCAGGTCTCTCGTGAATGCTGGGGTACTGATCAGAAAAGAAGGCATTTAGATAACTCAGGCCATCCCAGATTCTACCCTCTTGAGCCTCTCTCCTGCCAGCAGAAATGGCTCCTCTTCCCCTGATGTGGCTAATGCATGACTTCTTAAAATCACTGTCAGCAGGAGGAAATACAAGTGATAGTTCCGACACCTTCTGGCAAATCAAGAATGCACTAGGGTCAAAGCAACTTAGATTCACTGAAATAAAGTACGGTGGACCCTTGAATACACGGGTTTGAACTGCAGGTGTCTACTTATGCATGGGTTCTTTTGTTTTTTGTTTGTTTGTTTTTTTGAGATGGAGTCTCACTCTATTGCCACGCTAGAGTGCAGTGGCGTGATCTCGGCTCACTGCTACCTCTGCTTCCCGGGTTCAAGCAATTCTCCCGCCTCAGCCTCCCAAGTAGCTGGGACTACAGGTACATGTAACCAAAAAAATTTAAAAATTTTTAAATTTTTAGTAGAGATGGGGTTTCACCATGTTGGCCAGGATGGTCTCGATCCCTTGACCTCGTGATCCGCCCGCCTTGGCTCCCAAAGTGCTGGGATTACAGGCATGAGCCACCGTGCCCGGCCTGCACGGGTTCTGCAGGCCCAACTGCAGGACTTGAGTATGCATGGATTTGTGTATACACAGGGGTCCTGGAGACAATCCCCCAGGTACACTGAAGAACAAACTACAAATCCCATGAAAACACATCTCAGTGATATTTCTGGAGGTCCAGTGTTCTAGGATATGTCACAATGTTCCCTTAGAACAAGTTGCTTCACCTTATACCCTGCAAACATACAAAGAGGAATAATACTATATGTTATAGTTTCTAAGATGCATATTTTTTCACATTAAAAAATAATTTATTGACATGAAATCTACCTAACGTAAAATTAAGATGAACAAATCAGTGGCATTTAGTCCAGTCGCAAGGTTGTTGTCATACCCTGTCCCCCATTTTAACATCTCTGAAATGGTAATGCATGCTTATAATTAATGGTAATCATGGCTTAATTGATGGTGGGTTTTTTTTCTCTTTCTTTTCTTTTTCGTTTTTCTTTTTTTTTTTTTTTGAGACAGGGTCTCACTCAGTCACCCAGGCTGGAGTGCAGTGACATGAACATGGCTCACTGCAGCCTTGACATCCTGGGCTCAAGAGATCTCCCTGCCTCAGCCTCCCATGTAGCTGGGGCCACAGGTGCACACCACTGAGCCTGGCTAGTTTTTTTATTTTTATTTTTTTGTAGAGATGGGGTCTCACTGTGTTGCCCAGCTGGTCTCAAACTCTTGGCCTTAAGTGATCCTCCTGCCTCAGCCTTCTAGGGTGTAGGGATTATAGGCATGAGCCACCATGCCTGACCTGATGGTGTTTTTAAAAACGTTCTTTCATAGTGGAACATAAATGAAGATGTGCCTTACAGTTCATGGCATTTTTTTTTTTTTTAAGACGGAGTCTCGCTCTACCGCCCAGGCTAGAGTGCAGTGGCCAGATCTCAGCTCACTGCAAGCTCCGCCTCCCGGGTTCCCGCCATTCTCCTGCCTCAGCCTCCCGAGTAGCTGGGACCACAGGCGCCGCCACCTCGCCCGGCTAATTTTTTGTGTTTTTAGTAGAGACGGGGTTTCGCCGTGTTAGCCAGGATGGTCTCGGTCTCCTGACCTTGTGATCCGCCCGTCTCGGCCTCCCAAAGTGCTGGGATTACAGGCTTGAGCCACCGCGCCTGGCCTCCGCCTCCCGATTTCAAGCGATTCTCCTGCCTCAGCCTCCTGAGTAGCTGGGATTACAGGTGCTCACCACCACACCCAGATGTTTTTTGTTGTTGTTGTGTTTTTTTGTATTTTTAGTAGAGACAGGGTTTCACCATGTTGGTCAGGCTGGTCTCGAACTTCTGACCTTGTGATCTGCCCGCCTCAGCCTCCCAAAGTGCTGGGATTACAGGCGTGAGCTACCGTGCCCAGATTGCCTGAAAACTATTTTGATCCACTAGGAAATCTGTAAACAGCACTCCATCATCAAGTAGAAAGGATACAAATGAGACCCAGCCCAAGCATTTCCTCCTTTGCCATCCATTCCTCAACCAACACTGTGGGCTCAAGAGGCAGAGATTGTGCAAATTGTTTTTTTGTTTGTTTGTTTGTTTCTTTTTAAAGCAAAACTCAAATATCTGTACTTTAAATGTAACATATAAGTTGAAAGAAAATGGAAGAAGACGACATACCATGCAAACAATAAGCTTACAAAGGCTAGAGTAGTTATTGATAAAGTACACTTCAAGACAAAGCCAGAGATAAAGATGAATATTTCATAAAGAGGTCAGTTCACCAGGAAGATAATAACAATTATAAATGTGCATGTGCCCAATAACAGAGTTTCAAAATATACGGAGCAACAATAGAATTAAAGAAATAGACAAGCCGGGCATGGTGGCTCCTGCCTGTAATCCCAGCACTTTGGGAGGCTGAAGTGGGCGGATCGTTTGAGCCCAGGAGTTCGAGACCAGCCTGGGCAACACAGTGAACCCAATATCTAAAGCTGTGTGTGGTGGTGCATGCCTGCAGTCCCAGCTACTTGAGAGGCTGAGGCGGGAGGATCACCTAAGCCCAGGGAGTTGGAGAATGCAATGAGCCAAGATCACACCACTGCACTCCAACCTGGGCGACAGAGACCCTGTCTCAGAAAAAAAAGAGAGAAGGAAGGAAGAAAGGAAGGAGGGAGGGAGGGAGGGAGGGAGGAAGGAAGGAAGGAAAGACAATTCCACGATCATAGTTGGAGACTTTAACTCCCCTCAGCAAATGACAGAAAAATAGCCAAAAAAACAAAACAAAACAAAACAAAAAAAACTGCCCTCTAGTCTCCTAAACTCTGGCCTGGTCCACCTTCCACAGCGCACAGTCTGCTTGTCTTTCCTTCTTCCTTTCCTCCTTCCCTTCGTTCCTTCCTTTTATTATAGAAGAGGTACACATTCATTATAGAAAGTATAGAAAATATAAATTGCCAGATAAAAATAACTGACAGAATCATTTTGGTTTAGTCCTTTCCAGAATTTTTTCTATGCATATGCACATTTATAAAAAGAGAGAGACCACTAACTTTCCCTGACCAGACTATGGAAAGCAGTTCTCCATCCCATCGCTCTATTTCATCTCCTTCCTAGCTCTTGTTGCCATCAAAACTTATATTATCAATTTTATTGTCTATTTGCTTAGGGTTTCTCCGTCCCCACTAAATATAAGCTCCACCAGTAGCTATTTGTATCTCGTTCACCCACTGCATGCCCAGAGTCTAGAACAGTGCCTGGCACATACATTCATTTATGTACTGTGATCCCTGTCTTCACAGAAATGAGTCTATTAGAGATATATATTAAACAAATAATTACACAATTAATTAACTACAACTAGGGTCAAGTGTTTCAGGCAGCCAATTGCTCTGTCCCCTTCCGGCTCTAAGGACCATTTCCTTACCCTGTGGACAATTTCTGCTGTAAGACTGTGGCCTTCTCTGGAAACTGGAGCTCAGTGGATCCATCCGGGAATGAAGCCCAGGTACAGGTATGTACCTCCAGGCCTGGTTCTCCAAAGTTTTGGGGCCTAGTCAGGCTTGTGGCTACAGTTGTTGCATCCCCTTGTCTTCTCCAGGCCAGAACAGGCTACAACACTTAGAGCTAACTTGTGCAAACTGTCTGCTCCTCTAGTCCCTGCTGGGATCTTTGGCAGGTCTTGACTTGGGGTCTGGCCTTCTTAATGCCTTAACAAGCCCCACCCTATCCCCCAGGCTATGTGTCCTTCAAATTGAGAGGCTGGTTTGCAGACTGCTGAAGCTGGGAGCTGCTTTCCTTGTCTCTTCTGCCCTTCCTCAGGACCTCCTGTCTGTCTCTCTCTTTCCAGGAAGATACCCAGGTTTATTCCCTTGAAGGATACTTCTAAGCTGCTTCCTGCTTGAGGCTGTGTTTTGGGCTTCTTTGTAACCCAGAGTGCAGCTAGCTCCTGTACTAGTGAATTTCCAAGAAGCTGGCCTCTAGGAAAGCCCCACGAGACCACAACCCACAGATATTTCCATCAGAGGAGGTTCAAATGAGGGCCCACACCTTACTCCATTTTGGCAGCCGCCCTAGGAAGCTCTGCCTTTATTTCTTCACCCTTAAGCTTATCACAGTTTGAAGTTCACCTCCTTCATCTCTTCACCTCCAAGCTTAGCACAGTGCGGAGTACATAGCACTAAATGAAGGGGGTCAATTCAAATCATTAACTCATTTAATAAAAAAATAGTAAATGTCCCAGGCACTGTGCTAATGTTTTACACGAATTCTTGGTTTTTCATTCACACAGGTGCCAATACAATTTCCATTCTGCAAATGAAGAAAAAGGCCCAGAGAAATTAAGTTACTTCCCAAAGTCACAAAGTTCTGGTATCTCTTTTAATTGCCTGAGGTGCAACGGAGCATCGTAGACGGAAAATGCCAGAAAGCAGGCAGTGCACCAATGAGAACGGGCTCACGGGAGAACCAAACGGTGGCAAGCTCAGCACGGCCAGTAGCTTTCGCCCTCGGTTGCCAGTCGGCTCCGTTTCCTACAACACCGACCGGAAGCGTTTCTGTCGACCGCGTTTCGAATGAGCACCGCCGGAAGTTTCTGCCGCGGCTTTGCGGGGACGGGGGAGTGGTAGTGGGGGCTGCAGCCGCTGGACACGGGTGCGGAGGTTCGAGGGCCCAGGTGGCTGAAGGGGCCGTTAGGAACATCCAAGCGGTGGGACACAGGCAGAACCCTGACCTGACCTGGACCACCCTCGTCCTCTTGGCCCCCCTCTTCACCTCGCCTCCGCTTGGCTCTGGATTGGCCCCGCCCCCTGACCTGAGCCTGGTCCTCCCTCAGGCAGTGACCCTTGACCTCCGGTGGCTCCCCCCTCTCTCAGGCGCGATGGCTACGGGCGCGGATGTACGGGACATTCTAGAACTCGGGGGTCCAGAAGGGGATGCAGCCTCTGGGACCATCAGCAAGAAGGACATTATCAACCCAGACAAGGTAACAGGGGCACCAGAAAGCATTGGCTAGGGGAGAGTAGGGGAGTGAAGATGGGGAGGAGTGACAACAGAAGAGAGATGGGGCAAGGGATGGGTGCTACACTTATAGTGAGTTGGGCGATAAAAGGGGTGACATAACAGGACACAGAATGTATGTCATCCTTGATGGGAGGGAGGAGGTGGGACATCGTGGGAGACGGTGGGACCAAGAAGGTATGACACCTCTGAGAGACAAGAGGACCAGGCAAGTGTGATTTTTGCTGTAAGATATTGTTGGGGAGAAATCAAGACATTGTAACAGTCTGAGAGTTGGTGGAATGGGCAGGCGACTGCTCTGATTTCGGGGTAGGGTGGTGTCCCTGGGAGTGGGGTTTCTGTGCCTTTACAGTGTGTCAGTTTGCCTGTCATTGACCCTGTAGGTGCTGGTTTTTTCAGGGATTGAGCTGGACTAAAGAATTGTCAGGAAAGGCAGTCTAGGCTGTGGTTCCTTTCTGTGGTTTCCTTCCTCAGAAAAAATCCAAGAAGTCCTCTGAGACACTGACTTTCAAGAGGCCGGAGGGCATGCACCGGGAAGTCTATGCCTTGCTCTACTCTGACAAGAAGCAAGTATTGGAATCCCAAGTCCCCCAGGTTTTGGCCCCTGATTCACCTGCCATGCCCCTAACTCCTAGTTTTCTCTTCCAATTCTCTCCTTCCCAGCCAGGGCTCCTGCTTGCTTAGCAGGATGCAGGAGGACCAGAAATCTCTTGCTCCAGGTCATGACTTTCTTGCTATAGGGCAGGGTAGATCAGCTCCCTGGGACAAAAATCTCTTTAACACACCTTCTGATTCTAACCTGCCATCTCCCTAAACCTCACTGCCAGGGATGCACCCCCACTGCTACCCAGTGACACTGGTCAAGGATACCGTACAGTGAAGGCCAAGTTGGGCTCCAAGAAGGTGCGGCCTTGGAAGTGGATGCCATTCACCAACCCAGCCCGCAAGGACGGAGCAATGTTCTTCCACTGGCGACGTGCAGCGGAGGAGGGCAAGGACTATCCCTTTGCTAGGTTCAATAAGGTGAGCTACCTTCATTCGGACACAGGCCAAGATTGCCCTCCCACTTTGAGCCATTTGTGCAAGCTCTCCAGTCTCCTAGGGTTGGCTTCGGGGGCCTGCTCATGCCCAACTGTGATTACCCACCCAGTCCTCATGGCAAATGCATGCAGAGTAGGACTCCATGGGTCTTTTCTGCCCAAGGGATCCTGTTCTTTCCCAGACCTGCTCTGGTTTTTCATGGCTTTTCTTGGTCTTTCAAATGTTGCTGTTCCTCAGAGCTATATCCTAGGTACTCCACTCTTCCTGCTCTATACTTTCTTAGTATGAACCCTGTGGCTTCAGTTACCCTCTCTACACGTCACCAATCCAGAGCAGTGGTTCCTTCGCATCCAGTCATTTACTGTCTCTTTCTGAATGCCCCACAGGTACCTTACATCAGGTAGGTACCCTGAATAGAACTCATCATGTTCCCTCTGTCAGTCCCAAATCTGTTCCCCATCTTAGTGAATGGCACCATCTTCCACCCAGTTGCCCAAACCAGAAACTTGGGGGATCGTCCTTGACTTAGTCTTCACCCTTAGTGCTCACAATATTTAAATCAACAGCAGGACAAAGAAGATAGGGAAAACAAACATGTAAGGAAATGGATTGAAGTCTTTCAAATAAGAGCCATCAATAACATGAACCAGGATTTGAATGGGTATGAAGTGAGATAAAGAGTGAAGTTGTAGGTGTGTGGCAGGGGTCCTACCTTAGGATGGTCAGGGAGGGCCTCTCAGAATGCGCACAGTATTTGAGCTAGATGCCAGTGACACATCTATTTATTGAGTCCTGTTGATTCTTTTTCCATAATAAATCACATCTCTGACTATATTCTTCATCCCCTATGCCAGCCCCCTAGTCCAAGCTGAGTTATCTCTGGTCTAGATTACTGTAGCTCAGCAGAGCAGGACCTTCCCAGACTCACCCAGCCAGTGAGAGGCAGAGCTAGATTGGGCTAGGTTTCCTAGTCCATTACTTAAGTCATTGTACAGTGTGGCCTCACAGCTGCCGCAGCCTGGAATAGCCTAGACTTAGAGCCTGAAAGCCTCATTTACGTCTTCTCTAACCAATCTTTGTCCCCAGGCTGGAGTGTCACTTGTTATATCCTATGTATCAAACTTCCCACATGGTACCAAAATTATTTTTTCAGCTGCAGTATGAGCTCTGAGAGGCTAAGACCCCTGCCTGTCATATGCAGCACTGTGTCTCCAGCATAGGTATTGCAGGCCCATGGTAAATATTTGTTGAATGAATGAAAAAATGTCTTCCTCACTTGACTATGAGCTACTTGAGAGGACTGGCTGCACGGTTCCTGAGGGTTTTTTTTTTTCCCTTCTTCTTTGAGACAAGGTCTCTTTTTGTCGGCCAGGCTGGAGTACAGTGGTGTGATCTCAGCTCATTGCATCCTCCACCTCCAGGGCTCAAGCGATCCTCCCACCTCAGCCTCCCGAGTAGCTGGGACCACTGGCATGTACCAAAATGCCTGGCTAATTTTTGTGGTTTTTTTAGAGACCAGGTTTCACCGTGTTTCCCAGGCTGGTCTCAAACTCTTGGGCTCAAGCGATCTGCCCACCTCAGCCTCCCGAAGTGTGGGGATTACAGGCGTGAGCCACCGTAGCTGGTCCTGAGTTGTTGGTTTGTTTTTTAGTTAAATTGAATTAAAATGCATAGGAGAAATACGTAACCAAACCTGGCAAACCAGAGAGACTTCCCAGAGGAGATGATGCCTGAGAGCTCGAAAGGTTGAGAAAGTTATCTAGGCAGAAGGAATGTGGAAGTGGAAGGCATTTCAGGCAAGAGCAAAGGTCAAGGGGGAAGTCTGCTATGTTCTAGAAACTGCTAGTCATTTGGCTGCAATTTAGGGTTCATGAGGGACAGTGGCTGCGGGAGGAGGCCAGGTCATTTATTTGCGTGTTCATTAATTGATTTGGTAGACACTGATACGTACAGTGTGCTGAGTCCTAAAGGTGGGAGATGAACTGGACACCCTTGCGCTTGAGGAGTTTGTGAATTATCTAGAAGATGCTTTATCTTAGATGGAAAGCCTCTGAGGATTTTAATAAGGGATAGTTGGGGGTAATGATAAGATATATATTCTGAAACACTAGGACAGTGTGTCTCAAATCATCTGTGGTGAAGGACATTTTTCTATTTTTACTTCCAATCCATCAGAGACTGATAAAGATAATAAAATTATAAAGGCAAAATACAAGGCCATGTTTCCTCATATTAGATTCAACAGCATATAATTACTGTAAAATTGTTATGTAAGTTTTTTAGTGTCTACTTTCAGTTTCCATTCTCATCATAGACCGGGGTAAGTGTAAACAGCACTTGGTTTGCAGACTATCCTTTAAGTAGCACTGTTCAAAGAGATCACCTTAGCTGCAGATGGAGAATTGATTGGAGGAGGATTGAATGAGGGCGAGATCAGCAGGGAGGCTATTTCTCTGATCCAGCCAAGTGACAGCGGGTAGGCTGGACTGGGAAGTGGCAACAGAGACAGAAATTTTGGAGGTAAAAGCCACAGATTTGGTCAAGGGGAGTTGGGAGTCAAGGGGAAAGATAGGAATTAAGATGCCTCCCAGGTTTCTGGCTTGAGAACAGCTGGGTTGGGTGATGGTGATATTGACTGAAATCTGGACTGGAGAAGATAATGTTTGAGGGAGGGCCAAGAGTTCAGTACTGAGGTAAGTTTGAGGTACATGGGGGACCTCCAGTAGGAGATGTCCAAAAGGCGACCAGTTTTGGAGCTGGTTGTGGTCTTTAACTGAGAAGAGAGACTTTCCTGATCTAGTCTAGCATTGACTCCTTCCTTGGGTCTCTGACAGACCCAGCTGGTGGTAGTGCTGTTTGTCTCTGGGGGAGGTCTGTAGGATTGGGGGTATGGGAGAAGGGAGGAAGGGGCATTGGCAGGCCTGCCTATGTTGGGAGTAGGATTCAGGCCCAGCTTCTGTAGAGATGCCTGACCTTGGCAAACTCTGGGGGAGCAGCAAGTCCCACTGTCCCCACTGGGTGGCAGTAGTGCTTCAGACAAGAGTTATATGGACTAGGGGCTGCTGGGCCTTTCTCCAGGTAATTAGCCATCTGTCCTACTCCAGAGTTGACCTTTGGACTCCACAGAAGCACTTATATGTGGGCCCCTCACCTTAACCATGGGGGCAGGAGTGTGTGTCCCATGACTGAGGCTCTGGAGCTGGACACAGTGCAGTTGCTCCTGGAATGAATCAGGGGGAGGCTACGGTCCCAAACCCTGCTAGGACCTCTAGTCAAGCAGACAGGTTCTTTCCTCACTCCATGCTGCAGGGGCACAGGCCCAGGGGCTGGCAACAAACAGGAGGAGCTGTGGTCACTGGGGGCTGGAACCTGCTAGACATGATATGATGTGGGCATGCCCCTACTGTGTCCCTCTGTGCCAGCAGACTGTGCAGGTGCCTGTGTACTCAGAGCAGGAGTACCAGCTTTATCTCCACGATGATGCTTGGACTAAGGCAGAAACTGACCACCTCTTTGACCTCAGCCGCCGCTTTGACCTGCGTTTTGTTGTTATCCATGACCGGTATGACCACCAGCAGTTCAAGGTGAGCCACTGTGCATTTGCATGTGTGCCCAGCTTCTCTAGCAGGCCCTTTTATGCCATCTCTTCCACATGCCCCTGAATGTTCATTCCTCTACCCTGTCTTGCTTCTCAGAAGCGTTCTGTGGAAGACCTGAAGGAGCGGTACTACCACATCTGTGCTAAGCTTGCTAACGTGCGGGCTGTGCCAGGCACAGACCTTAAGATACCAGTATTTGATGCTGGGCACGAACGACGGCGGAAGGAACAGCTTGAGCGTCTGTACAACCGGACCCCAGAGCAGGTCAGCCCAAGGCCACATACCTGTCCTCCATGCCCCAAACTCCTTGCCCATTGCCTCCATCCTCCGTACCCCTCAACTCCCACTCCAGGTCCCCCTGCCTCTCACTGATACCCTATTAACTGCCCCAGGCCCATTCTTACCTCTCATGGGCCATCCCCCCTGCTTTTCATAGCCCTTCACCTCCCTCATGATCCCTTACTTCTCAGATTCCCTCACAGACACCCCAGCACCCCATCACCTCCGTGTCTACCCTCAGTCCTAGAAGTGCCCTCACACACTTTGCATCCCTCACTTTCCCAGGTGGCAGAGGAGGAGTACCTGCTACAGGAGCTGCGCAAGATCGAGGCCCGGAAGAAGGAGCGGGAGAAACGCAGCCAGGACCTGCAGAAGCTGATCACAGCGGCAGACACCACTGCAGAGCAGCGGCGCACGGAACGCAAGGCCCCCAAGAAGAAGCTACCCCAGAAAAAGGAGGCTGAGAAGCCGGTGCGGAGGCTCAGCCAGCCCAGCTCAGGGTGGAAGGGTCACCTGGCACAAGGCCCCACCCCGAGTGGAGGGTTCTGAGAGCACCCAGTGCTGATGGGGTGCTGGGACTAACCCTGGGCTCTCTCCCCGTGACACCTTGATCTCCATAATGCCTTCTCCCCTAGGCTGTTCCTGAGACTGCAGGCATCAAGTTTCCAGACTTCAAGTCTGCAGGTGTCACGCTGCGGAGCCAACGGGTACGTGAGTCACCTCCTTTAGCATGTTTGGGCCCTGGGTTCTGCTCTGGGCTCCATGTGGCCCAAACGCTGAAGGCAGGTGGGGATGGAGCGGTAGGAGAGATTGCTGCAGACAGAGGTGGCCTTGCCAGGATCTCAGTGATGTTGCCAGGCTAAGGTCACAGCTTTCACTATATTCAGCTTCCTGGCTATTTCCTTTTCTGGCCCATAGTTAACCTCCATGTGTTACCATCTCTTCCACACCTCTTTCCCACTGCCTTTTGTCCCCTTCATCCTAAGTCTCTTGTGGCTGGGAGAGGCTCAGCTTGCCAGCTTTCATTGCAGATGAAGCTGCCCAGCTCTGTGGGACAGAAGAAGATCAAGGCCCTGGAACAGATGCTGCTGGAGCTTGGTGTGGGTGAGTGTGGGGACTGGGCCCCACAGGGTGTACCCACCCGAGGCTGTGGATAAAGGCTGGGCACGGGGAGGGGAGTTCACGTGGCTGGCCCTCTACCACACCTGGGCTCTGCCCCTGTGCTGCCCGCCACCTGCCTGCAGAGCTGAGCCCGACACCTACGGAGGAGCTGGTGCACATGTTCAATGAGCTGCGAAGCGACCTGGTGCTGCTGTACGAGCTCAAGCAGGCCTGTGCCAACTGCGAGTATGAGCTGCAGATGCTGCGGCACCGTCACGAGGCACTGGCCCGGGCAGGTGTGCTGGGGGGCCCTGCCACACCAGCATCAGGCCCAGGCCCGGCCTCTGCTGAGCCAGCAGTGACTGAACCAGGACTTGGCCCTGACCCCAAGGACACCATCATTGATGTGGTGGGCGCACCCCTCACACCCAATTCGGTAAGAGCCTGGACAGGCTGGGAGGCATGCCTTGGCCCCGTGAGTGAGCACATGCACATGGGTGTAGGGGCTCCTCTCCCTCTAGTACCTGCAGCAGGGATGATCATCACTTCTGTGTGGGTCTGAGACTGAGGGGTAGGAGTGGGTTGACCAGTGGGTGTCCTTGTCCCTGAGCACGTGAAACACATGCACTAAGCCTGACTCAGGCCTTGGGGGTCACTGACCTCAGTGCCTTCTGTGTGTCCTCAGAGAAAGCGACGGGAGTCGGCCTCCAGCTCATCTTCTGTGAAGAAAGCCAAGAAGCCATGAGAGACCCCACGGGGTGTGGGCGACGCTGTTATGTAAATAGAGCTGCTGAATTGGACCAGGCTGCTTCCTTTTCCTTTCCTTCACTTCTGATGCCCCTAGTGGGAAGGGTGGGCCAGGAGGGGATTGTCACAGCCACTCCACAGGGTGGCAGGTAGGTTTGCCTGTGTTCAGGCCCTTCGCAGCTCTCTGACCACTAACCACTATGAGTTTCACCCAAACTCCTGCACCTCAGAGCACCTGTGGTTTACACTTAAGATGGCTTTGCACACAGCCTGTACTGATAGTCCCCGCACTGCCACAGTTGTGTGCATATTGAGTGAGGGTGTCACAGGTGCTGCAGTGACGGCCAGTCACACACGGATGGCCTTGTGCACAGAGGCAGTCTGGAGCATGCTCTACCTACCTTCACATCCTGACAGCTTTGGCGCAGCAGCAGCCTCACATACACAGACGGCTTTGCACACACACCCACTGCCTCGTTTCCCCGACTTTATTCAGTGGCACATTCACAGCGGGGATGGGGGTAGACACAAGGTGGGGCCTGATCTGTCCTGGAGCCCTGGGGGCACCACACACCATGCACTATGGATGGGAGGGGGCACAGGGGGGGCTTGGTGGCCCCACAGAAGCCTGTGTACCAGGGAGGAGGCGGTGAGTGCCTGGGTTCCCCTAGCCCAGGCCCGCAATGGGAGGGGCTAATACTGGGCTGAGATTGAGGGGTGGGGATGGGGGGCACAAAGTGTCTGCTCCAGAAGGGCCAAGTGGCCAAGCCCTTGCAAGGGCACAAGCCCACGCCAAGGGCACAAGCCCACAGGGCAGCTGGGGGACACTCTGGATGCAGAGCTATGCCACTCTCCCTCTTCCCCTCTGGTGAGGGAGAGGAGAATTCTGGGCTGGGCCAAACAGCTACCCTGTCCTGCCCCATCCTGTCCTCAGCCAATCAGAACGGCTTCGATGTCTGCTTGAAGATGAAGCCTCGATAGGCGAGTGTCTTCATGATGTTGGCAATGTTCTTGCAGTCGTCTAAAAAGGAGAGAAGACATTTAGATCGGCCCCAGATCCTTCCCCTCCATGCCCACAGGTGCTCTTACGAGGGCGGGGGTGGGAAGCAGGGTCAGATTCAGGAGCCACAGGCTTTAGAGAGGGTGGTCTCATCCCCTGGTGGCAGCATCCCTGGCTTCAGGTTGGGCTGGGTGATGCTGGGCCAGCAGGAAGCCTGGTCTCGATGCTTCTCAGTTCCATAATTCATGCTGGAAATTGGCCGGCATGTCCCGCCCCAGCCCCAGCGGTGATGTATGGGCGCCGTCGCAGTAAGAAAAAGGCAGAGTAAATGTGTAATTTCTCCCTTGACGGCCCCCGGCCGCTGGGCGATCCTTCTTGTTGCCGCCGCGTGGGGACGGCCCGTCCGCCACACTCCGTCTTCCCGCCACCCGCCTTGATGTCTCCATTTCATTACTGGGCGGCCATTCATCACACCCACGGCCAGGGTGACTTTGCCGGCACTTTCGTGTGTGTGGAAGATGTGACCCAGGCCATAATCACTAGTGACAAGGCACAAGGCTTGGCACTGCTGGGCCAGGGCCCTGGGAAACACACCTACCCTGTGTCCTGGGCTTGTGTGCTCAAACAGCAACTTGCCTGGGCACCTGTTCTGTGCAGCTCCGATAGGATGGGGAGGGTCCAGATTTGTGGTCCTCCTCATAGCCTTGGCCATCAGCCCTCTACCAGACACTCCTGTATACGTCAGCGGAAGCCCTGCCTCTGTCCTAGTAGGCTCAAAGTGGGTGCTAGTCCCTTTTTGGGCCCTGTTTCTGCCCATACCTTGTGGAATGTCTGCCTGTATTAGACTATCACAAACAAGTTTCTCCAGTATTGGATGCTTTCAACTGTCCTAGAACCCTGGAGGCTGCAGGATCAGGCCTCTGGGGCCTCAGTATCATGGACATGGGCCAGGATTTGTTTCACCACTGCCACCACCAGCAGGAGGTGCACCTGCCCAGAGCTTATTCAACTAGAGGAAACCTAGGAGAGAAGCAGCCTGAGTGCCTTGAGTTTTTCTGTTCAGCTGCCCACGCAGCCACCAACTCATTATCCCCTCACCTGCCTCTTCTCCCATCTCCCTTAGCTGCTCCTGGGCCATAACCAGGGCCTCAGCCACCACCAGCCTTCATAGGATCGATGCTGTGATTGTAGAAATATTGTACATCAATGTCATAATCAAGTGTGGGGGGTAATAAGCTCAAGGTGGGGTCAGGAGTTCTCTGCCTGTCAAGGCCCACCTTTGCCAGGACCTTAGCCTAGGAAGGGGACCCTCCAGCACTAGACAAGGGCAATAAGAGGCGCAGTCTCTGGTCGGCCCACACCCTGCATCACTAGCCAGATCCTAGCTCTGCGGAGCCTGCTTTGGGCAGGCAAGTCAGAAAGGGTCCTGTCTCGCAGAGCTCAGTGTGGATGTACCTGCAGTGGATGTGGGCATGGAGAGGTGACACCTTCCCCCAGGGACTCAGGAAGCTGTACGGGCTGGTCTGAGGCAGAACAGTGGGAAGACAGATGGGTGGGTAGTGGCGGCCATGGCAACTCCAGACGTGACCCATCTCCGTGGTTTATGGGCCGGACACGCACCCCGCTCAGCTGAGGCCCCATCATTTGTCTCTCTTAGTGTGTGCGCCTGTGCTGTGGGGGTAGAGGGTGGAGGAGGGAGGGGCTGTGCTAGGCAGTTGACAGGAAGGGGAATGGGACAGGAAGGGGCCTAAGAGGGGGAGGGGTTAGGATGGGGCCCATGGGCTGTGGTGGTGCCAATAGAGGGACTATGATAGGGTGATTTTCTTGCCAAACAAGTCTGGCCCTTTCAGGGCACCTCCAATCCTTCCTGTCTCCTGTACCCTAGGGACCATGGCCGCTGTGCATATTAAGAATAAGTCCCCTCGTTATCTGCAATTACCCAGCGGCCACACACCTCATTTCTTCCAGCAGAAAAGAAAATTAGTTTTCTATTGACTTCATCTGGCTCCTCCCTCATTGCTGGACAAATCATTCAATTTGCTTCCCTTGGCCCAAGTGAATGTCCCAGCCCCAACCCCCGGGCCACCAGCCATCCAGTGGGCAAGCACTGATCTCCCACCTGTGCCTGGCCCTGTGCTGGGAGAGGGTCCCCATGTCCCAGTCTCTGTCCTTGACCTCTCCCCACTCTACACACTGGATGACTTCATCTAAATTGTGAGTTTCGGCTACTCCCTGAAGATCACCGTCTCCAGCCTGGACAGCTCCTGGGCTCCACACCACATATTCCTGAACATCTCTTTCTAGATAAACCCTAAACGTCCAATCATGAGCTAATTTTCTCTCCAAGCTGCTGCTTACCCCTCAACCTGCTATGTTCTCTGTCCCAGTGAATGGCACCATAATCCACCCAAAATGCTCAAAGAAGAAATCTGAGTCATGTTGCCACTTTGCTCTCTCCCTCACTCTCCAAATCTAATCAAGTACGAACTTCTGCAGATTTTCTCTTCTTAGTCTCTGCCTAATCATCTTGGATTACAACAGCTGTCCTCTTTCTCCCCCGAATTCATTCTCTTACAGCCAAAGGGATTTTTCTGACATAAATCTGATCATGTTCTTCTTCCTTAAAGCCATTCAATGGCTCTCCTTGCCCTCAGTTTAAAGTCTACACTCCGTAATGTGTCTTAAAGACTCCACAAAAATTGATCCCTGCTATTTCTGGTCTCTGCCATACTCAACCCTCAATCCCTGGACTCCAATCTAAAGGACCCTCACTCACTGTTTTCTGAAAATGACAAAGTGGGTTTTGGAGCCAGAAAGACATGTTTCCAATCTAAACTTCCCCCACTGGCTGCATAACACGCAGCAAGGGCTTAGCGTCTCTAATACTTAGGTTCCTCTACTAGGGTGATAATGGCCTTGCTGTTATTGTGAGGACTGAACAAGGTGTTGCACCCATATCTTTGCACATGCTGTTCTTTATGCTTGGAATACCTCCTCTTTCTGAAGAAAAGGCAAGGAAGCTAGTTTTCTGGAGGAACTAGTGGTGAGAAAGTGTATACAACTGATAGCACAGATGACTGATAGGGGCCGGAAGACTTGGTGAAACCAAATTGGCATTCACTCCAAATTCTGACTTCGGATCCTGTTTACTGGGTATTTCTGGAGTCTAACTTGTTGCAGTTGGCCCACTACAATAAAGAGAAACCAGGGAGAGGAAGAAATTTGCTCCAGTTCACCTAGCAAGTCAGTGGAATGGCAGCCATGGACTTCCAGCTCCAG
This sequence comes from Macaca mulatta, assembly GCF_049350105.2. NCBI lineage: Eukaryota > Metazoa > Chordata > Mammalia > Primates > Cercopithecidae > Macaca > Macaca mulatta. The sequence goes on along the minus strand of NC_133406.1, from coordinate 196,418,933 downwards.
GCTCTTCTTCCAGCCCTTGAAGCCTTGATTTTTTTTTTTTTTTTTTTTTAAGTCTATGGCCCTACTAGAAAGTGAGGAAGCTTGGCAGAAGCACTAGAGACAGATCTGGGGCTTTTAATAGGCCAAAAATTCAGAGAGAGTGAGCAGCAGGGTGAGTCTGGTGGCAACATAGTCTCTTGGAAAGTTTTCTGCTTGAAGCTCTGGGGGCCACCTGGGTTAGCAGGCTTGCCTTCCAGGACCTCTCATTGAGCTACGGAGGCCAGCATGAAGCTGCTGTAGGGTGAGAGTGGGGTGGCAGGGAGCACAGCCTTGCACCCACAATAGAGGCCTCCAAGAGTAGGTCTACCTCACCTTCAAATTCTAGAAGGCTAACCTTTGGTTTTGTTTCCTTTTGTTTTGTTTTGAGACAGTCTCGCTCTGTCACCCAGGCTGGAGTGCAGTGGCGTGACCTCAGCTCACTGCAACCTCTGCCTCCAATTCTTGTACCTCGGCCTCCCAAAGGGCTGGGATTATAGGCGTGAGCACCTTGCCTGGCCAGGCTAACCTGTTTTTATGTTTCTGCAGGATCATCAATTTGTGACAAGATGACCCTCTCCTCTTTTTTGAGGCATTAATATTCTCAGTGTTGGAAATATTTTTATATTGCCAGGACCATAATGTGAGGAGTGCAGCTGCATAAATCCCTGAGAGAAGATTAGTGGGGCTAGCACCTAACAAGGAAGGATAAGCTTGTTGGCTGGGCCCAAGGACAGTCAAATGTCTGCCTGACAAAGAATCTGCACACAAAAGAGTTGCTCAGATCACTTAGGACACCCAGAAAGAGCTCACAAAGGGCAAACAACCTGAGGCTGATATTCTTCATTAGTGGTACTTACCTGGGAACTGAGTGGTAGTGGACAGGAAGCAGGGCCTGGACTAGGGAGACCCTCAGGAGGAAGGGGACCCAAGAAGTGAGAAGTCCATTCATTCATGTACTCATTCATTCAGCAAACATGCACTGACACCTTCTGTATGTTCAGTGATCTTGTACCATAATGCTTCTGAGGGATGTGCAAGACTCTGTAGCTCCCTGCCCTCAAGGAACTCAAAGACAGCCCTGTCAGGTGTGCAGTGCTATGAGAAAAGGATGCATGGAAAAGTAATCTAGTTCTGTTTGAGGATTAGGAAAAGACTCCAGAGTTAAGCACAGGTCTCAGGGGATGGGAGAGGGAGCTAGCCCAGTTAGGGTTGGGGTGAGGAAGGTGTTCTCAGCATAGGCACATTTATGGAGGTGAAATGTGGAGTGTCCAAAAAAAATTAAGTTTATCAGATGGGTGGGGGTGATGAAGAATCAGAAGGGAGTGTCAAGAGATGAAGCTGGTGGTCAGTGACTGACTAAAGGGAATCCTAAAGAACCCAAATGCTAAACTAAGGAGCTTAAGATGTTAATATTCTGAGAATGATGGACATTAACATGTTTAAGGAGGGGAATGACAGTACCAGATCTGTGTTTCAGAATTACCATCCTAGATGTGAGGACCGCATTAGAAGGATTAACCCTGAAGGCAGACAGATCAATTAGCAGATTGTACTGTGGTCCAGACCAGAAATAATGGCCCAGAACTAGGCCAGTGGCAGTGGAAATGGAGAAGATCTATTGATGATGTGGGGGAAGTGGATGGAGGTAAGAGAATTTTTAGGAAATAGAATGAGCAAGCCTTAATGGGGGGATTAGGATGGCAGAGGGAAAGCATCTAGGATCTCAGTGCCACTCACTGAGATAAGGCATACCAGGGAAGATGCAAATTTGGGGCAGTGATGAACTTAGCTTTGGATAAGTTAAGTCATACTCCTATAGGATATCTAAATTTGTCAGGCATTTCTTTATGGTTTCTAGGCTAATGTCTTCTCTATCTCAGCATTATTAAACACACACACACACACACACACACCCCTATCCTATGTTTTCTTCTAATACTTTCAGTTTTTTTATATTAACTTTTTAATCTGTCTGGAATTTATTTTTGTGTGTGGTAAGAAATAAAAACTCTAACTTTTTTCCCCCGATAGCCAATTGTCTTGCCACCATTGATTGAACTGTCTACACTTTCCCCATCCTTTTGAAATGACACCTCTATCATATATATAATTCCCATACATGTGTCTGTTAGAGGCAGGAGAGAATGTATGTGAAATGATCAAAGAAGCCAATCAAACTGGGGGAACAGGAGGGACAGTAGGGTGGCAAGCTGCTGATCTTATGGGACTAAGAGGCAGTGTGGCCTAAAGGAACATGCAGACACATCCTGAGGTCTGCTGGAGTCTCCACAGGCCTCCTGCCTGCGGAATGCTTAGCTTGGTAACGCACTGTATTAGTGATCTTCAGGACATGGTGAGGAATGAGGCGAGAGTCCATGGAACAGGGACCAGCTGAGATAGGGTAGGGTAGTTGGGAGGTGGTATGGAAAACAGTGCAAGGAGCAGGAACCACACATGGTAAGGGTGACACAGCAGGATCCCTGGGTGTGTCCACATTCTAGAACCTCAACTATTGCCACATCTGTCTGTCTAGACATCCTGGCAGCAGTAATGCCCTGAGAGCAAAGTGCAGTGCCTAGGTCTGCCTGACACAGGACTGCCAGATTAAATGCAGCCCCAGCTCCATACAGGACATACTTATTTTTTTTTAGTACTAAAAATTATTTATCTGAAATTCAAATTTAGTGTCCTGTATTATTTGTAACCCTGTATTATCTGGCAACTCTGTGATGGGGACCCAACAGCTGGGTGCAGTTTAAGGTTTAGCATCAAATGTTAGCTTAGAAGGAAGATGGAGGCCAAGACAGTGAGTTTAGGACTGACACAGCAGACAGCCCCAGTATATCCTGCTTCTGGGTTTGAATCCAAACTCCACCACTCAGTAACTATGTGAACTTGAGCAAGTTCCTGAATTCTATTTAACTTCTCTTTGTTTTGGTTTCTTCTTCTCTAAAATGGGAATAATAATAATTATAGCAATAACTTCCCTTAAAGTGTTGTTAAAAAGATGAAATGAGTTATTTGTGAAGTGCCTAAAACAGTAGCTCGGTTAGTTATTATTTTTGTAATTCCAATAACATCTAAAAATAATATTATTCCAACAATAATATCCTGATATCCCCACCCCCCTTGTCTCAGACATGGCCTACACAGTCCCGAGCCCCCATTCACGGCCACCTAGGCCCACCTGACACACTTCCTAGACACACACTCCCTTCTCTCCACAGCCATGGCTCCCATAGCTTCCTCCCCCTCCCCCAGACGGGGTCCTTACAGCCTCCACTCCAAAGTGACCCCTTTCAGCCCCTCCCCTCAGCCCCCTCCACCCCACCGAGGTGCCTGGAGGTGCCACAGGCTGATGGTGAAGGATGACGATGGTTCCACAATAAGGGGAAAAGGCAATTTCATCTTGATTAGCAGGCGATTTCTCTCACCGTAATAAGCGTGCTCCAAATAATTAGCGTGTTTTACGTAATAATGAAATTACAGAAATGCAGTCCACTTATTCAAACAACTCACCATTACCATATTTTTAAATATTAGACTTAATTAGAGTTTATCACTTCAGAGAAGTATGCGGACCGAAGATGTTTTTAAAAAAATCCTCATAAAGTGTTTATTAAGCGCTGGTAAAGCTGGGATAATGATGTGTTTGGAAATTAAGGCAATCAAACACTTACCGCCGCTCCTGGAGGCCAGGCATGGAAATGAGGCCATTACACGCCCATTACCCGCCAGCTCACAGCCACTTGGGGGCAGTGGGGTTGGGGGGGATGTGCCTGGCCGGGAGGGCATGGTGCCCGGAAACCCCTTTGCTAGCATCCCAGAACTGCCTGACCAGTAAGCACAGCATCAAACCCCTTATGTCACTTACAGTGCATTTGGCCACCAGGAACTCAACTCAGATTTGGCCAACGGACAGGATTGGTCCCAAATGCCAAAGATGATACCCAAGACCAACCCTTATCCAGACTCCCAGGCTTGGCAGGACATGTCAACTTCATTCAAACCCCAATACAGAATGAGGACAGAAACCACACTGGGTAGCCAGGGAGGTCCACAAGAAGAGGTGGAGGGAGGATCCCACCTGCTGGCTCCAGCCCTGCAGAGGAAGCTACAGGCCCAGACCAGGTGACCACTCCCAAGTCTCGGCCACACAGGAGGAGGTAGCTGGAGTGGTGGGAAGAAACTGAGGAATTGTGCTGTGAGCCAAAGAGGCAGAAGAGTCAGGCGCCAGGCTCAAGACAGACATGGGGCCAGAACCTGGATCAGGGAAAGCAGGCAAGAACGGTGGCAGGGAGAGTGGCTGGTGGCTCCGGGCCCCATTTATCCCGGTGAATAACTAATTCTAGAATTTATAGTGCTGGGTTTTTGTTCTGTGGCCATTTATATCTGCGAGGGAAGGAAATGAAGAGGCAGCACGGACGCCACATCTTTCTGTGTTATTGCTTGTCTGCCATTTGCAAATCATTATTAATTGTGGGCCCTGGTGGCAGGCTGGGTGGGGGCCGGGCTGGGTACATCCACATAGCTCTTCATCAAGGACCCCAGCCGCTGCCCCAGAGAGCCAATTACCCCGCCCTGATTGGGATCAGATAAAGAGGGAATTTTTACAAATTAGGGAATAAATAGAATTTCCACACAGGGCGCGGGCAGGACCTGAGAGGCTATAATGAAAAACCATCCGTCACCATCAGTGCGGCCTGGGCACGCAGCCCCGGCACTCCCTCCCTTGTGGGCTCACCCTAATGCTCAGGGGCCTGGGCGTACAGATCTAAGGACACCCCCAACCCTTCCAAGGCCTGGAAGCGGGAGCGAAGTTCTCAGGGGGTGCATACACCCTTTGGGCTGAAGATGCTTGGGCCCTAGCTCTGGCCTGGCCCTAATGCTGCCTCTTCCTTTCCCTACCTCTTCCTTCCTCAGGCTCTTGGGAAGGAGACTGAGGCAGTCCTGAGAAAGACCAGAGTTGGGGACCATAAGGCAAAGACCACATCCATGTCCCCACAGCCATGGCAACCCTAGGGCAGAGCCCCAGCCCCATGGACCACTCACTCGACTCCCATTAGCGCTCCTCCCCTTGGATCATTAAATATGTATATCTTATTACACGCCTTGTTAGAGTATCGAGCTCTATTGACTGATGATAAATCCTGAGCCTCGTCCTGGCCATAAATTTATCTGGAGATGATGAAGACTCAATAATCTAGTCAGGCAGATAATATCATCGGGCCTTAAAAAAGATCATTACATTATATGTCAGAATTAAAAGTGAAATACGCCGTAGTAACAGGGCGGCTGCTCTGGCCATTACATAGGATGCCCGCCTCCCCCAACTCAATCCCAGCCAAGGCCCCATCCAGGTAGAGGGGCCAGGAAGCCTCACCTTCCTCCTGGTCTGGGATGCCACAACTAGAAGTGCCAGGTTATAGCCAGATCACCTATGGCCAAGTAAAGGGAACCCAGCCAGGGAGGGGTTGGCTACTGAGAACAGCTGAGCTGATCTGCCATACCTGGCAGCCTCATCAGTCTTCTGGGCCCTGTAGTGGTTCCAATAGGAACATGTCAGGGCCTCACCCTCTTCCAGAATGGCCTGAACTACCAGGACAGATTCCTTGTAAAATGAGGATACTGAGATACAGAGAGGTTATGCCACTTGCCTGTGCTGCCCCAGGTAGCTGGAAAGTACCAGGACCTGTGACCCGGCCCCAGACCCATGTACCAGCAGACTATCTGGAGACTTTCTTGTGAGCACGTGCTATCAATCCAGACCATGGCCACCTCCCTCCCGAGAGACCTGCCTGCCATAACCTCTATATCCTGACCTTTTGAGAAATCTTGTTGCCAGCCTCTTCATTCTTTGACTTTAGCACTAATGGCCTTCTCCATTGTATCTAATTTCCACCCATATTCACAGTAACACACTCAACCTTTTAAACATCCTACTACTCTTCCTTTGAAATATTAAATCCAAATATCCCTGGTTTCTGACAATAACAAGGTTATTATCCAAGTGCTTGGAGACCAGGAGTGTTTTGAATTTTGGATTTTTTTCAGATTGTGCAATATTTGCATATACATGAGATATCTTGGGGATGGGGACCCAAGTCTAAACACAGAATTCATTTATGTTTCTTCTATACTTTATGCACATACCCCGAAGGTAATTTTATATAATCGTTTATATAATTTTGTGCATAAAACAAAGTTTTGATGGCGACCCATCACATGAGGTCAGGTGTGGAATTTTCCACTTGTGGTGTTATGCTGGCAGTCAAAAAGTTTCGAATTTTGGAGCATTCTGGATTTGGGATTTTCAGATTAGGGATGCCTAACCTGTCTGTATACTTTTTTTTTTCCACTCACTGAAACCTTAAAATTTATACCCTTACTCTCTCCATATGTATTGTCTCTCCTGTATTCACATTTTTCCTTGCCCACTTCTGTTTCTTTGAATTAGAATGTTACTCTGTCACCCAGGCAGAAGTGCAGTGGCTTGGTCATAGCTCACCGCAGTCTCAGCCTCCTGGGGTCAAGCAATCCTCCTGCATCAGCCTCCCGAGCAGCTGGAACTACAAGTATGCCACCATGCCTGGCTAATTTTTTTTTTTGGTAGATATGGAGTCTTGCTATGTTACCAAGGCTGGTTCCACCTTCCCCAGCCTCCCAAAGTGCTGGGATTATAGACATGAGCCATTGGGCCCAGCCCTTGTTCACTATTGATGATGTTCCCAAGCGCCACCACCTTCTGCCCTGTTGGCAGAGCCCACTACTCCTTCAAGTAATCAGAATTAATCCTCTGTGGTCTGAGCCATTTTTGGTGACCCGTTCTCCCTTGCCAGTCATTGACATAGGGATAGGCATGTGTTCTGGCTACTGAGATGTGAGGGAGTTTGCTGAAAGGCCTTCAAGGAAAATTTCTTCTCTCTTATGAAGACAAGAATGAGGGAAAAATAGTCCTTTATATTCTGCTGGATGTTTTCGTACCTGCACATAATGTCTGGGACTGCAGAAGCCATCTTCCAACCTTGAGGGGAGTTAGCCTATGAAGACCATGCTGAAGATGAAAGAAAACTGGAAACAAATCTGGGTCCCTGATAACATTGCTGAGATGCTGAATTAACCAACCTTAGGATCACCTTACTGCCGAATTTCTTTTGTGAGATAATAAATCCCCTTATTGTTTAAGATATTTAAAATTGGGGTTTCTTTTTCTTGCAGCTGAAAGTATACTAACTGATACAGAATGTAAAGGCAGGAAGGAGAATGACATAAGGAATGGACCTTACAACATAGAACTCACTGAATAAAGGAGGCAGGCCGAAGGACAAAGAGGACGCTGCTATTTCAGGCTGGGAAGTTGGTAACCCTTTTTTTCTTTTGCTCTCTTGAAACATTTGATCAAATTGTTTCTAGCTGTATCTCAGGACACAGGCTATGTTAGGAAAAAGGCTAAAAGAATCAAGTTTAGACTAAAACCCCAGTGAAAACAGAGAGGGAAGAAATATAGCTTTACTAAGAAAGGCATTCTACGAGTATGGCTTGCAATATAAGTTGACTAACCGCCCCTCAGTTCCACAAAGTCATCAGACTCTTCAGACTTCTTCTTTCTTTCTGCCCTGCCATTCTCAGCATGTGGTTTCCAACCCTCAGACTATTTCATAGTCCAAAACAGCTGCTGGAGCTCCAACCATCAAATCCACATTCCAGGAAAAAGAAAGAGGGAAGGTGGGAAAAGGCAAGAATAGCGTATTTCCCAGCTGAGTTGTTTCCCTTTAAACATCATTCCTGGAAGTCCCAGACAACACACTTCCTTTTGTTTCACCAGCCAGAGCTCAGAGACATGGCTGTACCTAGCTGTGTGGAAAACTAAAAAAGTAGTCTTTTAACTAGGTACACACTGATTATTATACAGGGGTTCTATAATTATACAGGGGTTCTATTTAGTGAAAAAGAAGGGAAAAGTCATAGTTTCTGTCCTAGCAACATAACTGACATGTCTGCCTTTGAAGCCTGGATTGCACAGTCCATTACTTTTCAGTCTTTTTCTTGCCAATCCTCAACTCTCTTATTCCCTTTTCCTTATCACCCTTGCCTGGAAAAACCCAAAATCTGCCTTCTCTGTGCCTGCCACCTGGAGCGTGTGACTAGAGAAAATCCCAACCATAGACTAGTGCCACTAGTGCCACTTACAAAATCAGAGTCATCAGCCTCAGTTGGGTATATAAAACTGCCCAGCCAATCTCCAGTGTTCCTGATTAGTGTGCACTCTCTCTCCCTTCAGCCCTAGTGACAATTTCAAGTTTCTCTCCTTTCCACAAATCTCAAATCCCCTGCCCTCAATATCACCACAAACCCCTCACCCATGCAAACAATCTTATCTTCTACTTCACAGGAGCCACATAGAAGCCACTCTTCTGAGTCTGCCCCAGTCCTCTTATCCTGTCACAAGAGAGGGCCAAGCCTGATGTCACTTTTTTTTTTTTGAGATGGAGTCTCGCTCTATCACACAGGCTGGAGTGCAATGGTGTGGTCTCGGCCCACTGCAACCTCTGCCTCCCGGGTTCAAGCGATTCTCCTGCCTCAGCCTCCAGAGTAGCTGGGATTATAGGCTCTTAACACTACGCACCGCTAATTGCCTGATGTCACTTTCTAAGCCCATCCCTCCGCTCCACCTGGGTAGGGTCCAACCCAGAATCCAGGCCTTTTCAGGGTCCTTACATTATTGAGTACTCCTATTTCCACTGATACAGCTTCACTTTTTTCTTCTGCATTGGCTCCTTCACATAAGCATGTAAATATATTAATTCTCTCCCATCTTGGGAGTAAACAAGTCTTCCTTTAACTCCCTTTTCCATTTGGCTAGTACCCAATCTCTCCTCCCTTTTAGAGGCAAACTTCAGAGTTGTTTACACTCAGTATCTTATTTCTTCATCTCCCGCCTTGCAATCTGATCACTGCTTTACCAACACTGCTTTCTCTAATGATCCCTATGACTCATGAGGATGAAGCTTTTCAGGTTTTGATTGATAGACAATTGGTGAACAGTTCACTCCTTAAAGCTCTCTTCCCTGGGCTTCAGTGGCCCACCCTCACTTTCCATGCAATTCTCCTTGGTTCCTTTGAACACTCCCTTTCTTTTGATCACCTCTTAGATATGGGTGTTGCTCAGAACTGTCATTGGTCCTCTTCCCTTCTCACTCTCCTTCCCTGGGCAAACTTTCCCCTCCTGGAGCTTTAATTACCATATATTTTCCAATAATTTCTAGGAGCTTTAATTACCATATATTTTCCAATAATTTCTAAGTCCATATTCCCATTACCACCATCCTGGTCCAGCCCACCATCATCTCTCAACTAGGTAATGGCAGTGCCCCTGCCAATCTTTCTTCCATGGTGTCCTATTAAACCACCAATCTGGTCATTTCATTCCCTGTCTTAAAACCCAGGCTGGGCGCGGTGGCTCAATGCCTGTAATCCCAGCACTTTGGGAGGCCAAGGTGGGCGAATCACGAGGTCAGGAGTTCGAGACCAGCCTGGCCAACATGGCAAAACCCCGTCCCTACTAAAAATACAAAAAATTAGCTGGGCATAGTGGCACCTGTAATCCCAGCTACTCAGGAGGCTGAGGCAGGAGAATCGCTTGAACCCAGGAGGCGGAGATTGCAGTGAGCCGAGATGGCACTACTGCATTCCATCCCGGGCAACAGAGTGAGACGCTGCCTCAAAAAACAACAACAGCAACAACAACAACAACAAACTCTTCAATGAACCTGGAGCAGAAAAAGGACATTAATGGAAACACTGGTGAAATTAAAATAAGGCTTTTTTTTCTGAGACAGGGTTTCTCTCTGTTGCCCAGGCTGGAGTGTAGTGGCATGATCTCGGCTCACTGCATCTCCGCCTCCCAGGTTCAGGCGAGTCCCGTGCCTCAGCCTCCCAAGTAGCTGGGATTACATAGCTGGGATTACAGGTGTGTGCCACCACACCCGGCCTAATAAGCCCTTTAATGTAGCATAGCACCAATGTTAATTTTCTGGTACTGATAACTGTATTGTGATTATGTAAGATGTTAACATGAGGGAAAGCTGGGTAAGGGATACATAGAAACTTTCCTACAAATATAAAATTAATTCAAAGTAAAAAGTTTAAGAGTCAAAAATTAAAACCACCACCACCACCACCACCACCACCACCACCTCCAGTGGCTCCTCACCCCTCTCAGGACTGCTCAGCTAATCCCTATTAAGTTAAATATTGCCACCTCGCCTGACTCAGCTCCCAATGCATCCAAACCCCTTTATAAAAGTCTGAGTTCTGGACCTGTTTACATCTCTAGTCTCATCATTCCCACTCCCCTGTTGTACAGCCAAGTTCAGGCTCATGTGCCCCTTGAGTTTTCAAATCCTCTGCCTTCTGCCTAGAAAACTCCCCACTTCTCACCTGGCTCATTGCCCTCACCTCTCAAGACCCAGGATTGCTAGTGCTTCCTCTAGGTGCCTTCCCTCCATCCTGCCTTCATGTTAGGAACCTCTTCTGTGTGCTCCCACAGCAGCCAATTTGCGTATCGTAACTGCCTCTCCTTCACCTCCTGCTAGACCATGAACTCTCTGAGGGCACAGATGTTATCCACAGAGACACGCAAGAAATACATACTGAAAAGAAGAAAGGACCAGAGGAAAAGAAAGAGGGGCAAGATTACAGGCAAACCAACTCCAGCCCTGACATTTGCCACCCAAAGCCTTGACATGCCCAGGACCTGAAACCCTGTCATGGTCTTTGTCTCCAGCTTCCAAAGCCCTGAAGGTTTCAGACCCTTCCCCACCTCCATTCCCTTCTAGCATCTTGGTTTCCCCAGGACTTTGCTGTGCAAGGAGACTGGCTGGGACCTGAGCTCTCATCTGTCTGGCCAGCCTGTCCTGCAAACCCAGGCAGCCAGGGGTGGCAGTGGTGGTGCTGGGGTGCCCCAGTCCTAGCCAATGATGCCCTGGAGAAAGGCCTAGCTATGCCTATGGTCTCCGGGAAGGGGGGATGCCCTCCCTAAGCCCTGTCCCACCTGGTAAATATTTCATCCTCAAGCTGCTCAGCTAATCCCTATTAATTTCAATACCGCCGCCTTGCCTGGCTCAGCTCCCAATGCATTATTTATCCCCTTTGTTTGTTTGTCGCTAACAGGTGGGCCCCAGCGGAGGCGCTGACTGGGGACAAGCCCACTCTATCACGGTGTGGCTGTGAATTAATCATGAGGACTAATGGGAACCACCTCAGCTCCAGGCACTTCCCTAGCTGCCTCCCCTGCCCTGGCACCCAGGGGTGGGCGAGGGCCATCTCAACTCAATTTAACTCAATTCAATACAGCACATTTTATTTACTATCTGCCTACACGTGTCAGACACTGTGCTATGCTTTGGGGATATAAGCCGAATGAAACAGACATTTCTTGCCCTCAGGGAACTTACAGTCTAGTGAGGGAGACAGGCATTAAACAACTTTCAAACAAATAATTTCTTAATTACAACTGTGATTAAATGCTATAAATGGGGAGAGCAGGGTGCTGAGAAAAAGTACATGGGGAGACGGGGACTTGATCAAGTCTAGGAGTCAGGGAAAGCATCCCCGAGGAAGCAAACTTTAAGCTGAGCTCTGAGGGATGAGGAGGAGTTAATTAGGTTGCGGGGTGGGAATATGGGGCTCTGGGGGAAAATAAAGCCACATGGGAAGGCAATGAGGTAAAAGAAGGTATGACAGGTTCCAAGAGATGAGGGAGGGGCGTGGAGTGTGGGGAGCAGGAGGAGACTGGCTTAAGGGGGACAGGAGAGGCCAGCAGAGGACAGAGGCTGAGTCTGTGCCCAAGTAGACAGGGGACTTCCCCTAAGCCAACAAGGCTCAGAGTGGGGACTCTCTTCTGCCAAAATGATCAAGCTGTCCTGATGGATCACCATGGAGCCCTCCTGAACACAGGATTTTCACTCACCACCTCCCAAACACACACTCCCACTACTTCTGCCGACTTGAGCAACTGCTGATTTCTTGACTTTGTGCCTGTGGCCTTCTGAGGCTGTCCCTTGTGCTAGGCCCACCTCCTCCAGGGACTCCTGGAGTCCTACTTGCTCTTCTTGCCCACCCTTGAGGTAGTCAAGAGCATTAACCCTCAACTGTGCTGGTCAGGGGACTCAGGGGAGCGCCTGGCCCGAGGACTTGTGAGGAGACCTGCATGAGCCTCTCAGCACCCTGAAGGCTTAGGTGCTTCCATGGAAAAACAGGGCTGGATCTGGCACCTCAACCCTGTGGTGGAACCAGGAACACAGCTGGGAACGTTGACCTGCCTCAGCCAAAAGTGCTCACTTCACCTCCCACGAAGGAGCATCTCTCACCTCTGAAGCCCTGGTACTGGCCTGGGCACCCAGAAGACCTCAGCAAACATTTTCTGAATGAATGACTGAACACAGGGAAGGCTCCATCATCTCCCACAATGATCTCTTTCCCAGACACTTCCCTCAGAAACTTTTCTAGAAATTTAAATAGATGAAGGAGCAAATATGGGCCAAGGATTTTACAGTTCTTGCTTCCAGTGAGCCTGACGGTTAGGGGCCAGCATCAACCCCATTTTAAAGAGGAAGAAATAGAGACCCCGGATGGGGAACGACTTACCTAGTAACACTCAACCTTGAAGGCATGAGCCTTAAACAGAATGAGGTCAGCCCGGCTCCAGGCTCCAGCATATCCAGAGATATGCTCCCTCTGTGGGCATTTCCCCAGGCATCCTAGCTCTCTAGAACAATCCTAAAAGGCACCTGGTTTATGAACTAGGTGTAGCTCTGCCAGGGCAGAGGCCTCACCGTGCACATGCTCAGGGTTTGTAATTCTATTCAAAGTGGCCACTTTGAAAATCCATATGTCTCCAGGCTCCCTGTACATCATGGTGTCAAGTCTTGGAGCAGAGGCATCCATCAGGGACTCCCGAAGGCCACGGTCTGCATGCCCACATGCCTGATCCCACCCACGTGCCTGGCCTTGGCTCCCGGCGGCCAGCAGCACTACCTTGTCCTGTGCACAGGCTCACTGTAGCCCTAGCCCATCTGCTTGGCCCTGTCTTACACTGGTCTTAGACTCCTCTGGTTGCCCTGCCCCACCCCCGCCCCAGAATACCTCCTTGGCCCTACCCGGCCTCTGCTCTTCTCTCTTGGAGCCAGGCAGCCAGCACGGAGGCAGCCTCGATAACTTGCTAACGTGCTGCCCATGCTGTTCTTAAAAATTTATGACTGTGCAACATGAAAAATCCGGCTGAGGAGCCATCATTAGCGGTGCTGCCTCCCTCCCCCACCACAGCCACCCTCGTAAATTGAGATTTATGGCTGCGGCAGGCGGGGCGGGGGCGTGTGCAGGCAATGAGGATGTTGGAGGGGAGACAGGGAAAGACCAATGAGGCAGCCGCGGGGCCAGGGGCTCCCCCCTGCGGCAGCTCCGGTTTATCGCAGGCCACAGTGATAATCCCTGCGGAGAATAAGGGCCAGCCTGGGTGTCAGCGCAGCGCAGCGCTAGATCCCGCCTAGCAGTGGGACTGGACAGGTCCGGAGGGGCCTAAACCAATCACCGGCTCCTTTCGGTGTATAGGGCCAGATTTTGAGGTGCCAGGTTCCAAGCAAAGGCCTCTAGGGAGGAAGCATCATCGTTGGGGAGATCACAAGGCCTGGCCACCAGAGTCAGCTTCTCCCACTAGAGTCAGCTTCTCCCACCAGAAGCATCTGGGTTGGGCTGACTGTTCTATCCCAACCCAGGAGTGATGGGGAGGCAGGAAGGATGCCTGAGAGCCTCCTCTCCCCTTCCTCTGGTAAGATGGGTCTGTGGAAGGGATATTCAGAGCAAGAGTATAGGCCTGAACCCCATCACACAGCCTCCCCTGACAGAGGCCAGGCTGGGGCTGAAAGGAAAAGGAGGTGATCCCACAGCCTGCATCCACCCTGCAGGAGGAGGGGAGGAAGAGTCCCCTCCTCCTCCTCCCCTGCTCACTTAGCCCTGTCAGCCAGGCCATTATGAAATTGGGGTTTCATTTACAGACTAATTAAACATTACAGCTTGTTCACAATTACAACGTGGGGATGAGGGAGTAACTAATTACGGAAGAAATGAGCTAACATTTATCTCTGCTCCCACCCTCCCTTTCCCCACTGCTGCCCCCTCCCCCCGCAATCTAGCTTCTTCCCACTCCCTGGTCACTACCAACTCTCTAAGCTTATTTCCTAGGGTGGGAGACTGGAAGAGGCCTAGTAACCCCCAGCCCTAGACATAAGATCTAACTGCTATTCTTAGCTATTCTGGGAGAGGGGCTGAGAACTCAGGGCCCTGTGGCAGGGGACAGTAGGTGCTTTTGTGCAAGACCCTGTGGGTATGGCCTGTGACGGTATGTGTGGCTATGATATCTGGTGTGGGGGTCTGCTCTGGGGTGTGTGACAGTGCTGTGGGGCTGCGAGGCTCTACATTATCTCCATCTTGTGGCAAAAGGTCTTGATGCGACTGCTGCAGATCACTGTGTGATGGGATATGAGCGTGAATGAATCATGCCCTCAACCCTCAGCTCCAGGCCAGGACAGAAAAGAACTAAGCGGCTGCAGGAGGTGATGGTTAATGCAGGCCTGGGATATGGCCCTGAGAGCCCAGAGCCCAAATTCCCGCTGGGCAGCCCCATTCACTCTCCTGCCCCAGAAGCAAGAGGGGCAGGGTAACCCTACCCAGGGGCTCAGCTGGCCTGGCCTTGGCCTCTGGCCAGATGCCCACTCTGGGGCCCAAGGAACCTCCTGGGGGCCTGGGGTGCCCCCTGTGGGCAGGAGTCCTGGGGTCTGGCTGGCCTGCCGCAGGGTTTAATAATAGTAACAGTGAGTGTAAGCGTTTCCATCCTTCCTGCCTTTGGGCAGAAGAAGAAAGGAAAGAGGAGGGAGAGGAGGGAGTGGAGGGAGCCGGCTGAAGGGAGGCTTTGAGGCCTCAGAACTCACATCAAACGGCAGGATCTGGGCCTAATTGTCTGACCCCTGCCCCTGCCTTCAATCAGCTCTGCGGCTCCCCGCCCGCCCCTTGCCTAACTAGCAGCCATGTTCTCCTCATTAGGACAAGCTCCCCTTGCACACGTGTCCCCGGACATGTCCCCAGCACTCCCAGCTCCCAGCCCTGCCTGGTGGGAGGGTACAGCAGGGACCCAGTTTTGGAGGGGCCTCTGGGACAGCTATACCCTCAGCCACCACAGCAGGCTGGCTTGGGCAACCCCAGCCCCTCTCCTTGAGATACACGGGCCTGGAGGCCGTATGCTGGGACACACTCCTGGGCTGGCTCAGCTGCTGGGTACATTCTGTCCTCTGTGTGTCCTTCTTGCTACAGCCCAACTGTCTCAGACACACAGCTTCTGAAAGCAGGGCCTGTTTGATTCCAGTCCCCTTTGGCCTGGTTCAGCCTGGCTTGGGCTGGTTTAGCCTAGTAGGAGGTCTGAGTCAGGGTCTGTGTTCACAGGCTAGTAGCTGAATGAACTTCTCTGCCTACGGTACAAGGATGGCTCTTTTAAATGGATCCAGGCGTGGTGACATGTTGCATGTCTACAGCTGGTGGAATGGCAGGAAAGCAGTACTCATGGTGGTGAAGAACTCCAACCCTAGACTAGGAGAGATCTGTGTTCAAATTCCTGCTCTCTCACTTCCTTGCTGAGCAGCTCTCAGTCATGACAACCTTCTGGAGCCTCAGTTTCCTCATATCCAGTAGAGATGACAGCCCTTATCACGGGGTTTGAGAATTCAGTGACAGAACAGATATAAAGCCCTCTGTACTAATACCTGGCACTCAGCAAACATAGAATGACACTGGTGTGATTCAGACCAGGCCAAATTCCCCTCTCCGCAGGCCACAGGCCCCACTTTGCCCAGTGGGGCCTATGCCTGGTCAGTAGTGTCCAGGATGGGAGAAACTAAGAGGAAGGGTCCAGAACCCTGCAGAAGGAGAGGGGCAGCCCCAGGGGGCACAGCTAATGCCGAGGACAGAGCACCTATGCTGGAGCCAAAGCATAGGGAGGGATGTCCCACAGTAGTTGCAGGTGGAGGGGCAGGGCCAAGCTTAAGGAATGTCAGCTGGCATGAGGTCAGATGGGGTGGGCCAGCAGGGCTGGTCCATGAGGTGTGGACTGCTCCATGAGTACTGTGGGCCTGAAAGGAGGGGCTGCTGTGAATGCCACTGGAGTGAAGGCTGGCTGTGCTGCTCTAGGGACTGATTCTCAGGGTACCAGGGACTGGGGGAGGGGCTGGCCTGGCCTGGGCCCTGACATTGTCTCTCACCTTAAACCAGTGTTAATGACTTGCAAATATTGATGAAAACACAAACTACAGAGATTGTGTTTTTCGGGGAGTGAAGGTGGGGAGAGGGGATAAGGAGGAAAATAAACTGAAATGAAGTCCGGTTATCTCCCATCTGTGGCTGCTCCTAATCCCCCAGCCCAAAGGAATCCAATGCAGTCCCTTATCTGCCCTGTCAATCACTCAATCACCGCCCAGTGCTTGGTGGGCACCGCACTCCCTCACACACACTCAAACACATGCTCACACATGCACACACACGCACACACTCCAGTGACTCTTGCTCTAACACTCCCGCCCACCCCCAGCCCATTACTCCTCTGAGTAGGAGCAGCCAGCACGCGGGTCCTGCCAGATGGATGCAATTTGCATAATATCAGCAGCGGAGGCTGCAAGATCACCAGGGGTCAGGGCGCTGACATCCCCACACAGTCTATCTGCAAGTGCTAATTTGGCCGGCATTGATCTGTCTTTCTGATTTCTTTGTCATTTAAGTCTGCGATGGTTTGACAGGAGATACAGAGAGAGACAAGGGGAGATGAGGCCGGGGCCTGGGGCTAGGAAGGTGGGGAAACAAAGATTGTACTTCTTGAAGAATCAAACACACAGAACACATACATACATACATACATACATACATACATACATACATACAGGAGAACCTTCCTCCATCCATCTGTCCATCAACTCACCCATCCATCTAGTCATTCTTCCATCTATGGTTGCTACTGAAGAGTAGTCTGGTGTCTGTTAAGAACCAATTCCTCAGATGTCTCTGGGGCTCCAAGGGTCAGCTCAGGGAGGAAGGAGCCAGCACCCTCTCCCAAGGCACTATCCAGGCAGGCCAGTGCAGACCCTGTCAATGATGGGGGAGTTAACCCTTCTCATGACCATCCACTTCCCTGGCTTCTCACATTCTTAGGTCCACACCAGAAAGAACTGGATGGGAGGGGGCAGTAGTGTTGGGGAAGCAAACACTCCACTGTGCTCTGCCCCTCCCCATAAGGCAGCTGGGCTGACTCCTCCCCTCCCAGCCCTGAAGGTGGCCAAAGCTAGGGGAAGCAGGCAAGGTACCTCTCTGGGACAAATGGGGAGAAGGACATCAAGGTCTGTAGAGGTCTCACATCGACGCATCACCACTCAGATCATCTGAAGCCCAGAAGACTCCACGAATCTCGCTGATTCTGAGGCTCTCTAGCTGAGCCAGAAAGTCCCACATCCTATCAGATCTAAATGCTACCTCCTGAACCCTCAGCCAAGGTCCTCACATTCTTCCTTGCCTTGGGTGGGGGGTCCCCCACAGGAATGGGGGGTCCCCCACAGGAATGGGGACACTGCCAGGCTAGATGTCATGGAGAAAGGGGATGGGAGGAGAAGACTGCAGCTCTGGGAAGCAAGAACCCTTTGCAGAGAGGTGGACATGGTCATTCTGTCAAGGGATGCAGAGGGGCTTGAGGCTTCCCAGAGGTGCAAGGCCCCCTCCCCCAGGCCACAGTGGCTCTATCTTGGTACCACCCCCTTTCCTTGCCTATGGCAGCAGGAATAGGGTGATCAGAAGGAACTCCCTGCTGGGCAAGAGGGGGGCTGGCGTTTGGTGTGTGCTAATCCCGGGCCCGAGGTCTTCAGAGGGACCCGGGAAACTTCAAGGAGGCAAGGCAAAGCTGTACTGCAGACGAGCTCATTAGCCAGCACCCCCCTACCCCCCCAACGAGGAGGAGGGCGGGCAGCCCAGTGAGCGTGGCGGCAGAGGCGGCAGAGAAAAGGCTGTCACTGTCCTTTCTTCCTTTTGGTACAAGCGTCTCCCTGAGCCGACGATTCTCCCGCAGTGACACCTCTCACGGGCACTAATGAGATCCATGTCACAGAGCTAATGCGTTCTGACTGGACTCTTGATAGACACCCCACTCCTTCAGGGGAGACCACAGGCCAGCCCACTGCCCCCCTGGGGGCCAGGCCCCCACCCTGCCACCTTCCAGCCCAGCTCTCTTGCCAAACAGTTCTGGGTAGCAAGCTCTTGAGAGTCCACTTGGTTTTTGGCCATGCCACCTGTACCACAAGCCTCACTGGGATCCTTCTCCATCCCAGAGCAGAGGGGCCAAGCTCCTAGGCAGGACCACCCAGCCAGGCATCAGGGAAGGTTCCAGTTACTCTCCTAGCCAGCTGAAACCAGCAGTAGTCTGTGGGGCCTCCAAGTTACAACAGCAGGTGAGATTTTACTGACATTTCCTGTGCAGATTTCCAAAAAAGAAGGGAAGGAGGCCCAGGCCCTGCCCTTAGAGAACCCAAGTACGTAGGGCCAGATCATTACCTCTGACAAATTATAATAGGGCCCAAGTGTGTGTTTTGAACACTCATACTGGGAGGGCCAGGCAAGATTCCCAGAGGAGGTGGCCCCTGGAAGATTAGCAGAATTTTCCTGGGCCATGAGGTAGAGAGAGAACTGAAATCACAAAGAACCGTCAGGGCCAGAAGGAGGTCAGATGCCAACAGTTGCAGGTCCCTGGCTCAGGGTGACTGTAGCAGCAGAGAGGGAGTGGTAATACTGCCTTTGCTTTCTTCCTCAGCTGCTGCTACTAAAGCTCTGCTCAGGCCTGCATGTTTCACTTGACACTGAGGGAAATGAGGGAAGCGAGCTTGTTTTCTTCCACATCGTCTCCATTGGTAGCGCATAGCCCAATACCAAAAGGGTGCTTCATAGTTCCGCAGTGATAACACAGGCTCTGCACTCAGATGGGCTTGGGTTTGAATCCTGGCTCCTCAATCAACTGGCTGTGTGACCTTAGGCAGTTCACTTCACTGAGCCTCAGTTTCTTCATCTATAAAATGGGAATGATGATGCCTGCCTTCATAAGACTGTTGTGAAAACTGAATTAGTTAATAGAAAGTGTTTCCAACTAATGTGAGTGCTTACTGCCCCTTTGCTGAAATGAATGAAGGACCACTCATCAGTCCCCTGTGGAGGCTGCCCTCCCTCAGAGCCTGTGGTCCAAACCAAGGATGCTGACAGAGACCATCGGCAGCCCTGGAGTCGGCAGTTCTAGATGCATGCAGGCCCTACTCATCACAACCTGCTCTGGCACCAGGCTGTTCACCAGGCTCCCAAGGCAAAATCTGCTACCGCAGAAGGAAGTGCCCTCCCCTGACTATGATGTCACGCTGACAAGCCTCCAGCAGCCTTTCTGCCCAGTGCTGCACCACCTCTGGACCCTCCTTGGCCATCCCTAAACCCAACTTCACCTTCAGTCCCCAGGGCCAAGCCCACAACTCCACTTGTGAGCTCTGTGGGGGCAGAGCACTGTGTCTGCCATTGTTACCAATACATTTCTAGCACCTACCATGGTCCTGATGTATGGTAGGTCCAAGATAGTGTGTACGGAATGAAAGAAAGTTTTACCTGGTGTCCTACCTCTATTTCCAGGGCCGATGCACTCTTGCTTACCTTGCTGCCCCTCCCCTTCAGCCTCCCTATCTGCAGTCTCTCCTCACTAGTCCTTCCCCTACAAACTATGAGCATCCTCTGACTGAAGCCAACACTGACCATGTAACTCCCCTGGCCAAAACACTCCTACAGCATGCACAACCATCCTATAGCCCTCTCCCCTATGGCCTGAGCCCCTTCCCCACACCCATCACCCCAAGCCTGCCTCTGTGCTCTCTCAGCACCTTCACACCACCCATGCCACACTCCTGTGGCACTGCAGGAGGACTGAGCAGACCCTGGACATGGCTCAGCTGTGGGATCCACAGCACCCTTGCCTGGCAGCCACCCAATGCTGCCTCACCCCCCACCAGCCAATACACATACCACTCCCCATTCCAAGCTGGCAGCTCCTCACACAGTTAATTAGCACCATGTCACTAAGGACCAGCCTGAGTGGCCAGTGACAGGAGCTGACCTCTGACCCCCAGGGCTGGGAAGCAGTCCACATCAAACTCTTACAGCGCGACCCTTTTAGCACGCACAGTAACTCGGGGCATCGCCAGCTGAAGCTCATTAAAGCTGTCTCTTTGGTGCGAGGGCCATTAACCTCACTGCTCAAAACCCACGCCTCCCCTTCCCCGCCTCTCCCAGCCCAATTAATGCCCTATATCCTCCCTCCCTTCCAAGCACCCTCACCCACACCTCAGAGCCAGCCTGGAGGTGGCAGGGCAGCCCTCTTCATTCAAAGACTACAAAGACCAAGTGTCAAGAAGCCCAGTATCCTAGGGAGCCCCTGGTGCTGGCAACAGAGGAGGGAGCCCCTTTAGCCCCACAGTGTGCCCAGCACTGCATGAACACTTTCCCAGGGGACTCACTGAGCCTTCCCAACAACCCAGAGAGGCAGGTGGCACTGTCCTTCATCTACGGTCACAGGGTTCTGGGTGGAAGAACCAGAACGACTTCTGGCTCCAAAGCCCTTACCTCCATTGTCACTCAGAGCCTTGGGCTGCCCCATGGGGCCCACCCAGATAAAGAAACCACCTTCTCTGAAAAAGCAGGGGATACCTCAGAGGTCCTAACCTAGGGTCAACAGGTGAACAGACAACAGGGGCATTGCTGAGTCTCAAGAAGCACAGAGCGGGAACAAGGAACCCCTTCTTCTCAAACACACACCCTGGGACAGATGATAGAAGGGGCACCCAGATAAAGTGTATGTGGGGTGCATTAACCCTGGCTATCCCTAGCCCCCAGCCAGTTCTTCCTTCCGTGGACCAATGCAAGTCTTCTCACTGGTCCTCTTTGGTTCCTCCCTTTCCCATCACTCTTTCATTGATTCATTTACTCACCTACTCATTCAACCACCCACAAGCATTTATTGAGCACCTACTAAGAACTAGTTTTGTGCAACACAAACTGCCTCATTGATTCTGAACCAGAGCTTTGATCACATCATTCTCTCACTCACAAACTTCCTATGTCTCCTCAAAACTGCAGGAAAAGTCCACACCCTTTAACCAGGCATTCAAGGCCCTGCTTATGTCTCTGATAATTTTCTAGCTGTTTCCTAACCCAAATTTGCCACTTCAGTCATGGGAAGCTTCTTGTAGGTGTCTGAACTTGTCCTCAGCACACTGGGTTTCTCATGCCCACAGGCCTTTCTACTGAGTCCTCCTATCTAAAATACCCTCCCCCCATTTTTCTGACTACCAAACTCCTATTCATCCTTCAAAGATTCCAATTCAAATGTCCTCTTCTATAGGAAACTTCCTGCTGACCTTCCCGGCAAATTACCCTGCTGGGTTTGGCATCTTCTCTAGATTGTTTGGAAAATATCTATGAGAGGGAACATCAGTTATGGTGGAGTAACCCCAGTTCCCCAGGCCTGTTGGTCACTTCCTCTTAGCCTGGACCCTGGGAAACCCTTGAGATGTCCCAACAAGAACATGGGGGCATCCCTCCTGGGGTGAGATGCCCCCAATATCACTACCTCTTAGTGAGAGGTAACTGAAGAAGTAGAAGCTACTTGGCAACTAAGGAGAGGGAAAACCACCTTTGGGGCAACCCATGTATTTTCTATCACGGCCCTTAGTACCCTGGGTGGCAAGCACCTACTTCAGGCAAGTCCCTGTCTCTTCCCAGGATGTGAGCTCACTGAGAACAGAAACTTGTACTCAGTGTGCCCAGCATCCACAAGGCACCAGTGAATGTCTGGAATGGATAAATGGTCTACTTTGAAGGAGGTGACTGGGTCCTTCGGACCTGGTATTCTCTCTCCAGTTCCCCCAACAATGATGCGACCCCAAAGGCTCACAGGTTGTGGTAATGTCAGAGCACTGCCCAGAGACTCTCTGGCTCTTCCCCACTTGGAATAAGGCCTATGCCTGGTCAGGTGCCCCACCTGAGAGCATGTGCATGCACACATGTGCATATGCAAACAAAATAAGATACACAGAACTGAACAGACACACTTGACAGATACACACAGAGACTGGTAGCTGCTTCCACACAGACTCATGCCCTCAGAAAAATACAGATATACTGTTAACACGCCCCCCAACAGACATGTATAATCATGGACACATTATACTCTCAGTCTGACACAGAGACATACAGCTAAAGGTGTCACACATATGCAGACACACAGATACAGACAGGTATGTATTCATACTGATAGATCAGAAACTAAAAGAGGCTCCAACTGCCTGGAATCGTAGCCACTCCAGTTCCCTTCCAAACAAGAATCCCCCTGAGGGTATGCCCCCATTTGGTACCCCAAGTGGCCCGCCTCAACCCAGGCACCGCTCAATGGAGGCTGCTGCTCCTGCGGGGGAGTCAATACCCTGTGGACGGAGTCATCGGTCAGAAGGACCCCGACTAATTAAAAGCTGGTGAGGTTTAAATAATTCATCTCCTTAACTCCCATTGATCGTCCAGTTTAGTGGCCACAGACTTGAAACAATATTAAACAGCCTCCTCCAGCTCCACGGGGGGTGGGTAAGCTGACATGTCCCCACCCGCTGAGGACATTGCCCACTAGAGATGCAGCCAGTGAGGGGGGACCTTGGCCTGAGTCCAAGGCCACCTGTGACTCACCAAAAGCCCGGACCCAGCCTCCTCCAAAATACCACTTTGAGTGGTGCCTTCCAGTGGTCCCATTCAGTAATTTTCTCATTCCACCCGCCTTCCGCCATTCCCCCAGCTATGTAGAGAGCCCTGTTGGGGCACTGAATGAGCCATGGAAACTCTCTGTGTGCCTGGGGACTGGGGCATGCGGGCAAGGGACGATGGATGGAGCTGCCAGGGGAATATGCGAAGGGACTGACCAATGCCGCTGTGGGGCCGGCCTATGTGTTGCAGGCTGAGGCCCTTGTTCATGTCTAGAAGTCCATTCTTGGGCCAGCAGCCCATGGCGAAGCTGTAAGCCTGGAAGACAGGAGGCAAGTGGTTAACGGAGGCCCTGACCCTCTGAACCAACCCCACTCACAAGGTCTTCCCCCCGACCCCCCAAATCTTTCCAACAAGGAATCCCTCTCACAATGCCATCTCGTGAGAATCCCTTCTCCACCCAGGTCCTCCCGCAACCCAGCAGAAAGTCCCTTCCTTCTCCAGAGTGCGCTTTCTCCTGGGCTTCTCCCCATCTGAGTCCCTGGCCCTCACCGGGTGCCCCTCACCAGAACTCCTCTCTAAGGAGTTCCCATTCACTAGGCTCCTCCTTCTCAGGAGCCCTCCTCTCACAAGGGCACACCTGTACCATGCATACCTCCTTACGATCTCCCCTTTCCAGATCCCCCAGCACTTTGCTGGGCCCCCTCCTCACAGTACTACTGTTCACAAAGACTGGCCTCAGGCAGGACCTTGGAAACCAGCACATCCAAACTGCACTCCACAGACAGAAATGTTGAAGTGAGAGCTGGCTAGCAAGGTGCCATGGTCAAGGTGCTTTTGCCCACAAGCAGGCCAGACTATGGAAGGCTCTGGGAGTTTTGTGGGGGCTCAACTGAGGAGAGGAGCAAGGTCACTTGGTCAATTCAAGCAGCTGGGAGGGGAGTACATGGGGCGTGTGTGTGTGTGTGTGTGTCTGTGTGTGTCTGTGTGTGTGTGAGTGTGAATGTGTATGTGTGTGTGTGTGGTGGGGGGAGCAGATGCTCTGCTGAAGGTCAAGTGCTCACTTATGCATATTCAAAGCGGCCACCTATCGATCTGTACTTAATTGTTTTCCTGGGGTTGGGGAAGGAAGTGCTGGGGGCATCGATCTGCTCAGGCCCCAGCACTCCACTGCCTCCCCCTCCGTCCCCTTCCCTCACCACCTGGCTGCCAGCAACCTCCACCTGGGGGGGCGGCACATGGCAGGGCAGGGGCAGCGCCTTCCCTTACAGTCCCTTTTAGCCATGACTGACCTGACACCACAGATGAGGAAACTGAGGCCCAGAAAGAAGAGACTTAACATAGGTTAGATCACTATGAAGTAGCCGAATAGGATTTAATTCCTGCTCAGCCTGTTAACCAAATCCTGGGCTTCTCCTGGTGGGCCTGGTAGCTAGTCAGGCTTTCAAACATTACCCACACCTCACTTTAGAAGTCCGCAAACACCAGGCCGCCCTTCTAGCAGTGGCAGGACAGCATACAGGGCGGTGGTCAGAATAAACCTTGGGTGAGTTTCCAGAAGTTGGATGGGGGTCCAGTGACGGAACCAAAGTGACTGCCAGCTGTGAGCAGATGAGCACTGCAGTGGTCCAGCCCTTTGCTAGTCCCAGGAGGTCTCCATCCCACTAACACACAGGGGAGAGCACCCAGCACAGGGTCAGAAACACAAAATGGGAGGCTGCACACAGTGCCTGTGCCAGGGCCCAGGGCCCAGATTCTGTGTCCACCCTTCCTTTCCAGCTGCAGGAACCAACACTCCAGCCCCATGGGTACTAGGAGGCTAGGAGAGAGTGTACTTAAACCTTAGCACCCTCTAAAGCCATTCTCCTTGACCACAGAGGTACCAGCCACAGCCCAACTTCCCAGCCAGCCTTCCCCCACCCTTTCCCAGGCCACAGCTGAACCCACAAATCAGGGGCTGAGTGTGAGGCTCAAGGACAGGGAAGAAGATGCTGGCCCAGAGCCAGGGCAGAGCTGGGGTGGAGGCAGTGAGGGAAGCAGCCAGTGGGCGGTGCACAGTCAGAGAAGCCACTGAGCCTGGTCAGGGCTGAGGCTGGAGCGCAGTGGGCCAGAGAGCAGTGGCGGCCGCTTTTCAAGTACTTTAAAATCACTTACAAAGGCCGGATTAAATGATCAGAAATTCCATTTAATAGGACAAATAAAGAAATAACAATCTACTCTATCAGCCTGGAGAAGGCGAGCTGGATGGGTTTTTTTTCCCCCTCTAAAAAGGAAAACGGGAAGGAAGGGGGAAAAAAGAAGGATAATGTGTGTTTACTCAAGCAAAGAAAAAAATATTTAAGTGATGTCGGGGAGAAGATTGCAGTAACTAGTGAAGAATAACATCGTCTACTTTGCTGTCAAATCACACCCGAATTTCAGTAATAGATTCTCGGCTGACACTCAATTCAATTCGAAGGTGATCCTGCTTTATCCCAGCCCATCAAATATTAAACACTTGCATTAGCAGGTGCTGCCGCTTCCCGGCTTAAAGCGACGGGCGGGCGGCAGGGCTGCTGGGGCCCCTCCGCTCTGCTTATGGCTCGGGGACAGGGCAGCTCAACGTTATCTGCACGTCATCCTGAGTCTTATCGCAGTTAAGTGGGAAGACCACTTCAGATAACATTAGATGCTTGCCCCGCCGCGTCACCGTGATTAGATTATTATTGTAATTATGACTCCCCAAGATCTTCCACAGACTGGGATGTGTGGAAGGGGGACGGAGAACAGCAGAGCCCAGGAGGGCCAGGCTGGACCAGGGAAAGCTGGGCCCCTGGCAGGAAAGCAGAGGTGCCAGGCAAGGCGGCAACCCGGTCCCGCCTGACAGATGCCTTTCAGGAAGGGCAGTCTGGCTTGTCAGAGCGAGGGCGAGATGAATTGGCGTCTCCACTGTGGCCACGGGTGTCATGCCGCACAGTTTCATATTCCTAGATAAGGCGTGATAACCAATTGCTGCTGTGACATGGCCTCATCCAGCACTTCCTCAGGGGGGCATGCGGCGGGGGAGGGGGCGGCGCATGCACATGGGTCTGCCAAGCTCCTAATAAGAGGGATTTAATTTTTACAAATGCTGCTTCCAGCGGGGCCTTCACATACCAGCCAAAGTCCAAAAACGATATTAAAAACGGTTAATTAAAACTGCTCTCCCTCAGCCTGGGCTCTCCCGCTGTTGGCCCTGCTGAGAACCCTGGCACGTCTTCCCCAGGTACTGACACGTGCACCTGCAGAGCCTAACCTTCTGATGTGACCGCCAGCCTCATGGGGCCGCCCTAGGCATAATACCAGGGCCCAGCACCTCATGCTCCCCTCAGCTCCTGCCATCTTGGGTACTGCTCAGGCACAGCCAACAGATGCAGATAGCTGCCCACAAAACATCGGTGGTCCCACAGCAACCTGTGCTCCTGCCAACATATGGTCTGGATCCTCACACCTGCTGCTCCTCTGCACCTAGACTCATCGGTGCCCACCACTCACTTTTAAAGCCCACGCCTCTCCCCACCAGATATGCAGGCCACGGAGTGGCCCAAGCGCATATATGCTGGCACGCCACACATGCATCGGACTTGCCCTCGGGTGACTCTGCCACCCTTCCATGACTTGCTCCCTCCATTCGCCCTCCTTAAGAGATTGTATCTGTCTACAAATCTCAGCAGAGACCTTTCTGGGAGTCCTGATCAGGGTGAGGTGTCATGGGCTCTGTGTCAGAGATTCCGGCTGAGGAGCCAAGGCCAGCCAAGGCTGGCCCCACCAGAGCAGGAGGATCAGCAAGACTGAGCCCTGTGGATTGCCCACAGGGGACAATGAAGACAAGCACACCCCGGTGAGATTGGAGGAGGCTAGGAAAGCTTCCTGGAGGGAGTGGTGCTGGCAGGCTGGGAGGGTTTGACAGGTGGCAGGGGACTATAACATTCCAGACAGAAGGCACAGCAAGGACAAAGGAAAATGGCATGAGCAAGCACAATAAAGGCTTGGGTGTGGCTGGGACAGCCAAGTTAGAGAGGGGAGTGACATCTTAAGGCACTGCCTCTCAACTCTGTGTACCTGGCAGCAACATGGCATCAAGGGGCCTTGTGTCCATCCCTTTACTCCTGCCTGCTCCCTCTCACTGCTCCCTTCCCTCTCCTGCCAGCTTGGGGGAGTGGGGGTATGGGGCCCAGAAGCTTTCTGACCTTCATCAGTGTGGGGCAGGAATCTGATTTAAGAGCTCTCTCCAAGAACTTGTGCCCAAGCCTGTTTCCCAAAGCTGCTTCCAAATCCTCTGGGTGCCACTTCTTTGGCTGCAACTCTCTCAGCCATCAGGGTCCACCTGCCCAGCTATGCACAGTCAGCACCTAGCCCCTGGGGTTCCCAGCCAGAGGGTGGGGCAGGTAGAAGGATGACTGAGGAGCTCCTGAGTCCTGTCCAGGCCAGGTACTGATACGAGCCACAGGGACAGGTGGAACTGGCTGGGGTGAAAGATGCTAGGCCTACCAAGTCAACCCACCCCAGCCCTGTGCCAGGCAGGCACGCACGCTTCCCTTCCCCTGGGCTGCTGCAATTTCCATGCGCAGGGAAGCAGGTGCTGAGCTGTTCCCGGCTGGCTCTCCTCTCTCGTGGCTCTGCCCGCCTTGGCTGCTGCCCCATTAGCTTAGTGGCCAGCCATCTGCGACGGGCCTGCCGCATAGCCCTGCTGTAGGCGCGGCGGGTGGCCCCCTGTGTAACAGGGAGCTTTGCCATTAGCGCCTTTAATATTCTGACACCTCAGCACAGCCTGCTATTACATGCAAACGCTGATCGCCCTGTGAAATTACATTGCTAGGCCCGCGCGAAATGGAATCGTGTATAATCAGCCTCCTCCATGCACTGTCAGTCCCATCACAAACACGGCGCCCGGCGGCTTACGGGGGCTTAGCAGCTGCGACAAGTGTATTGGGTTTAATAGATGAAGTAGCCCTCATCGGCTGCAGCATCAGCTCCTTCAAAGAGGAAAGAAGAGGCCTAAGCAGCTGCTATGGTGTCTCTGCCCACCCATATACTACCTACCAGGACCCTGAGAGCAGGGTGGACACACAGTGGGAAGGGCTGTGGTTGGGCTAAAGGGCTAGAACCCAGTTCAGGCTGCAGACAGAATAGGCTGCTCTGCAACTTCCAGAAAACCCAGAGTTTCGAAGCCTGTGCTAGCACATTCAGCCTATCCAGCCCACCTAGAGGTGAGGAGGAGCAGGCTTTTAACCATACCTCTGGATGACTTGTCACCCTGCAGGCGATTGCTCAAGACTAGGAACCAAATCAAACCAACTGCCATTCCCCTAACCCCCAAGAGAGATGAAGCTGTGATGGTGATACTCCAGAGGATAGGGGAGAGAAAGTCTGGCAGACACAAATACTACCTAACTTTCTATCCTGACCAACATTTCCACAGCTGGCGAGCCAAATACCTAAGGCCACAGGTAAACAGTAGGGTGGAGTACACCACATATACTTATGGCACACCCAGCAGCCCATGCCTCATAGAAAGGCTCAGTTCTGCCAGCTATTAGCACTATAACTTTGGATGAATTATTAAACCTCTCTGAGTCTGTTTCTTGTACTGCAAAATGAGATGACAGTACTTTCCTCCAATTATATCTGAGATCACCCAGGACTACTCACTCCCACTGCTACCTCCAGATATTTTTGGTGCCATTGCTCAAAATGCACCTTGCCTTTGAGAATACAGTTCCCTCTCCCTTTCCCAGGGAACCCTTTTCCACGTTCAGCCTAACACCAGTTGTGGCAGAGTGTATTTTCCTGTGATGGGCTGCAACACTATCTACCATATCTCACACGCTCTTCTTTCACTGTGACTTTGACATACCTACCATCAAGACTAAGTCTATGTCACCATCCCTGCCCTTCAAGACTACTGCAAAAATGCTTAGGCAGCTTCCACCTCAATCACTGGAAAGTTTCCCTGCAGTCTCGGGCTGCTGTGTTAAGTAATGAGACTGCCCCAAGGTAGCCATGCTGTGAGGAAGCCCAAACTAACCCATGCAGAGAGAACAGAGACAGAGGCCATGAGACTCAGTGAAGAAAGAGAGAGGTCCAGCCAGCCACCAACTGCTCTGACCACATTGTGCCAGCCCCAGCCACTGCCTGACTATATAACCACACAAGAGATCCTGAGCCAGAACCACATTACCTATCCCCTCCTGAATTCTTCAGTCACAAAAGCCATGAGGGATAATACAGTATTTGTTGTTATTTTAAGTCACTAAGTGTCAGGGTGATCAGTTATGCAGCAACACTAACCGGCAAGCCAATACCTACTCAATCCTGGATATACTCTGCAGATGTCTTCAAATTCTTTCCTGCTGCTTCTAGACTATTCTTCCTCTCCCTCTGGGACTTCATTCCAAATCATCATCACTCTGGGTAACTTCAGTATCTACAGAATAACCCAGCCATGGACCTTGCCTCTCAATTTCTTGACTCCCTGTGCTCTAATGACCTTCTCCTCTACCTATTTCAGTCATCTTTCCCCACAGCCACCCCCTGAGCCTTGTTATCACCCAGAACTGCCCTCCCTCTGAAACCTCACAAGGACAGATTCCACTCTGGCCCCAGCCTCCTATCCTTCTAGCTTTTGTATGCTTTCTCCTTCTGTTCTTGCTTCCTCCCAGGCCCCGCCTGCCCCTAGTCTGTCTATCCCCTTTTCGGGCTTCAGTACTTTTCTACTAAGCCTGAACCCTTGAATCTATAACTTCAACCACCCATCCCCCAATTTTCAACGCCCTGCCCACTTGTCCTAGAGCATGCACACTGTTTCTGGAAAACCCCAACCATGACTCCATTTCTCCACACTTGCTCCTGAGCTCAGCAATGCCAGAAAAAGTCATTCTTATATACAGAAAGTGGTTACTACAGATCCAAGACCATAACCTTAGCAACCCTCAATGGTACTCACCAACCCTACTCCCTTCCTGCTTTCACAAAGATAATAAAGCCACTAGGCAGAGCTCTTTCTGCATTCCCCTTATCTACAAATGCATCTGCATCCTTCCCCACCTGTTCCTTTACCTCCCCTGTTCTAACAGGGGAGACACTAGGCTTCTTGTCTGAGGCCAACCTCGTACTTGTGCTTTACATGCCATCCTTTTCCCACCTCCTCAGGCCCTTGCTCCATCTAGTATCTTTTGTCTTTCTAAATCCTTAACCTCCTCTTCTCTGCTGGCTTCTTCATTAACATTAAAGCACATACTTAGATCTCTATCACTTTCACATAACTTCTCTGTGTCTTGGTTTCCTCTTTGTAAAATAGGGGTTATAACAGTTCCTACCCCATACAGTTGATGTGAGGATTAAATGAGTTACTGTCTGTAAAGTGCTTAAAACACTGCCTGGCTCTTTGAAAGCTATGTTAAATTTTAGATTACTTTTAAAGTTCTGTATGCATTCCACATCCTATCCAGTTACTGCTGTTCTGTTAATGACTAACTTCTCAAGACTGCCACCACTCCCTCCCTCACTCCTTCACTCCCTGCAGTCAGGTCACAGCTGCCGCCATGCTGCCCCACATCTGTGGACAGTTTCAGATTCTTACCTGCCTTCACCATTTTGCAGCCTGCTCCATCTCTGAAACCCTTCTCCCTTCTTGACACATTACTCAGTTTTCCTAGCTCTCTGCCATTTTCCTCACAGTCTCCTGTATGGTCTCCTCTGCATTGGGTCATTGTATCTGTGTACTCACCCACTCTGCACTCTCTTCCTATTTTTTTCTACATGCTACCACTCTTCTTGGGTGATTTCCTCAAGTCCATTGTCTTCAACCTTTCTAATTTCCAAATCTGTATTTCTTACCCCTACTTGTGTGTCAAACATATATACTCTATTGCCTACCTCGAATCTCCCCCTGGATTTCACACAGACGCTTGATTCTCAATATGTTTAAAGCTCATTTCAACATCTCCTCTTCAAACTGCTTCTTCTCCTGGGCTCCCAAATTCCAGTGAAAGCTATTACCATCTACCTGGTCTACCAGGCCAGAAATGTGGGAATCAATCTTGATTCCTTCCTCTTCCTTACTACCCACCAAGTCCTGGATTGCTGTTTCATGCCTTCAAGCCTTTGATGAAGCAGTTCCTTCAGCCTGCCTAGAACACCCTCTGCCTTCTCCCACATTTTGTCCTAATTTGAACACACACTCCTCTTTCAACATTCAATTCAAAAAGTGCCTTCCTTTATAGTCTTTCCTGGCTCATCCCTCCTTTAAATCCCCCATACTGTTAATGGCACCTGTAACATAGATTTTGTCTTCCATTATGCTGAGAGATTCTTGAGGGGGGTGGGGGGTTGTATTTGCTGTCTCTGAGTGGTCTCCACTGAGAAAAGGGGAAGCGAGAGAAAAACGGGAGAGGAAGAAAAGACATCTCTTCGGGTATAAGTCTACCACGCATGGAGGCCTGGTTTCCGGAGCTGCTACTCCTGCCAATCCTACCCAGTCTCCTTCAGGAACCACAGCTGTTCCTGCCCAGCAGAACATCAACGGCCTGCCCCATAGCCATTCTTGGAACTAGGGGCTCAGTTGCCTGTTTTAAGGAAGAGGGAACTGTTGCTGTCTCCTCCTTTTCTGAACTCTCAGCCTACGGATATCCCCCAGCCCATTCCTCGGGCCCAGCAGAGGCTTGACCAGCACAGCTGAAGCAGTAAAGGGGTGGTCACTTGCATCGGGTGACACAAGCCCATCCTCCCTAACCCCAGATGGCAGTTCTGTTGTGTGTACAGTGTTCTCTGGCTACCAACATACTTCAGGGGCCCCAGAGCTGCTGCTGCCTCTCTTCATCAACAGAACTTGAGTGGGATAATTATCGTCTCTGTGTACTTAACCTTACTGCTCACTGCCTCCAACACGATGGCTGCCTCTAGTGTGCTGGGCCACCACTACAGCAAAGGCAGGGGCTATGCCACAGGTCCAGGTCCCACAGCATTTGGCACTGGGGGTCCCAGGAGTGGAAGACAGCTACCAGCTCAGTTTGATCCCAAGTATTAGGGTCCCGAGTATTTTCAGGTGGAGTTACCTCCTTCTTGCTCCCAGATTTCTTGACTTCACTGCTGAGTCAGAGGGGCCTTGAGGACAGTGAAGTTTCTGGGTTGAGAATAAGATAAGTAGCTCCTGAGCCATGCTGCCTCAGTCCCTGCAGAAGAGGGTCACCTGTCTGGGGCTCCACATGCACTGTCACAGAGTCTAAGGCAGCAGGTCAGTCTGAGCCAGCTGCCCAGGGTGAGAGCTACATTGTGAGTTTTCTTTGTTTTCATTACAATTTCCTCTACTACCGCTTCTTTTTAGCCGGCCCTTTCCTCCCCGGGGTGCTGGGGATTGAATGAAACACCACCCCCGGCTCCAATAAGTGTATTTCAATTACATCTGTCACTGCATAACGATATAATGATATATCATGTGATATTAAATCCATGGTAATCATATCAGGGATTTTTTTTAATCGTGCACTAATCACATTATTACATCTCTATAATTAACAACAGGAGGTATGGAAATTCAGTTAAGGCAGTTGGCTCGATGTACTCCCCCCAACCCACCCCCATCCTAGCTCCCCCAGATCAGGACCCGATTAGGAAACAGGGACTGCAGGGCACTTGCCAGCTGGGCCAAAGCCCCACTCCCAGTGCCTCAGTCATGGGCAGAGCTTTCCACATCCAGGGCTGGCAGGGACAGTCCAGGGTTCTTGTCCATCTTGTGGCTCCTCAGGAAAGAAGCCTGGGGCAGAAGCCAAACAGAGAGGCCCAACTACAGGGCTTAGCTGGGGCCTTCCAGACCTCCCACCACTGCTGCACCAAATCATCTCCATGGGGAGGGATGTCACCTTTTCTTTCAGCAAGGCCCTCGAAGGCGCTTGTAAGGCACAGGGGTGAGTTTCTCCCTCATGTCCTCCTGCGCCAGAATTCCCTCTGCTTCTGCTACATACATACTCCCTTCCTCTAACACAGCCCTCTGGCGGCTCCCAACAGCACCAGGCCCAGCAGCTGTGATGTCTCCGCCTCTTGGTCCTATCATCCCTGGTGACAGCTGACCAAACCCAACTCCCTGGGGCCATTCCTCCTCAATCCTCTCTCAGAAGTTGGCCCTTCACATCATGTAACAGGTGAGTTCTGATAACCACTGGGATGTTCCTCCATTTCCCCAAAACAGTCTAAGTTCTATGTTCTCCCACCCAGGTCTAGATGGAGAGAGGAGGGGCTAGGGACTGCAGCTTGAACTATGTCAAATGACCCTGTCTCTCCCACCCCCCTTCCTGCTACTGAGCTGTTAGGGCTAATCCCCTCAGGGGTGTCAGAACCAGTCTGCAAAGCAGAATTCTGTGTTTCAAGTCCAAAGCTTTGAACCTGGCATGTAACTAGTCCTCAGTAAGGGGCAGGCATTTTGCTAAGTTTGACTCTCAGAAGTTGGACAGGCCTGAAGATAAAAGAGAAAAATCATGTCCTTTTTCCTAATAAAAAGGAGACACTAATAGCAGTCAGCACTTAGGTAAAGCACTTTAAGTTTCTAAAGTGCTTTCCAAATTAAAACATAATCCTTTATTGAGCATGTGGCACTACTGCCACCACCACCCACCCAGCCACCCCTCACATACAAAGGTATATGCATGCTTGCACACAGCATACACGCCTTCACTTTCTTTCCCCCTGGGAAAAAGGAGAAGGGTGTTCAAAACATTCATCCCAGATCCCCCTCCCTCTTCATTCGATTGTTCATGTAACACCCATTTATTGAGGAACTACCATGTGCCAAGCCCTGTGCTGGGTGCTGGAGATACACAGATCAAGCACACCAAGCTACTGCCCTCAAGGAGCTCCCAGGTGAGAAGGAGAGATACGTAAACATACTTGCAAAACGACACTGAAGGAAATCAGCAAGAAGGACCCACATGGCCTTCAGTGGGCCATACATAGGTGGGGCACCTGGGGAAGGTAGACATGTAGGCTAGGAATCTTAAGAAGCAGATGAGTGGTACAAGAAACTAAGAATAGATAAGATCACCCAGGAAGAAAGTAAAAACCTTTAGAATCAGATGAAGCCCTTCTCTTCTCTGATGTTTGGAGGGAAAAAAAGGATGAGAAGGTTGAAATTCCAGCCTCCAGAGCTAAGGCCCAAAGAACCTTCTCTTTGGGGTGCACCCAACATCCTGGCTCCTGTACCTTCCTTTGTCAAATCAGTCTTCACTCTACTGTAATATGATGGAAGAGTACAGGCTTTGGAATCACACTGACTCGTTCACAACATTTACTGAGAGCCTATTACATGCCAGGCTATATGCATATATATAGCAACAGAGCACAATACTGTCCTCAGAGAGCTTCCATGGCTTTCTCCAAAAGACTTAAGCTCAAAGAAGGAACTGTAATAAAGGTTCCAACAAGACACATAAGCTTTTATAATAGGACAGAAAAGGGGAGTTTGACTTAGGTGGGGAATACTTCCCTGAGGACAGGTAAGTAGAAGCTGGCTGACTGGCTGGCTGACTGGCTGACTGGAGGTGGGGTGGGGGAAGGGCAGAGGTGGGGTGACTGGGGGCATGCTAAGGCCTGGAAGGAATCAAATCAAGGCCAGAGTCCCTGAGCACAGAAAATCAAGCATGAAATGTGGCTGGTGAGGAAGGCAGGAGATGCAGTCCATGCAGGACCTCAAAGGACACGGTAAGGGATTTGTACTGTTTCCTAAGGCCATTCAGGGGCCCTCTACTATCATGTTATGTGATCTTGGGGTGCTCTACCCATATGATAAGGTAGTTCCAGCCAGGCACAGTGGCTCATGCCTGTAATCCCAGCACTGTGGGAGGCTGAATGGGGAGGATTAATTGAGCCCAGGAGTTCAAGACGAGCCTAGGCAACGTAGCAAAAATCCTATCTCCACAAAACACACACACACACACACACACAAATTAGCCAGGTATGGTGGCGTGCATGTGCACCTGTGATCCTCGTTACTAGGGAGGCTAAGGTGAGTGAGAGAATCCCTTAAGCCCAGGGGGTTGAGGCTGCAGTGAGTTGTGTTTGTGCCACTGTACTCCAGCCTGAGTGACAGAGCAAAACCCTCTAAATAAATAAATAAATAAATAAATAAATAAATAGTAGTTCCTTTGCACATCTACCCCTCCTTATTCCTAAGGGCAGCAAGGCCTGGGAAAAATTAATAGGGAACCAAGATAACAGATCCTTCTAGATTTTCCATCTAGAAGGAGAGGAAGAAACAACACAAGCATTCATTCACTGAATATTCACACATTCACTGAAGGCCTGCCAGAACCCAGCAACTCAAAGAGAATCACATGTAGACCCTGCCCTCACAGAACTCATAGTCCTTTGACGGGAAACAGACACAGAAACCAGTAACTCCCTCTAACTGTGATACAGCGAATGGAGAGAGCCACAGTAGGGATTGAGAGGAGGAAAGTTCTCAGGCCCAGTGGCCTCTGGAGCCCGGAATGGTGTGTGTTGCTTCTGATCCTGCCCCACTGCACAGGCAGCAATCGGTTGGCTGTGACAGCATGACCCACACAGACTGCGGATTGAGCAGGGGCAGGAGTGTGAGGAGGACCCTAAGCCAAGGCTCCTGCGAAGGGGCTGGAGACCAAGCAGCGGTGAACCTAAGCCTGGATCTTCTGGTTACAAAGATGAAGGTTGAAAGGATGTGATCAGAGCCACAGAGGAAAGGAGACAGGCCCACTGTATAGTCTCTGGATGGCTAGAAGGGGGTACCTTTAGAACTAACAACAGGGCTTGGATAAAAAATAATTTCAGAAATGGAAACTCTAGCCCCTGGGTTTCAGCTTCTTCATTGAAAAATGAGGGACTTCACTACTGGATTTCTTAGGTCTCTTCTTGATCTGAAATTCATCAGATCTGAGGTACTTCATTCAACTCCCCCGCCTCCACCCCAAGAGTCGGGCTTATTTCTGTCCCATATGTTTGCTTATACTGTATTTCCCCACCTGGAACACTCAACTTCCTTTCTCCAAATCCTGTCTGCTAGGACACTACCTTCAGGAAGCCCTTCATGATTTCTCTTTCCCACTCCTCCATGCCCCACCCTGACCTCCACACCCAGTTCTCCCAACAGCACTTTGCTTAATCAGATATTACATAGGTCCGGTACTCTTACCTCATTGGTCTAGGGATTTTTTTTTTTTTTTTTTTAATCACTCCCTGACCCCTGACATCCATTTCTTACAGGTCCTAGAAGCAGGGAGGTGCTGTTCCAGCCTGAAGTCTAGGTCCCCATTCCCTCTGCCCACAGTCCTTTGAGAACTCGACAGGCCTCAACTTGAAAAGGGTGCTAAAAGCAATGATGTCTCCAAGTGCGATGGGAGATATTTGTGTCTGCTTTACCCTTGGCTTTTTGCTCCGGTTCAGGTAGGAGCGGGGTGGGCCGGCTGGCAGATCTGAGAGCGCGGCACGCCCCAGCGGGCAGGGCGCACAGCGCGGAGGAAGGCGCGAGTCAGTCTGGAGTGCTCCCCATTTATCAAGCTCACGCAGGCCGCCAGCCGAGCGAGTCTTTCTATCATTACACCTCTCAAAATCCGATTCATACCACTAATCCTGCCTTCATTCTCCCAGATTAATAACATCTCTTTCAACCTTCACAGTGTGATAAATAGACAAAGAGAGAACAAAAGGAGAGACAGAAGAGAGAGAAAGAGCTGGAGCAAGTCCCCATAATAGAGAGAGCCGAGAAAGAGGAGAGGGAAAAAAGGAGAGCGAACGAGAGCAGGCAGCGGCCAGAGACTGCAGCTACCTTAGAGAGCCGCTCTGAGGAGAGCTGGCGGCTGCGCCCCGCTATGCGCTCCGCTCCGTCCCCAAAGAGAAAGAAAGGCTCGTTAACAGCTCCTTCCTGCCTGCACTTTTGTTCAAATTCTTTTCTTCCCTTCCAATCCGGCTTTAGGTCAAATTCCAGTGAAAATGAGTCTCCTGGCTTTCCCATCTACTCCCAGCTTCCCAAACAGGCCCAGGAACCCACCTGGCCCTTGGCAGCAGGGCTGGGTCTGGGTACAAGACAGGGCTGGGAACGGGTGTGGCAAAAGCATGCCTAAAGCTTCCCCAGAGCTGTTCCCCTAACCTGAAACCTCACCCTTTCCCTGCTCTTTCAGCAGAACAGGAAGGGAACAGAGTAGACGGAGGATCTGTTGGGGTCGTTCCCAAAGGCTCCGTCCTCACATCTTTCCAACCTGAGACTCCAGACGGTAAAATCCAAGGCCCTCCACCCTCGGCAGCCCAGTCAGATGGTGAAAGTAGGTGCCCCTCAGGCTCCCTAAAGCAGAAGGTGATCCATGTCTCCATATTATGATGGAGAAGTGCGACAAGGACAATAAACCCCACTGGGCCCAGCCCCACCCTAACCAACTGATCTCTGACACTTGTCCTCCCTGCCCCACAGCTAGCCTATACTTGTCCCCACAGCACACTCCCATCCTCCACAGAGGCCCAGTTCAAGGCCCCCTTCTGGATGCCCATCTGAGCTCTCCCAAGAGAATTCAGTTACTCCCTCTCTGGAAATCCAGCAGTTCCATTAACCTTCCCTCTCCGGCTCTGCAACACCATTTATATTACCCTGTAGAGACGGTGTGCTTCTCTCACTCCCCTGGGAGTCTGTCTTCTGAGTTCTCTATCTCCAAGTCCAAGCTGCCCATGGCACAGCACTTCCATCTGGGCACCCACCCCTTCACAATCCAGCAGAGTGGGGGAGGCGGGGCTACACCAGGCTCCCAAGACTACCCTATCCCTTAGCACATTTGTGACGGGTGCGGGGTCAGTGGAAGTGGCACAGGCAGAGGGAAGGTCTGCCCTGCCCAATCCAGCTTAGTGGGAGGAGCCTTCTAGGAGTGTCAAGGCTTCTCTGAGGACAATGCCTTGTGATGTACAGGAAAGACTTAAGCGGACCCTCAGCAGAAAGCTGGTGGCCTGGTGGTCTATTTAGAGCAGGTCCCATCTAGGGAACATCTTACAGACACTCTTCAGATTCTTTCCTCCCAAAAGCTTCCCCACTTCCCTCCCTCCATCCCCTGCCCCAAAACTCAGCCTTTTTCTGGGCCAGAATGGCTGCTATCTACTCCAACTGCTCACTCCCAGGAACCCCATCACTTCCAGCCACAGCTCTCAAGTTTGCCCAGTCGCAATTCCACTTGGGGAAATAACTTGAAAGCAGAAAAAAAGAGGCTTCACAGGGCCAAGTAAAAGAGCAAACCACAAGGGGAAAGAGATGTTGAAATGGGCAGTCCTTGGGATCCCTTTCATAAAAAAATCCAGAAGTTCCATTAACCTTCCCTCAGCTCCTACATCAGAAAGATTCTCACACTTTTTTCTATCCCACTAGGCCTCCAGGATCAGACACTTGCAATAGGGAGGGTGAAAATGACAGTAACTGATGTTCATCCACGGGCCCAAGCGACCCAAGGAGGTGGGGGGGCTGAAAAGGAAAAGCAAGACGGAGAGAGACTGTACAGCCTCAGTGAAGGGGAACTGTCCTCCCTACAGTAAGCCCAGCCTGCTGGTGCCCTGGCTTTCAGGGCAGGCTGGGTCCAACTGGCCACACCAGGCCCATACTGTCTCTTGGCCCAAGGTCACAGTAGGGTTCCAGAAACATGGAATGGAGCCCCAGTCCTTCTTCCACTAAGCCTGTGTTGTTGGCAGATCAGATAGCCTCAGCCGGAGTCAACTTTGTAGTACCTTAGATACACACAGGCAGCAGGCCCAGACACCCTCAGCTTTGTTCTAAACAGGTTCCACACTCTCTAAGCAGCCAGGTGGCTTCCTGGACAACTTCCCCAGGGGCTCAGAAAGATGCTCTGGTCCTTGTAGCCCCACTCCTGAAAGGAGTATAGGCTTGGGCTCTGAGAAGAGAAGTCATGGTGTCCTCTCTATTCTCTGCTGCTATTGCCAGTCCTGACCCAACACACACTCTTGCCCCTCGCCTGGCCTTGCTTCCTCCAACTCTTCTAGCCCTCTCTGAGCCCTTCCTCCCAAGATAAACCACCACCCGGGCATCCAAGGCTGACGAATAAATCTCATCTCCTCAGGAGAGGGACAACCCTAGACCCCAGTAGGGGACAGGTCTGGGGATCAGGTAGGAGGAAGTCAGTCAGATACCAAAAGTCAGCAGATCAAGAAGCCAGATCCAAGTGATGCTTTTCCCTCGCTCCCTGAGTATTCAGTTCTAGAGCTCACCCCCTCCTCCAGGCAGCCAGTAGCACAGAGCAGGAAAGGAGAAGTTGGGTCCTAATGTGTAAAAAGCTCCGGCAAAGCAAAATCATTTACTCTTCGGTGCGACTGCTCAGCAGAGCTAATAAATCTTGCATGAGCAGGGCCAATTCTAATTTCCTAATATGAAAAGGCATTTGGATTGAGAGAGAGGGGGAGATAAAAGTGATTGAATCTCCAATAGTCCAGGTTACTGACAAGAAACATCCTGCTCAGCCCTGAGAGAAGGATGGCAGCACCCGCCCGCCTGCACACACCCATCCGTTCTGCCCCCCTCTTGGCGCGATACATCTCAGTCTCTTCTATTGACAGGACGTGGCTTTAAACACAGTTACACAAGTTATCATTTCTGCCTTCTGATCAATCTGAATTTTCAGGACAATTACCCTCTTAATCAATGATTGCTATCAGCAGCCCTGCGCCTGGACGGATTTCTCAGCAAGGTAATCATGCCGCCAGGCTGGACGGCGCGTGCAT
The DNA here is from genome assembly GCF_049350105.2 of Macaca mulatta. Lineage (NCBI taxonomy): Eukaryota > Metazoa > Chordata > Mammalia > Primates > Cercopithecidae > Macaca > Macaca mulatta. The sequence continues at coordinate 196,379,321 of NC_133406.1, read as the reverse complement.
AGGCAATGAAGCTCCGGGTGGGGTCTCCTCCCTCCTTCCTGAGCCCCCATATCCCAGCGCTGCTGCCAGCATCGAGGACAAGGACGGCAAAGTGTGAAGGCCACTTCAAGGAGTGGTGGGAGTACAAGGAAGGGGGGGCAGCCACCCAGTCAGCCTTCCAAACCATCTGATTACAGAACAAACCTATTAAAAGCCTAGATTTACTGTCCACCACACTGATGCATCTCCACATGCCCTCCTGCCATCATTCCTTCCTCCTAATTAGCCTAATAAAGCCCAATTCTAATTATGGGCTCAAACTATTAGGGTGAGTAAGTACAAAGAAAAGAGAACTATTGGTTTTACTAATCTCTCAGAAGCTATTGGTTCTAGAAATTCCTTTTCTTCCATGGACCTGGTTCATATGGGCTACTGACTGGAATGGCAGGGGCAGCCTCTTCTCCTCAGATGCCAGGTATCCAGAGCTATCATAAAGCCGGCCTGGCTTTGAGCCAGGAGGCCACCCAGCCCAACACTCCCTCCCGCAAGCATCCTCCCACAGATCCAGCCCTCCATGCATAAAACAATTCAGAAGCCCCCAGAAGAGGGAAGGAGAGAGAACAGTGGAGTCAGTGTTGAGTCTGCTCAAGGCCATATCTGCTACCCCGGGGACAACTCAAGAAAGTTTCCCAGATCACCTGTTGTTGGTGAAGGATTTAACTAGAGAGGCTTGGTCCAGGGCACTGATGAATGAACTTACACTCCTGCACAGGTGGCAGATACGCCTATACAGCTATACTCACAGCAGAGTGGGCTAGGGGGTAAAACAGGTCCCATCAATTTGCTATTACATCACAAGGGGGGAACGAGAATGAGAAAGCTTGCATGCTTTTATTCACTGACATTTACTGAGTATTATCCACAGGCTAAGTGGTGGGGGTACAGCAGTCAACAATATAGCAGTGACCCCTATTCTCTCGGAGCTCACAATGTACTAGGAAAGACAGATACGTGTTTTTTTAAAAAGGCAAAAACGACAAAGTGAACTCGCACATGAAAGTTCTTAACAGCCAAAAAGTAGAAACAACCCAAATATTGATCACCTGATGGGAGAATAAAAAAAAAGTGGTACTATCTATACAATGTAATATTATTTGGCAGTAAAAAGAAATGAAGTACTAAATTATAATACAACATGGATGAACCTTGAAAATATACTAAGTGAAAGAGGCTTGTCACCAAAAAACCACACATAAGAAGTTCCCAGAATTGCCAGAATAGGCAAATGAATAGAGATGGAAAGTAGATGAGTAGTTGCTTCAGGCTGGGGCATTTGTGGGGAAATGAGAAGTAGCTGTTAATGGAGTTTCTTTTAGTGGGGACAAAAATGTAAATTTAGATGGTGATGATGGTTGCACAATCCTGTAAATACACTAAAAAACAACAAATTATACACCTTAAATGGGTGAATTGTATGGTATATGAATTATATCTCAATAAAACTCTTCTTTAAAATAAGTTAATTCTGATCAAAGAAGTGCAAGGAACCCACAGCAGGCTCACCAACTGTGAACAAAGTCAGAGGAGGCTCTAGCACTATGCCTAGCCCTCTGAAGGCACTCGATATAGGTGTGTGGAGAGGGAGGAAGTTCCACTGGGAAACTGGACAAGTCTTCACAGAGGACATAAGAGGAGTTAGGTCTTGAAGGATAAGCAAGGCAAGATGTTGCCTAGATGTTCACTAGGCAAGAATGCAGCAAAGGACTTCCTAGCCAAATGGAGTAACTGTGAATAAGGCTTGGAAGTTGACCATACAGGCTATCTTGACATAGCTCAAAGGGACTTCGAGTGTCTCAAAGGTCAGGCTAGAGAGCTTTATACTTCATTCAGTAGACACTAAGATTTTTCAAGTAGAGAAGATCAGTACATTGATAGTCTAGGGTTTGATGGTTAAGGCACAGGAAATAACTTATCACAGTTGAAAGGGCAGGGTTTTTGGAATCACAATATCCAGAGTTTAAATCCTTAAGTCCTTTTCCCAATAAACTCTAATGACCAGTGACGGCTAGGATTTTGTCTATTTTGCTCACTATTTTATCCTCAGTGCTTGGCAGAGTGCCTGACCCAGTAGGTGCTCAAAAGCCATTTACTGAATGAAAATGAATGAATGAACGGCTATGTTGAATTCAATCCCATTTGACACACATTTATTGAATACCTACCATAAACCTTGGCACTCTGGTTACATAGTGTGAGCTCTTCAAGGGGAGGGTCCCTGGGAGTCTGATCTCTGATCTCTGTCCTCAGTGCCTTACACAGGTTCTGTTTGGCACAGGGTAGGTCTTCAATCTGTATTAATTCCCTTCCCTCTCATAGTCTACGTAGTTTCCTTAAGACCCAGTGAATTCTTGGATAGGCTCGTCCTGAACATACCACTGTAGTTAGTAAGAGAAGGGAAGCTGAAGGGGTGGAAGGTTCAATTGAGCAATAGGAGCAGGTGGCAGTGCTAACAATATTTGCCCCAAAGCAAGCAATGGCGCTCTAGGAGGCCAGTACACAATCTGAGTTATCCAAGCTGGTAAAGAACTGGGTGGGAATGAGAGACCATTCTCACAACCCTGTCCTGCATCCAAGGCAGGGGGCCTAAAGCAGGGAGAAGCTAGCATACTTAGGTAAGGTGGAAACATAAGCTGCAAGACTTGTAGGTAGATGAGGAGGGGAAGATCTGGGGCTTATTTCCTAAGCAGTTTGTCCTGACCCTGGAGATCTGCCATTTCCATATCATCCTTCTGGTTAGGAGAGCCCTTCTGACCACAGTAGAAAGGGGCTTATTCTCCCAACCCCCAATGCCTATGGGCCTCTCCTCCCCTCTCTCTTCTTCCCTCCCTTTCTTTCCTGCAGAGCTTCCCTCAAGCCATAAAAATAAAATAAAACACAAACACCCACAGTCCAGGAGGAGGGCGTCAGACAGATAATGGGCATTTTATATCTTTTTATGACACTCCCCATAGGCAGCTCAGCAATCACAGCGCAATAAAGGCAGGCATGCAGCTTGCATAGTTAAACAACTGCCGGGTAATTAGGCACAGCAAACACACCACTGGGGAGGCCTCAGGCTTGCCCTGGGATCTGCCTGCAGCCCGCCCGCCTGCTTGCAGCCAAGTAGGTGCCAAGCCCAGGCCTAGCAACATAAGACCTGGTTGTGGTGCTGGGGACAGGCCACTGACAGCTGCCATAAGCACACCTGGGTTCATGCCTGTGCACACTCAAGCCCACCTGCCCACATCCACACAAAAACACTTCCTAAGCAGCCAGCCTGGACCTTATCTCCCCAGGGGGGCCGCCCTCTTTTCCAACGAGGGCAATCTAGGGTCTCCCGAGGGCCCTGCTTTAGGGCCTTTAAAGAAGTCACAGCAGGCACTAGCAGGGACCAGCTCATCAGGGTAGCTCAGAGCTTACCGAGTGGCACAGGCAGGAGGCACATGAACACACAGACGTGTTTACATGGATCCTCTGTCTCTTGTAAATTTTGACTCAGTACAGAGCTGAATTCAAAATAATTTTTTAACACAGATGATTCATACACACCCCATACACATATTTCTATCACTGTACTTACCACTTCTACTGTGTTTTCCCCCCATCTGCCTATTGACTCATCCATCTTCCCCACCAGACCAGGAGCTCTGTACAGGTGGAGACCAGGTCTGAGTCACCTCTGAGTCCAGAGGTCCCAACCCATAGGACTTCACAGGGTGACTGGTGGCTGGAGGTGAATACAGACGTCCCAGCCCAGGCAGAGCACAGGACTCTTGCTACCTGAGACCTAGGTCCAGGGGATCTAAGCCCAACCAAGAGAGAAATGTCTTCATTAGTGTGGAGGGCACTGTACTGTACATTGTCCACCTCTTCTCTAGCGCCCCAGCCGGTCAAATTCAGAAATTATAGGGAACTGAAAACCAATTCATGGGAAAAATAAATAAAAACCTACTACAATCCCACTTGAGACAGCCAAAGGTCCCATCTATAGCTGCCACCCAGATCAGCCCTGAGGAGTCAGCCAAGGAAAGGTAAGGCACCCAAGCTCAAACCACTCTTCCCCCAAGGGAGGTGGCAGCAGGCCAAGTCAACTCACAGAAAGACCATGGGTTGAGCCAGCATGGTCACATATGAATGTGAATACACATCCAGCTACTTTATCCTAGTCTCTACCTGGCCATCACTTGGTGTCTGCCAAGAGAACAAATAGAGGATAAGAGATCAGAGGAAGGGCCTAGGTTGTTCCCTGGCTTTAGGGTACTGAGAGGCTCCTCTCCTTTCCACCCACAAAGAAGCAGGGAGACAATGAGCTTCTTCTCATCCTGTATTCTCATGGTGAAGCCCAAAGCCTAAAGGCATTTGGCTTCAGTCCAAGCCAGCCCAAAATGTGACAAGTGACAGCTATCCAAACTCCTCCACAACGCCTGAGTCCCTAGCTCTCCTGTCCTGATGCTGAGCAATGCCCTGCCTTCCCTGGACCCTCAACTTCTTCCAGTGGGACAGTGGAGCCATCCCAAGGCCAGAGATTGAAGGTGGTAAGGGTAAAAGAGGAACTTCTGCTGTCTTCCTTGCATCTGTCTCATTTTTAGATGGGAGCAAAAAGGGAAAACCTAAGTTTCCATGAATGATCTCATAATGGCAGAGATAGAAGAGGCCAAGAGACCACAAGAAGAAACTCCCTCATCCAACTCCCTTATTTGTTAAATGAGGAAACTGAGGACTCAGAAAGGACAAGTAACCCAACACCAGAGCCCATGTCTTTCACTTCTAGAGTCAAGTTCAGTCCAGATCTCTCTGTGTTGCACCATATTGCCCTCCAAGGACAAGGGCCTCATCTGCCCACCTCCAGTACCTAGAGTCAGACCACAAATCCCATACCGACACATTCACCCACATTCCCATTTGCGGGCCCATGCACACATAAGAATATACACAGACACACTCAAGCCTGCACAGACCTCCCCAACTGGGTGAATGCACTTCTTTAAACACACACAGACACACATATACAAATGGATGCACTCTCTTACAGACACAGTGGTGTCACTCTCAAGAGACCTGGAGTACAAGGCCAATTCCTATCCTTGCCCATTCACTGACTGTCATTGACCACACAACTGATAATGGCGGCTGTGTGTTTGCCTGGGTTCAAACCAGGCCAGACTGCCTTCAGGTGGTATCTGCTATGGGCCAAGTGACAAGAGGGAAGCTATGGAAGAAGAGAAACTGAATTTGCATCCTCCTGGTCATGTGGCAGGCAGGCTTCTGAGTTTCTATTTCAGCACCCACAAAATAGAGACAATAGCCCTCGCAGCCCCTTAGTAGCTATGAGGATTAAATGCAATAATGTGTGTAAAGTATCCAACACAGATGGCATCAACTGGGGCTCAATGCATTGGTGCTCTATTATTACTGATACTGATAAACATGGTGAAACCTGCCTTTGCAGACTGACCTACAGGCAGTGTGGGAGATGGAAGGCAGGACTGTGCCTCCTGCCTTGAGGGAAGTTACCCTGTCTTTCTTTTCCTCTTCTTTTCTACAGCTACTCCCAGTTTCAGGGTCTAGAATAGCAACAGCAAAATCAAAAGAAGGGGAAACACACACACACACACACACACACACAAACCCTGGGGACAAGGCAGACTAACTGTAACCCTCTCAGACTCAATAGATACGTTCATCTTTCCCCTGCCACCACACCCCATCTTTCTCCCAAACTTTTCTATAGTATTTATGCCTCTTAGTTTGCTGAAGTCCCCTCTGCTTGCCTAGCTCTGTGGACTAAGAGAAGCAGTATATCTAGTCCCTTTCCTCAAGTAGCTTGTGGTTCCTCACCCAGACAGACCAGCCCATACACAATAACAAAGAGGCATGGGCTCTGAGCTGCATTGGGCCCTAGTAACTGGCCCAAATGGTTGGAGTACACACTCAACAGAATACCTAGGTTTAAATCCAGGTCCCAAACACACGCAGCAGAGCTCCCAACTTTCCTGTGCTCCAGAGCGAGCCCAGAATTCACTTCCTCAAGGATGCAAGAGAAAGGCAGGTGGGGCTCATTATGGGACTAGGACTAAGAGGCTGCCTCATTTGACAGAATACAGACTGTGAGCAGCAGCCAGCAAGAGAAGGCAGGCCCTAGGGTGGGCCTGCCATAGAGGGCACTATAAGAACTCCAGTGGGGAGGTCGCTTTGCAGCAGCTGCAGGGAACCTCAAGAGAAAGAAAGAATCCCAGCTGCCTTGAGCTGATTCCCTCACCTGCTTCTTTCCTGGTCCCCCCCGCCGCCGTACCCCGTGTGGCCACACCCACCAGGGATGCAGAGCAAGGCAGGCTAGCTCTCCAGCTGAGGGTGTGCCAAGCTGCTCACCTAACACTGAGTGCCAGCATTCCTCTAAGAGCTTTACAAGCATGATCTAATTGATTCCTCACACTGTGATTTCCCACATTTACCATAAGGACATAGAGGTCTTCTGCCTACGGTCTCAGACTGTCCATAGCTAATATGCTAAAAGGTAGGGTGGCCGCTTCCCTCCCTGCTATCGCTGGCCCACGGGCTCTCTCTTCCCTTCATGCACGTAAACGTGGCAGTTTTCTGGAGCTACTATACCACTCTTAGAAGGCAGTTTAGGCTGGCAGCACTCTAGACATCGGCCAATGATTCCTTACGGTACACTCTCACTCCTCTTTTCCTCCAGTAAAAGCATACACATGGCTGGTCCACACAAGTAACTTAAAACACCTGAACACTGCTGTGTGTAGTTCCCCAATCCTGCAAAGTGCTTCACCACTTCAGGCCTTTCTTCACACGCTTCCCTTTGCCTGGATGCACTTGCACCGTCACCTGAGAACGTACTCATCTTCAAGACTCAAGTATCTCCACCAAAACCTTTCTTGATTTTCTCTCACACACCCCAAATAAAAATGACTCCTCCCTCTTTTGCACTGGCAGCAACAAAGTAAAGCAGTTAAGAGCATGGACTCTGGAGTCTACTGCCTAGATTCAAATACTTACTCTATCACTCACCAGCTGACGAACCTCTCTGCCCTTCAGTTTCCTCAGCTGTACAATGGCTAATAATGGAACTTCTCCCTTAGAATTGTTTGAGGATTAAGCGAGTTAATTTGTAAAAAGCATTTAGAACAGCACCTGGTTTTATTATTAATTATTTCTACCTTACAAAAGAAAAAACCAAGGTTCAGGGAAGGTAAGTAACTTGTCCAAGATCGTAACACAGGTAGATGATAAGGCCAGGAATTGACCTAAGGTGAAAGTGCCTCTGTACTCCACTGGACAGCCAGGCATGCTGATGGCAGCCAGAATCAAGGGCGTGAGATGATCGACTCTGTTCCTCAGTGTGAGTTCAGGGTAAGCTGGTCCAATGACAGCATTAAGCTCATCCTTGCCAATGCTCACATGAACTCTGCTGTGAGAGTCTCTTTTTCCTAGCTCCTGCCCACAATGTCCTGTATGTCTACCTTGATCTCCTGTCCCCCCGACTCCTCTTCTCCCTGTAGCCTAGTCGTCTCATCTCCAGTGGCCAGTACCAGGGCAAGGGAAGGGCAGGGGCATAGAGCTATCATTTCATCCTCAGGTCAATTCTAGAAAGTGGATATGATTTTTCTTGTTTTATAGAGGGAGCTACCAAGGCTCAAAGAAGTTAAGTGACTTTTCTAAAACCCCACAGTTAGTAAATGTAGAGCCAAGATTCCATATCAGGTCTACTCGACTCCAGAGCCTAAATTCTGTGTGACAGATATTAGTCATCATTTACAGGTTGAGAGAGGGACTTGCTCCAGATCACTCAGCTAGCGAGTAGCAATATTAGAAATCCAAGCCAGACTCCTCTGGCTCCAAAGCTCTTCCTTTGCACAGCGGTTTCCAGCTGTGAGCCACATCCCACCTCCCCAGGACTCAGTGTATACACCATGTATCACCTGAAGACTAAATGAGGGGTAAATCTCACATACAGCTGTACTATTTTTCCAGGTTTCTGCAGATAATATTGTAATTAATAAAACACAGGGCAAGCACAGTGGCTCATGCCTGTAATCCCAACACTTTGGGAGGTTGAAGTGGGTGGATCATTCAAGGCCAGGAGCTCGAGACCAGCCTGGCCAACATGACGAGACCCCATCTCTACCAAAAATACAAAAATTAGCTGGGCATAGTGGCACACCCCTATAATCCCAGCTACTCTGGCAGCTGAGGCATGAGAATCGCTTGAACCTGGGAGGCGGAGATTGCAGTAAGCTGAGATCATGCCACTGCATTCTACCCTGGGTGACAGAGCAAGAGACTGTCTCAAAAAATAAAATACAAATCCACATTTAAAAAAAAAAAAAAAAAAACGAATTTACTACAGTTTTTTTTTCCATTATGTACTTTATCACTATATACCCAAAATACAAGTTCCACAAGTCCTGAAGGAGGAAGGGAATGTCTGTGGCGTTTTCCGACATTGCTAAGAGCTCCTTGTACTCTGCCTGCTTACTTCTCTAAGAGCTCTCCAAAACAACACTTAGGTACCTTTCCGAAGGTACTGTCCTGATTCTCGGTTACAAACTCACAATCAAGAAACGTCTTCTGTATGGAATAACTGTCCAAAGGTCAACAGCAGCAACAGGAGGCACAATCCCTTCTGGGACCTGAGTCCCATAAATGCTAAGAACTAATGCAGTTTCCAGCAAAGTGGACCCAAGTCCTGGGCTATGGAAGGAAGGAGTCAGGGCAATGAATTTCTTTCGTCCCTTAACCTCTAATTCCTTCCCTGCCCACTTCCCTAAGATACATGGTCTGGAGAAAAGAGCACACTGACCTGGGTTCAAATCCTAGCTTCATCTCTTCCTGGCTATGTGCCTTTAGGCAAGTTTCTTAATTTCTCTAAGTTTATTTGTCTGGGAATTCCAGCAGAGGAATAGGCATCTGGAAGCTGGAGCTCTTTAGTCTAGCCCAAGATTCAGTGTGGATTCAATTAATGCTTGTTGATGCCTACTGTGTGCCAGGTCCAGTGCCATGCACTGGAAATTCAGAGATGGGTGGTATATAGACTTCAGTGAGCTCACAGTATAGTGGGAAACAAAAACATGTAAGCAGATAATTACAAAAGCATGTAATACACTCAATACAAAGTTCTGAAGCCATACAAAGGAGGAAGTGACTTACTATTTCTACCAGAGGTGGGGGAACATCAGAGAAAGCATCACCCACAAGGGTTCTGAAGGATGAACAGGAGTTTCCCAACACACTAAAAGGGGAAGGCAACGTAAGAAAGGGAACAGTATATGTAAGGGGAGGTGAAACAGTCATGTATATTTGAAAAACAGTAAGAAGTTTGATATGCTGGAATGTTATGGAGAGACAGGAGTTGTAGAGCTAGAAATGGTGCAATCAACTAGATCATCCAGGGCCTTGGTATCTTGCTCAAGAGAAAAGATGGGGCAGAGCCTTTAATACCTACCCTTGGCTCTGGTGCTCTTCCTGTCAAAACAAGCACCCTGCAATCACACCCTTTCCTGTGCCTTTGATTTAAGAGTTCCCCTCCTGGCCCTGACAGTAAGGCATTTCTGTCCCACAGATTATAACTCACTCTGGGCTATTATTCAGCTCCCCAGCCCTGGCCCTGCTGCAGTTAGTCCAAACATAATATCCTTCATGCATATATTATCTGTCTCCCTATTATCTGGAATCATTTCGGAATTAAATTTCAGTCCTGCAATATTGGCTTCAGGAGCGGCGCGCTTTATGGGCTAGTCAAAGGTTAGAATACCAATCAAAATAACAGTGCCGATGCAGCGAGACATTTTAATATTCCAAAACCCGGTAATTGTAAAAGGACATAATATTTTTTCCCTGATTACCCCAAAGGCAACACATGTTAACAAGGCGAGGGAAGGAGTGAAAGAAATTTCAGAGTTCAGACAGCTGTAAGACATATTTAAAGGAAAAGCCCAGGCTGGGCACTACACCATGGGGGCAGGGAGATGGGAAGAAAGGAGACATTCCCTCTAGCTCTGGCAGCCCCTGACTCCAAAGACAGCACTTTCCCTCCTCTATCTCTGGACTACACTCCAAGAGCTTATTCCCAACAGCAGATGTTGCAGACAGTGGGATGAAAGGGGAAAGAGCTCAGGATCTGGAGTCTCAAGGCTCAGGTTCTTGTTTCAGCTTACAATTCAGTAGCCTCCAGCCTCCAAGACTCATCCCTCCCAGGGTTCCGGCATCAAACCCAGCAGCAAGCACTCTGGGCTGCTCTCCCACTCACTCTCTTCTTATCTTATGCCTGTGCTCACACCTCCGCCTCATCTATACCTAGTGCTCTGTGCACGTGTTTTTTCTCAAAGAGAGATGAAGGCCCTGATCTACTTGGCCTGCAGAGCCGATTCCCATCAGGACACTAGCCCACAACTGCCCACTGCCCCACAGACAATGCTCTGCACTTTGGATGATGCCCAAGACCGAGACCACAGGCCCAGTCTGGTTCTGACCTCAGAGTGACCCAGAAGTAACTGCCTTCAGCGCAAACTCTCTCCCTCTCCAAAATAAAACCAAACACCTTGCGGAGCCCCCTAGCTATTCACATCTCTCTTGGTTTTCATTTTTGTTTGTTCTTTTTCCAAGTTAGCTTCTGAAAAGCCCCAGCAGAGGAGCTCTGTGGCCAGCACCTTGCAGCCACCCTTCTACAGCATCCTAGCTTCTGTAGCAGCTTAATCCTCACAGCTCCCCAAAAGTGAACTGACTAGCAGGGTTTTCGATCCCCTCACTCCTGATGACTTCCCAGCCAGCTCAGCCCACTTGCTGAAGCCTCCAATCTGCATCATCCCGACCTGCTGACCTGCCTATGGCCCCCAGCAAAGAACTTCATTAAGGCCGAGAATTTATTCCTCCATAAGCCCTTAATTTATTACTGCACTGATTGGGACTCTGAATGCTCCAAGGTCAGGAAAAGTCGCTCTCAATCGTAGACACCAACCCTCCCTTCGGCAGTTTCTCCCGCTGCACCCTCCCAGGGGAGGGGGAGAGACAGAATGCTTCTTGGAGGGACCCAAGATTTTCTTTAAGAGCTGGTCCCAATCCTATCCTCTTTAGAGCACCCAGAAATTGCAGTAAGGCATAGTGTACAGATGGCAGAGGAAAAGTGGAGCAGCAATCTTCATACCCTGATATATCAGGGTCTGTTAAATTCTGGGTGGCCCTTGTCCCTACAGCTGCTGGATTTGACTGGCTGAGCCCTGCCTGCCAGGACTGACTCAGAATCCTCCTAAGGCTGCCTGCCTGCTTCTCCAGAAGCCCACCTCCCTCAGTCCATTTTGTGTTGCTATAAAGGAATACCTGAGGCTGGGTAATTTATTTTTAAAAAATGGTTTATTTGGCTCATGATTCTGATGCCTGGAAAAGTTAAAGACTGGGCATCAGGTGAGGGCCTCAGGTTGCTTCCACTCAAGGCAGAAAGTAAAGGGAAGCCAGCTTGTTCAGAGATCACATGGCAAAAGGAAGCAAGTTGAGACAGGGGGAAGTGCCAGGCTGTTAACAACCAGCTCTCTTGGGAGTGAATACGGTGAGAACTCACTGACATCCACCACTCCTGCCCCAGGGAGGACATTAATCCATTCATTCACAATGCAGACACCTCCCATTTGGTCCCATCTCTAACATTAGGGATCAAATTTCAACATGAGATCTGGAGAGGACAAACATCCAAACCATAGCACCACCCTCTCAGGCCCAGGCGTCAGAGGGAATTCCACACAATTTGCAAGTATGTGTGATGTGCATATGCTTGTGTGGCTATATGTGTAGGTATGCATTTGTATTACATTTATACATATGTGTCCATGCACATGCAAGAGGGAAACATATTTTATAAGTGCATGCATACATACACATACTCACATCCTTATGGAGGTCTCATCCATCCTTTCTGTTTCTTGATTCCTTATTCATAATAACATTCTTTTCCATTCAACATCAGCTACCCATTTCCATGGCCATACCTTGAGACTCAGAACCTGCCAACACCTAGAACTGCCCCATCTCTGAAACCACTAATTCAGACACCTATTCTCTAACCATAATCTCTAATCCTTCCATCTGGCATGTTAAACTATACCCAGCATACCAGTTCCTCATTTTATTGGTACCTATTTACTTTTTCCACATCCATCAGACTCCCTGCTGTCTTCTTTTCCTCCAACATCCAGCTTAGATCCCATAATCCATCTTGTCAACTGCTGTCTTACCAATATTTTCAATTCCCTATCCCTTTCATCAAACCTCCTTGAGGAAAATCTCCACCCTGGATGAATCTAAATGTCTACTTTCTCCATGCCCACAACCAGGCAGCTGAGGTTCAATAAAGAAAAGTCATACAACTGAACAGAGTGGTTCCACAATGAATTAATACAATCAACCTCAACTGGATCCTCAACACTGCCTAGAAATCCTACTATACTTCTCAAGTCAGTTCATACATCTATTCTTTACTAGAACTACAGCAATCCTGTAAACCCTCCCAGCCCTTCCCTATTAGTGATCAGCAAATGACTCATCTTGTTTCACACAGAAAAATAAAAGCCATCAGATGGTAACTACCTCAACTTGCTGCCACCAAATCTATAAGCCCACCTACCTCCATTTGTGCCCATCTTCCTTTCCTTCCCTCCTGTCCCAGTAGAAGCAGGGACCTTCCTCCTAAAGAGAGCCAGTTTCAAGAGTCTAGGTTCTCCAATCCTTCTCCTCTCACCTCCTCAGATGCCTCCCTTACTGGCTGCTTCTCCCTCCTGCACCTTCAACAGGATTTCCTTTTCTAATAGATCCTACAGAAAAATGCATCTTCTACCTTAAAAACAAAACCCGCTTTAACCCCCACTTGCCCTGCCACAGCTCTTGTCCTTTCTCTCTCTTCAAAGCAACATTTCTGAAAAGGCTGAAATTTCTCTAACTCCTCATTTCTCATTTACTCTTTAGTTCACTCCAATCTGGCTCCTGTCCCTATCATGCCACTCAGGACCAAGATCACTGAGGCCCTTGTTATTAAGTTCAGGGCTCATATTTTAGTCTTCCCCTTGTGCAGCCCTCTCTGAACTGACCACTCCTCTTCTGAAACACTTTTTCTTGGTTTCTGCAGTACCACACTCTTATGACCTTTCTTCTTCTATCACTTTTTTACTCTCTCTGTCTCTTCAGCATTTAGCAAAATTAAATTTAAGTTCAAGCTCTGTCATGTACTAATATGAAACCATTCAGCAAGTTTCATTATTGCTCCACACCCTGGTTTTCTCAACCTTAAAATGTGAAAAATAATAGCAACCACTGAACTGGGTCCTGTGAGGACTAGACAATGTAGGTACATAACCATAGTGTCTAGCACAGCACTGTCCAATAGAAATATAATGTGAGCCACATATGAAACTTAGAATTTTCTAGTAGCCACACTAAAAAGTAAAATGAAACAGATAAAATTATTTTAATAATTTATTTTATTTTAGTATAGCCAAATATTATTTCACATGTAATCAATACAAAAAATTATGAGACCTTTTTCATTTTTTCATACCAAGTCTTCGAAATCTGATGTATAACTTACACTTACTGTACATCTCAATTGGGATGCTAAAACTTCACCAGAAACACTTAATCTGCCAAGCGCAGTGGCTCATGCCTGTAATCCCAGCACTTTGGGAGACCAAGGCAAGTTGATTGCTAAGGCAAGGAGTTGGAAACCAGCCTGGCCAACATGGCAAAACTCTGTTTCTACTAAAAATACAAAAATTAGCTTGGCATGGTAGCACACACCTGTAGTCCCAGCTATTTGGTAGGCTGAGGCACAAGAATTACTTAAACCCAGGAGGCAGAGGCTGCAGTGAGCCAAGATCATGCCACTGCACTTTTGCCTGGGCAACAGAGCAAGACTCTGTCTCAGGGGAAAAAAAAAAAAAAGGAAATACTTAATCTGTATTTAGATTTTACACAATTAACAGTTTAAAATGTAGATTCACCAACTCACGTTGTACTAAACATAAAATTTTTCAAGAAAGTTTTTAATTAATTAATTTTTTTGAGATGGAGTCTCACTCTGTTGCCCAGCCTGGAGTGCTGTAGCATGATCTTGGCTCACTGCAACCTACACTGCCTCCTGGGTTCAAATGATTCTCATGCTTCAGCTTCCCGAGTAGCTGGGATTACAGGTGCCTGCCACCACATCCGGCTAATTTTTTTGTATTTTTTTTAATAGAGAGGAAGTTTTGCCATGTTGGCCAGGCTGGTCTCAAACTCCTGACCTCAGATGATCTGCCCACCTCAGCCTCCCAAAGTGCTGAGATTACAGGCATGAGCCACTGCACCTGGCCAAGAAAGTTTTTCATTTAAATTGATTAAAATTAAATAAAATTTAAAATGTGTTCTTCAGTCATACTAGCTATGTTTCAAGTGATATACTGCCACATGTGGCTAGTGGAAACTATGTTGGAAAACACAGGTCTAGCACACAAAATGCAATCTGTAATTCAGGACTATTTATTATATTTTCTTTCTATTTTTGACTATTCCTTCTCTATCTCACAAATGTTGATATTTCTCAGTCCTAGGCTTTCTTCTCACCCTATGCCCTCTTCTTTGGCAATCTCATCCACTTTCATGCTTTAACTATCAATCACAGACCAATAACACTGCCAATGTTTTTTATTTCTTTGAGACAAGGTCTTGCACTCCAGGCTAGAGTGCAGTGGCACAATCATAGCTCACTGCAGCCTCAACCTCCTGGGCTCAAGGGATCCTTCTGCCTCAGCCTCCCAAGTAGCTAGGACTGCGAGCACGCATCACCAAGTCTGGCTAATTTTTTAATTTTTTTGTTGAGATGAGGTCTCACTATGTTGCTCAGGCTGGTCTTGAGCTCCTGGCCTCAAGTTATCCTCCCACCTCAGCCTCCCCAAGCACTGGGATTATAGGTATAAGCCACCATGCCTGGTCTTCAAATCTGCATCTCTTATCTAGGCTTCACCCCTAAGTCCCAGACCTATGTACTTAACTGCCTCCTCAATGTCTCAAAATCATCTTAACTCATATGCCCCACATTGACTTCACCTTCTTTTCCAATCCTGAAACTTCTCCTTCTCCCATTATCTCAGTCAACTCATTCCAGTTCAGTTGCTCAAATCATAAATCCCGGAGTCATCATGGTCTCCTCCTTCATCCTCAACCCTCACAACCAATCACCATTTCCTGTTTATTATACAATCAGTGCTACTATAATACTCGTTGAAAGAGCAAAGTTGTCCAATGCAACTGATGTATTGGGAACAATTTATAGTAACACAAATTTTACATTTGCTTATGTGCAATTTTGTTCACAAGAAACACTAGATAAACACAGGAAACTATACCTCACTGAAAAGGGCTGGGTAGGAATATATAAAACACATACATGCACACATCTTAAACATCTACCAGTCACCTAGATCACTGCATGTTATGGACCACATTCATCTGGTTACAATTTTCCATCTGATTTCAGATGATCTTCTTCCACTACTTCACGATAACTCACAAGCTGTAACCCTTCTCATGCCCATTTCTATAAGCAAACTTTGGGGTTTTACAGAGTAAAGTACCGTATTTATTGTGGTATTTATGTATTTCTTAAGCATTAATGTATAAAACTATGCTACCATTTTTATTAGATTCCTATCTTTTCTTTTATGTGTCACTAACTGAATTTTTATTGCATGACTTTCTCTAGCACAGTGATTTTCAGAAATCTATATATGTTGCATTATAGCAGAACCGACTATACCATTTAATACTCAAGAATTGGCCCATTTCTCTACATTTCCACTGCTATCAGTTCAATCCAAGTAATTACCATCTTTCACCTGGACCACAGAAACAGCCTAATTCTGTGGTTCTCAACCAAGGACAGTATTCCTCCACTCCCACCCTGGCCAGGCCACTAGAAATGTATACGGGGTGATATTTTTTATTATCACAATGACTCAGAGAGGGGCACTATTGGTATTCAATCAACAGGGGCTGGGGATGCTACAAGTTCAGCAATGTCACCCACACAATGATTTGTCCCACCCAAAAATGCCATAGCCCTATAAAGAAAAACCAGCAACTGGTCTCCTGTATCTGCTCTTAACTCCTTCTACACTACGGCCAGAGAGAACTTTCTTAGAATGCAAATCAGATGATACCCCTCTTATATTTAACACCCTTTAATAGCTTCCTCTTACCCTAAACATCAAGGTCAAAATCAAAGTGTGGTCTATAGGCTCCTGACTTCCTTCTAGCCTCATCTCATGCCACTCTCCTTTTGCCACCTTCACTACGTTTTAGGCATTCATTCACTCAACAAATAAGGATTAAACATCTGTGTGCCAGGAACTATTCAGAGTGATGGCGGTAGAGCAGTGAACAAGAGACACAAATTCTTTCTCCTCCTAGAACTTACATTCTAGTTTCATAAAGTTGCCAGGCTTCTCCTCACCTCAGTCTCTCGTCACACGCTACTTTGTGCTTAGTCAATTCCAACTCACTCTTCAGGTCTCAGCTTAGACATCCTTCCTCAGGGAACAATTCTCTGACCCCACCCTACTAAGTTAGTTCCTTCTTATATGATCCATGACTCTGAACTGTTTAGTGTTACTCAATGCAACTAAAATTATTTATTCAACATCTACCTTCTTATATCCCCAGGCCCTCACACAGTACCTGGCACACAGAAGGCATTCAAAATATTTATTGGCCAGGCACAGTGACTAATGCCTGCAATCCTAACACTTGGGGAGGCTGAAGAGGGTGGACTGTTTGAGCCCAGGAGTTTGAGACCAGCCTGGGCAACATGGCAAAACCCCATGTCTACAAAAAATACAAAAACTAGCTGGGCATAGTGATGGGCACCTGTAGTCCCAGCTACTTGGAAGGCTGAAGTGAGAGGATCATCTGAGCCCAGGAGGTCAAGGCTGCAGTGAGCCGTGTTTGTACTACTGCACTCTAGCCTGCGTGACAGAGTGAGACCCATCCCCCGTCTCACAAAAAAAATAAAAGAATATTCATTTACTGATGAAGATATATATATTTTATACATATGTCTGTTTACCTGTGTGCACATATCTTTATACCTTATGAATACATATGTATAAAAACCTTCATGTCTGGGTATGTCTCCAAATACTTCTGCAGGTGACTGCTTATATGAATATGTGCATATACATGAACGCATGTATGGATACAGACATGCAATCTGGAGTATACTCACTTGGGGTGTATGCATTCACATGCATATACATGTGTATATTTATGCATGTGCGTGTGTGTGTGTGTGTGTGTGTGTGTGTTTATTCTTCTGGCCCCTCAGTGACAGCTCTGATCTCCTGGAGGGAGCTGGGAGCAGGGCCCCAAGTCCTCTCTATGCTGACAGCTCAATAAGAATATAAGATCATTCAGTGACATTCCAAATGTCAGCAAACACAGGCCTGCTCCACTCTGCTACAGGGGAAGTAGGTGGCAGCGGGAGATGTGGAAACTTGGCCATTGAAAAGTGCCTATTTCCTGATGCAACCCACACCATTTCTGGAGAAGTAAGGGCAGCTGAAAGACATTTTGCCTCTTCTCAGATTAGAGGTCTTAGGAAATAGGCATGGTGAATTCATCCCCAGTTGCTCACTCACTAGGCAAGTCTCAGGTGACCAAGCAGACCAGGACCTTCCCCACCTTTCTCAAGGAGTAATGCTCTGCTGGGGGAGTGGAGGACGAGGAGAGAAGAAAGGGAAGGGAGAAACACAAAGTAAGATCAAGGACAGGAGAGGACCCTATAGAGAACCAGAGCCTGGGTCACACAGGGGACACAAGGCATGGAGTAAGGCTTTTACATAATATTCCTACAACCTTGACAATGACCTCTCTGGCTTTGCTTTTATCATTACTCTTTTTAAGCAGGAATCTTAGAGCAGCCTGCACCAAGTCACACAGCATAAAGGTCAGAAAGAGTACCATGCCCCTGGGCCTCCAGGACTCAGCAGCCTCTATGTCCTGAATGGCTGTTGGTAAGGACTGAGCTAAAGTCCAGAGTTAAGCCATCTCTCCTGTCGGGCCTTTAAGCACCCTTGCAATACAAAGTGGCTAGAGTACAGAGAGGAAGGGGTTAGACCCCTTGTTCTCCCAGACTTGCTCAGCTTACCTCACACAAGGAAATCACGAGGCTAACTAGGAACAGAGTCCTCAGTTTCCCCTTGTATCTATTCCCTTCCTCTTCAGGTCAGCACAGTCTGCAGGGAAACCAAGCTGAACAGACTCTGGGCAGCCTGCCTCTACCCCCACCCTTTGGGCCAGCAGCACCAAGGTGACCCTGCGTGGCAACGTTACAACATGGGTTGGCTGCTTTCCTGCCTTTCTGCCAAGGAACCTGGAGGCAGGGAGCTATCCATACACCAAAAAGTCTAGTGAACTTCACAGGGTAATTGTTCATGGTCAGCGCCTGCCTCGCCTGGCCGGGCCTTCACATTGCATTTGCTGAGGCCAGCAAGCAGCTCAGATGTGCTCTGACAGCCGGTATGCTATATTCCAGGGTCCATGCCTCGCCACACCCACACGCCTAGCCCCATCCACATGCCTAGCTCTGCCTTGGGGGACCTCTATGGAACTAGTCCTCAAAGATGAATCCGTCAGCCAGCAATTACTCACTGAGCACATACTCTATACCCAGCCCTGGCCTAGTCACCGGAGACACAGAGAGGAACCAGACTTCATCTCTGTGATCCAGATGGCCATGTGTGGAAGGAAATACACATGGATTCAATTTCAACTGAGATAAGTGATTTCCCAAGTGCCAAGGAACCTCAAGGCAAGAGACTGACTGCTGGGCTTCTCAGAAGTGATAACTGAGTTGAATCTTCCAGGGCAGGGAATATGTCGATGAAGATGACTGAGGGACATTTCAGACAGAAGGCAGGCCATAGGGCAAGGCCCAAAGCTAGGGCAGTGCCTAGCTTCTTCAGCATAAGAGGAGTAGTAAGCAGCAGTTGCCCAGTTTCGTGGGAGATCACCAGGAAAGGGGGGTAGGAGTCAAACTGCAAACAAGCCAAGTGCAAAGCACCTGTCCACCAGTGGAAAGCAAAGGACTTCACAAATGATGCCACAAAGTATGGAACTAAGTCCAAGGTCATTGTCAGTGTCGGACAAATACTTATAAAGCTTTCTCTTCCACTGCTACTCCACATGTTTGCTTAGCTCCAGCCCCCACACACACCAAAAGCATGCTGCCCTCCCTGCCGAGAAAGCATTCTCTTCTCCTCCTATCCATATCCTACCTTCCTTGAATGCCTAGGTCAAGACTCAAATCCTCGCCATACCTAGCCTCACCCTCCTTGACCTCTCTCTTCTCTAAGCGCCCTGGGAGCCACTACCTTGACCCCTGGTGTGTTCTCTTTTCTCTGAGCTTCCTTTGACTGGTAGCATGAAGCTCCTGAGGCTGCTCCAGGACTGCTGCCCTTAGATCAGAATGATTTATGGAGGTGAGTCTCCCTAGTGCACTGGGCCTCCCAGAGCAAGGATCCCTCTAGAGCAGGGATACTCTGCTAGGAAAGTACAGTTTTCTAAGTGATTCGTTCTCTTCCAGGGCTCACTATCCTAGCCACACAGGGTCCTTGTCGGTCCATAGCCTCAGCATCAGCTCCCCAGATGTTTGATGCTACATGAGTTCCAGTCTCTGCCCTCATGTCCAAAGGGAACTGGACTCTAGATTCCATGGCTCTTCCTCACATGAACCAGGCTCTCCTGGAGCAAGGCAGGAACAAAGCCAACTTAAATGAACTCTGCCTCCCAACCAGAGTGATATATCAGGACCAGTCAGGAGGGTCAGAGGCCACATTCATGATAACAACAAAGGAGAATACTTTCCCAGAGGCTCAGCTAGTGCCACGTCTCTCCTATAGACAAGGCAGCTCTGCCCACAGACTCAGCTCTGAGCAAGAGCCCCCAAAAATCTCCTCAATTGGGACTTCTCTGCATGTCTGGGGGACACCAACTAGGGCAGTGTCATAATCTGCCCAGCTGCCTGGTCCCCAAGCAGCTCTCCACTGTCAGAAATAACCACATTTCAGTGCATATTAGCTAAGGAAAAGGAAGAGGTTAAGAAAAGAGAAGAACAAAAAGAAAAGGAAGGAGAACAGATAAAAGAAAGCAAAGGACAGGAGCTCTGAGGCACAAGAGCACCAGGGGAAGCACCCAATTGGGGCTCAGACACAGTACCTTTTTCAGATTAATCCACTGCTTGAAGTAATCCGCCACTGGCAAGCCCAAGTACTGGCACTGGCCTGGGAGCCTACAAAAAAAGGGAAGAGAGAACAAGTTGGGCGCATCCATGTCCCAGGTATGAAGTCTTAAGATAGGAAGTCCAACAGAGCCTATGAGACAAACAGACCTCAAAAGATCAATCCATTAGCCATGAGTCCCACCCCACCAAAGAAAGGGACCCCACCTCCAGCACCATGGACACCGGACTCCAGCTCTAGCCCTCAGATCCAAGTGTGAGAGCCCAAAAACTCTTTTCGAAATAACAGCAGCAGGCCACTATTTCCTAATGGCTTACAGTATGCCAAGCACCTTATATTTTCACATTTCATCTTCAATGCAATGCTGAGACATAGGTATTGTTGTCTACATTTTACAGACTAGAAAATGAGATTTAGAGAGGTTACCCAAGGTCCCACAGCTAAAACATGATAGTGCCAAGAACTGAACCCAGTTCTGTCTGACTCCAAAGCCTATGTTCTTTCTATGCACTGGTTTGTTGTTTTGCTACAGCAGAGAGGCAGACAGACAAGACAGGAGGAGAGAAAGGCAGAGCATATGATTTAGAGATAGATGAGCAGGGGGTTTCAGCTCACATTTAAGCCTCTGGCTAGAGGTTTGTTTCAGATAGAGAAGAGGCCAGGCAGAAGGATAAGAAGAGGTCAGAATTTAAATCAAGGGTCTGTTCTTGTTTTTTTTCTTTAAATTAGAATTTATCAACTATCTCCCCCTCTAGTTGGTGATGCTGTTTTACTCAGACACATCCACTCAATCAAACATGCATTGATGCTTAACGAGGGTCAGGAACTTACGAGTCAAAAAGTAAGATGTAACTCTTGCCCATAAAGGGCTCAGTTTGTTCAGAGGTACAGGCAATGAAAGAAAGACAAAAACAGCCTTAAGTTGGAGCGTGGGGGCATATGCAAGGATGGAGGAAGACAATACTGGAAATAGCAGCCAGGAAAGATCATAGTCTTATTCCTAAGAGAAGAGCTTTGTCACAGGCAATGGAGAGCCTCTGATGAGTTGTGATTTACCAAGACTGTTCTAGAGGCAGCAAAAATAATAGACTAAAAGAGCAGGGTAGGAGCCAGGAGAGAGAAACAGTAGTGGTAAAGGTGGTGATCAAGGAACAGACATTAAGACGTAAAGGAGGCCCCGGTGACTAAATAAAATGTGGGACCCAGTGAGAAAACAGTAGAGCTCTGCTTGCTAGCTTCATGCTGCTCACTAAGATGGATCCAAAGAAGGAAGCAGTGGCATGGAGAGCCTATGTGACATCTGGAGCAAGCCAGTATTTGATCAATTTTATTACGGTTTTTAAATGCTCTACCTGTAGCATACCCACTTTCTGCCCAAACTCGGGGGGAACTGCTCCCCTGCCCCATCTTTAGTATGCCACTAGAAGGAAGCATGAGGTTGGGAATGCAGTTGTAGATATATGCCTGACACACAATAAGCACTCGATGTCTGCTGAGTTTGAGGTGCCTAGGAGATACTTGGCAGTGAAATGGTGTCTCAGAGGCAACTGGATATCCAGTTTTGAAGAGAGGTCTGGAATAAAAATACAGATTGCCAAATCATTAATATCATTATTAATGTAATCATTCACATAACCTAAGTAAAATTAAAGCCAGGAGAGTAAATCAGATCACCTGGGAACAGTATAGAGTGAGGTGAGCAGAGGGCCCAGGCTAATGCCTTGCAAGTTTTATTAAGCTAAAATGAAACCAGGTTACCTCCATCAGACCATCATCACACACAAGGACCTCACTTCATGAAGCGGCCAGATCTAATTTTGGACTCGATTCTTAGAACATCCTTCCTTAAATACTAAAGTCTGTCTCCCTGTAACATCTACCCATGGGTCCAAAGTATGTCTTTAGAAAATACAGAGAAAAAGACTTCCATCTTTTCCTCACAGAACCCTTCCAAGATCTGAGAGTCTAGAAAGCTTCCATGAGAGTCCCCTTCTCCAACCCACATACCCTTATCAACTTTAAGAGTTCCTCAGGAGACAATATGCCATGAGTCAGGACTTACCCAACCTATCCCCATTCCCAAAGGGCAAGGCCCCAGACCTTTCTCAGAGTATTAGACACCTAAAGTCAGACATGCTCTTTTGACCTCACTTCACATTACCTGTGGTCAATCTAAACTGTGATAAAAGCGTGCTTCCCCTTTCTGGAATATATAGAACTGATTTTTGAGTTTGAAATGTAAGTCATTAGTGTCAACTGCCATAGAGTGGTCAAGCAAGATGACAGTTGGGAAAAACCCAATGGATTTAGTAACGAGAAGGTCACAAATAATCTTCGTGAAAGGGGGATCAGTGGGCTGAGTGTGGGAGGCGGAAGGCACCTGCAAAGTGTGGAAAGAGTGAGAGATAAGACAGTGGAGATTACAAGTGCAAAATCCTTTTCTAGAAAGTTTGGCTACAAGAATCCAGTTAAGATGACTGATTCCACTCCAGAAAGTTCAAGGCCGTCCAGCCTTCCCTCCATTACCCTTCAAATATTTGACAGATACTAATAGAAAATTGATCCCCTTGTTTCAGGCAGTGTATAGTAAGGATTTACTTTTATAAGACCCAAGATATCTCACCTGAAGAACAGGTTACTCTCAAACATCCAAGTGGCACAGTGACATTAACTACAACTGGTCAGTTTCCCGGAAGGGAAATTCTGGCTGAGGCCAAGATGATGAAGGGGTATCCAGACAGATGTGCCCATGTGGGATGAAGGACCCAGAACATGAGGAAATAAGGCAAGGTTTTTAAGGATGAAAGGTAGCCTTAGGAGCTAGAATGTGGTTGCCTAAAAAGCAGAACTGTAATCTGACAATAATTCTATTTCCTTCAATCTTTCTTTCATGTTCTTTATCCTTGGTATTTGTGAAAATCCTTGCTGAACTCAGCTATTTTAGAAAAATCACATTAAGGTCTATGAGTGAAGGGGGCCACCAGAAGCAGCAGAATCTACAAAGGGAATAAGTCAGGGGGACTGGCCAGCAAAAGGCAGGGAGCCTCAATCTTATTCTCCCCTAGCCAGCTGCAGCACTCTCTTTTAGTTGACACAGGCCAGCAGTCCTTTTGGCTCTGGCTAGCCCTGGGAGAAGAAGGGGCTCTCTCTTTAGCAGAATTTTAAGGGAAGACACAGCTGTAGACATTTCCACTGTCTAGGAAGGGTCTAGGTCAGTGGGATCATACCTATCCTTCTCAGAGGAAGACCTATCCCAGAGGGGCCACTCTGAGGACAGACCAGACTGTCAGGTTGGATACTCAGCCTGAGATATGGCTCAGCAGCAGTCCTGAGTGTCATTCTGAATTCCATGTCTGACTGATGCACATGGGGGTTAGGCACTATAACTCTCAGGGGCTCTAGCGACTTGCAGGTACACACGCAGTTTGCAGATTCACTCACAGGGATTCAGGTTGCTGAGTAGTCCTCTGGGTGGTCCTAGCCCTATGACTCCAAGACACAAGCCATACAAATGTGGCAGGGCCCAGCCCCATCTTCATGAGAGACATAGGACCAAATGCCAGAATTTGAGCTCGCAGGTGCTTCATGGGAAGACAGCTACATATCTCTATCACACACCCTACCCCAGCTTAGAGAGGATCAAGACAGAAAATCTGTGAGGAAGGTGGGTTACAGTGGTCATCATCCCTTACACAAAAGAGGAAACTGAGGCTCAGAGAAGAAAAGGATTTGCTCAAACAACAAGCCAAGGGTCGTACTAGAAATGGAACCCAAAGCTTCTGACTGCACAGGCATAAGCTGTATAGATACACTCAGGGTTCTCTACAGTCCCTGGGAAGGCAAAGCCTGGGGCCTTAGAGAAGCATGTAGCATAGTGGTCACTGCTCAAGGCCACGCCTGGGTTCAAGGTTCTTAAGCGCCTAAGGTCAGTGGGTATCAGTGGGTACATGGTTCCACCAAACTGTCAAAAAAAAAAAAAGTGCCCCGGGGACAAAGGGTCTGAATGCTGTACATTCCTACCAGATCTTGATTCCAAGAAAACAGCCACTGGCAGTGGGCCCTGGACTAGCCTGCGGGCATGAATGTGCAGGCAAGTTTATGGTGCCCAGGTCTCCATGCAGCTGGATTCACTGGGCACAAAGCAACCCAACTGCCCAAACATCATCTGGTCATGCTTATTACTGCTGCCCAATGAAATTTTATGCACCGAGTCCACAGGTGTGATTTCCCCTTCTTTATGAGGCCGGAATGACATCACTGATGGCCAATAGAAAAGAGCCAATTATGTCCAGGCCATAAAAAGGAATGAGATTTTTTTCAACCAAATCAAAAGTTCCTTCAGTTTCATGAATGCAAGAGGCCTCTTTAAGGAAGGGTCCCCCAATCCTGCCTGTGGGCTCAAGGGACATGATTGCTTTCCAAAGACTACGGGTCTAAGGCCAGAAAGGTGGTCCACCCTTGGCATTTATCATGTGACCTGCTATCACCACATTAGCCCCTCAGGGTCACCAGAACAGATGAACAAACCCTACCCTCAGACCCTAGCCAGATCCTCTCTACTCCATCCAGGGGAAAATTAGAAGAGACAAGATACTCAAGTTCCTTTATTACTCCTTTTGAATAACGAAAAGAAAGCAAAGAGCATTCCCCCCGCTTAGAAAGAAGAGAACAATATAGAGGAAACGGGGGTGTAAGAAACTGCCCCTCACCCCCATAAGCACACAGCACAAAGCAAAAGGAGCCAGCCTTCCCCACCCCACCCCTCATTCAGCTCTACCACCTGCAACTGAGCCACACTGGCTCGGCCCGAGACAGCCCTGATGGCAAACAGGTGTGGCTAGCCCGGCGCCAGCCAAGGCAGGGGAGTAGCTCATTAGGGGAACACCCCCATCGCTAATGGGTATGGCCACGGTGAAGCTATTGTGAGCAGGAGCTCAGCTTTGAAGATTAGGTGAGGCAGACGTGGGGGGAGAGCTGCTAGGCTGAGGCAAGGAAAGCTGCACATCCATGGAGGTCTGCCAGACAGACTGGCAGACAGGCCAACAGCTAGGACCAGCAAAAGAGCAGGCACCATGCTGGAAAAGGTGATGGACACTCTGCCTTCCATGCTTTCATCTCTTCAAGACTTAGGGGCAAACCCAACTCAGGGAGATGCATGTCATTCTCACTTTTAGCAAAAATTTGAAGAGGAAGGGGACCAGCAGACTCTGGAGGCCTCCTTGGCTCCTTTCTCCCTCTCAAGAAAGGCTGTGGTACCTGGATCTTGGAGTGATGTGGGCTGGCAGTCCTGGTGCCCGCCAGCTCCAGGACAGGCACATACTATTTGCCTGCAGGAGCAAACTACTGTATTCCATGTGATATGCAGAAATGACGGAGTGTGGAGAGGCTCTGTCTTCTTCAAAGTCATCATTGGACCATGGAGGCACAGAAGGCCCAGGTTTGGGGAGCAGTGGGCCAGTAGAAGCCCACCAACCAGCCAGCTGGAAGATCCTACCACAGGGATACCTGTGAGGGGTGGGTGGGCTTGCTTCTATGCAGAGTTGCCACACTTGCTCATTCCAATACACTCTCAAAGAATGCTGTCGCGAGCAACCCTGCAGCTCATAACTGCCACGATTTCCTATGCTTCTCTCCAAGTCTTGAGCCTTAGGAAAGGGCCCATTCCCACTGGATCCCAGTCAGGGAGTCCTATCTAGTCAGAGCCTCCACAGGCAGCACGATGTGAGTCTGTGTCCAGCACGTTCAGGCTACTCCAGCCGAGGCAGCACTTAGCTGGGGACACAGCTCTTTGTCTCTCCTGTTTCCGTTCCCCCACCCAGAGGAGATAAACAGACCCTGGGTGATAAACGGCCCGCCTTTCACGATCACTTTTCCTCAAGTTGAGGAGAGTAGCTAGTGATGGATGGGCTGGAATTTGGTTATCAGGAAGGGCTGTCAGCCAGAGGTGCCTATCTCCTCCCCCACTACGCAGGGCATCATTACACTGTGGCATCGAGGTAAAATATGACCAAGGGGAGGGAAGGAAGAAAGAGGGGAAGGCTGAGCTTACACACGGAGCAAATTGAGCAACAATGAGAGCAGGCACGAGGCTGGGACGTTAGTTATCTGCCCGTGACACCTTTTATCTCTGCACAAATTGGTCCTTCCTCCCCCACCGCATCCTCTTATACAAACAGAGGCAGACACGATGTGTCACCACTGCAACAGCATAGCAATTTAACCCGAATTAGTGAGGGGGTCAAGCTAGGAAATAGGGGTTTCTCATTTCAACAGGTTCCTTAGTCTCAGCTCTGAACTACCACATTGAGCGAAGGAGGGTAGAGAGAAGGCAGACTCATAATTGAATTCACTCACTTGGCCACTGCTGATGTATAAAAAATTAATGCATGAGCCTCCTACTTATCAAAGCTGGTTAGTATCTATCTCACCTGCGAGATGCACCATGTCAGAAGACACAGCATGGGCCCGCCCCAGGCAGGCCTAGCACTCAGTGCCTTTAGCCAGGATAGGAATCAGCAAGAACAGGAAGAGAAAAGCACTGCCCAAGGACATCAGCCCCAAGACATAAACCCCTGCTAGAAGCCTACAGGACAAAATGCTGGGGAGGGCTGGGGATACTATAGGAGCAGATCGCAACAAAGGTGGTCCTTGACAGTTCAAGAATACACTTCAGCCTACACAGAAAAAAGGCATCCTGGCTCCACCTCCAACAGAAGAGGTCCAGGTTGTTCTGTGAATAACCCCTCAGACAGACAGTCCCACACTGCTGCGCCTGAAACTGAGGATGCCAATGGCAGCACTGATGGCACTGACAAGGCAAAAGAACAGGGAGGAGAGGAGCCTAGCCTTTTCCCCAGTGACCTCGCCTACTGCAGGACCTGGAGTGACAGATGGAGAAGGCACCTTGGGATTCATTCTCCCCATCAAAGTCCCCTGACGGTGCAGCATGCGGCTCAACCCCTGCCCAGTACCACGGCTCCACTACACTAAGATAACTTGGTCAAATGACCACGTGTCCTGGGGTAAGTGACTTCACCTCCATGCCCTGCTCTGTGAGGGTTAAAGGAGCCAACCAAGGGAAACATGCTTTACAAATAAAGCCTCATAGAAGGGATTCCAGCTATAAGGAGATCGATTAAGATCAAACCTGCAGCCGGGCGCGGTGGCTCAAGCCTGTAATCCCAGCACTTTGGGAGGCCGAGACGGGCGGATCACGAGGTCAGGAGATCGAGACCATCCTGGCTAACACGGTGAAACCCCGTCTCTACTAAAAATACAAAAAATTAGCCGGGCGTGTTGGCGGGCGCCTGTTGTCCCAACTACTCAGGAGGCTGAAGCAGGAGAATGGCAGGAACCCGGGAGGCGAAGCTTGCAGTGAGCTGAGATCGCGCCACTGCACTCCAGCCTGGGTGACAGAGCGAGACTCCGTCTCACAAAAAAAAAAAAAAAAAAAAAAAAAAAGATCAAACCTGCAATGGCCTTTGGAGATGCTTCCAGGCCACCTGCATTGACAAGACAGTGCCTTGGTCAGGAAAAGGATACTGGAGAAGGCTTGCTGGGGGTGACAGGAAAAGGGAAAGTTCCAGAACCACTCTACAGCTGCAAAACGAATTCCAAGAAGCTTGGGCTGAGGGGAGGAGTTATGAGTAGAGGAAGCACCTTGGGACTCATTCTCCAAATCCAAAGATTCAGCACACAAATACCAAGGAACAAAAGCCAAGACCCCAGGCCAGACACAAAATGAGAGAGCTTTCTACCTCAACCAATCACTTCATATTCAGGAGTATCACTGAGACCCAGGACCCTCAGACAGAGGCTAATGGAACTTGATTTCTCTCTTGAGAGAGCTTCCAGGCCCACCTAGAAGATAACCATAGCAGACACAGAACGGTCACTGTAGGAGTGACTACTGAGAAGTGGCCATCTCACTTCTGCTGGTGGGAGGGGAATGTCGAGGGTACTCACAGACTCAGCTGCAATTCCCCAGGCTCAAGCAAGTGCGCAGGCGTGCACACATGCGATCCCTCCATTCTCCGCTGCTGGCCCACAGCCCTGGGGGGAATGCACTGCTGACTTATCAGCCCACTTTGCCCCCACACTTGCCCCCATCCTCTGGGACGGCTGCAGGTTACAATTCCAACCACAGGCTTCAGAAAGATGATACACTTGCTGGAGCCTGCGAAGGGTCAGGAGAGAGTACTGTTTGAAATACCAGCATGACAGCTGGCTCCTTGTCTGTCTCTTCCTCCCCAACCCCCTCCCCAAACTTGTCATGGTACAAGAAGTCTATAAGCAGCCCATCAGCTTTAAATATCAGTGTGCGTGAAGCAGGAGCACGAGAGCGAGGGAGCGGGAAGCCGACAGCGAGCGCCTCTGTCGCCACTGCCTGTCAGGGAACACTAATGAATTTCACCACCAGCAGCCAGGCTTCAGATGGGGGTGAGCTAGGGGCTGGGGGGTTTTCTAGGGAGAACTCTGGCAATATTAAAACATATTTTCCCAAAGCACTGTTATTTATAAATGTCACTGCGGAGCTGAGAACTACGGCCTACCACCAGGACTTCAAGGGCAGAAAGGCATGGAGCAAGCCCCACTGTCCTCTCAAACACGGACGAGAGTGCAAGTATGAGGCTGGAGGCAGCCGGTTGAGCCCCACAGTGAGGCTGGGTGACCTTGGCAAGCCTCTCACTTCGTCTTGCCACCGTTACCCTCACTCATCTCATCAAGCCTTGGGATGCCTTGTTGAGAGGACTAGGATAAGAAGGAAAGGCCTGAGGCAGGGAGAGATGACCAGCTGTGCCTTCCTGGCCAGACTTACCACCCACCCCACCTCAACCAACTTCAGCTCGCTCACTTCACAGTGAGGCCCCACAGCAAGGGGTTACAGGCCATGCTTCCAGACTCAGGTGAGGTGGGGTGAGAAACTCTGGCACCAGTCCTAACAGGAAGCTACATTTCCCCCACAGATGTCAGGAGCCAGAGCTCCTTATTATTTTACAGATAAAGAAATGGAGTGAGAGTGGGAATGTGACTTTCCCAAGACCCTACAACTAGAAAGCAGTAAAGCCAGGAATGGAAACCAGGTCTCGTCATTCTAAAAGCCCTGTTCTTTCCACAATGCCACACAGCTTCTTTGAGGCAGGGCTGATCACCTCACTGTCTCCTGTGTGTCCTCTACCCCCAGGCTCTGCCCTTCCCCTCCATTACCCCCTACTGGTACACATTCACCTCTGGCCTGGCATGGGCCACAGCTGCCATGTAGCACTGGGCTGGGCTCCAGGCCAGGGTGAACCCAGCTGGGCAGAGAAAGCCCTGGGAATGAGCCAGGCCATCACCTGGGAGTCTCTACAGCTCACAGGACATGGCTGCAGGCATAAGCCCTCCCTCGGGTGCCCTCTGCACAGCTCTGAGCAGGAGTGTCTGATCTGGCAGCGACCTGCTGTGCAGGGGGCAAATGACATTTAATTTCCTCTTGGTTTCCCTATAGTACAGACGAAAGGCCGTCACCTGCGTCTGGGTCTGGTGGCACAGCTGGAAGTGTTCCCAGACATGCTGCTCTGGAGAGTTCCCAACAGAAACCAGAACACAGGCGGTGCAGAGGGATGCCCCATGGTCCAGGTTGCTGGTGTTCCCAAGGAAAGCCAGCTTCAAATCCCTAGTGCCAAAGTTGCTCAAAGAAGGCACTGTATATGCACATAGCGCCTCCCTGCTCCATGGCTCTTTAGCCTATCTGCCAACTATCTCTCATTTCTTCCCTATGGAGACCACATGAAGCATACAAGTGCCACAAACACCCTGTGGAACCATATGACAAGCACCTCCCCAGTGCCACAAATAGTCCTTAAAATTCTATAACTTGTATTTCCCCAGCCCCTCTCTAGGGAAACAATAAGACAAGTGCCTCTCCAGTGTCCTTTCCACGGCAACTCATCAGGGAAAGGCACAGTGCCCCACCTGTCGTGACTGTAGAAGTGCTGGAATTGCCACCAGGGCCTGGCCTGAGCTCTCTTTCCCAGATGGAATGGCAGAAGCCCCAGTAGGGAGTGGGTATGGAGAGGAGGCTGAGCAAGTGGTGGGAGGTTTCCAGGACACTTTGGTCAGTGCCTCAGCTAATGAGCTATTCTCTTTTTGGTCAGGGAAACCAGGAGCTCCTTAGCAGATTGAGCTGTCTCTAAGACACCTTGCTCATCCCACTACAGTCTTCCCCTGGCCTGTGGCCATCTTGACCCTATGCCTGAGCTGCCATTGTGTGGCCTACGATGCCCTCTGGAGGCTCCGCAGAGAGGCATCCTCCTAGTGTTCAGGATCTGGGATGCAGTCTAACCTCCACTCTCAAATAGGTACTCAAGACACAGCTGTGCCCTTAACCCTCTAGCTGGTCTCCTCTGCCCTGATTCCAGCTCCCCTGACTCCTTCAAGAGGTATAGGCACTTGTCCTATACAGAGTAAGACTTCTAGATGGGCATTAGAATAAGCTAGTGATTTTTAAAGTGTGTTCCATGGAGTCCTAGGGTTCTAAGGAGGAACATCAGGCTAATTCACGGACCTGGGGAAGAGGAGGAAGAATGGGAGAGGAAGAATGGGCTGGGCTTTTCCCCATCTTCAACCAGATCACGCTGGGCTTTAAAATTCCGTTCAAAAGAAAACAAAGTTTAGTGCTAAAAAAAATACTACCATTCCATCTCTCTACAGTGCTCCTCTGGGTTCTCACAGCATTTCTTTTGTGCCTTTATTGTAGTGTCTTCATACTCTACCTTACTTACACTATTATTAGGTATATGTGTACTGGTCTTTCTGTCCTGATCACTTGGCAGTCCCCATAGTCCCCAGCACAGTACTTACAGGGTCCAGAGCAGCTCTCAACAGGTGCTGACTTTAGGCTACTACAGGAATGCCAGCACTTCCGGGATATGCTGGGGTCAGCACCTTAAATGGCAATTTCCAACGGGATTCCTTGGGAGGGAAGAGCTGCAGTGGAGGGTAACTGGTATTTACTGAAAGGTCCTTGTGAAGATGTATAGCACATGCCACTCTTAAATCAATGAATGGGACACATCTGCTACCATGAGCAATCATCTAAATCAACTTCCAGGGGACCAAACAGACTTCTGCATTTGGCCAATCTTTGGGAAAAATGCAACAAATTTCAACAGGAAATACCACTCACTGGAAGCTTCCAAACCCTGTGTGTGGGACCATGGGAACACAGGATGACGTTCATCAGATGAGCATTCACGGGTGTGTCCCCTGGCTTCCTATAGCCTGTAGAGGAGTCACTAGTCCCGTGTTTCTGGTTATAGGACTGAGAATGGGCAAAGCCCCTTGGCCCCATCAACCAAGCCTACTGCCTGGGCCTCCTTCTCCAGCTAGGTTTAGGGAGGGGGCCAGGAAAGCAGGGGACTGTGCTCCTCCTAGCTAAAGCCACTTGTTAATAGGCCTTAGATTCCTTTATCCCTGGGGAAAGGAAGGTAGCAATGAGCTCTCTTCTCCACCCCCCTCCACCGTGCCTCCCAGCAGGGCCAGGGAGGACAGCCATTAGTGTGTGCCTCAGCAGACAATGGGGAGGAGAAGTCTCCAGAGCAAAGGACAACTGCAGCAATTAGAATGCAGGGAGGTTCAGAAGCTATTTAACTGGGTGACCCCTGAGGTCGCTGCATCTGACTCCCATCCCTGGATAAATATTGTATGAGAGGGGAGGGGGTGAGCGAGGGAGCCGGAATGCTGCTCCTCCTTCCACTCCTTTCCCCACCCCATGCGCTGCCTCCAGCCACATACACCAGGAACATTATTTACAGTCCTGACAGTCAGAACAATCACTCTGCTAACCAAGAGGGAATGGACAAAGTCGACTTACCAAAAATTGACTATGGCAATTGAAGAAGAAACCAGAGCTGAGCCAACACAGATGCAAGGCTCCCTCCACAATCTGGGTCCAGCCGAAGCAAATATTCTGTCACCCCAAAACCCCAAACTACTGGCAGGTGAGGCTGGTCTCAATGGCAGAGAGTAAATCAGAAAAATAGAGCATCCTTCCACCTTTCGGGGGCCCCACAGTGAAAAATTCCTGGCTCTCATCATTACCTAGGTGCTCCTTGGAAAAAATGGGAGTCCTAGCTACCTGCCCAGAGGAAGCCAAACCAGCTACATGCCACTTGTCCAGCTTGCCCCTTAGCTGACCTAGTCGGGTAAGGCCAAGAGCAAGAAAGTCAGATATCGCAGGAAGGGGTCAGGGTGGGGGAAGAAGAGAGTGTTTGAGAGCAGGCTGTGCCTCAGCCCCCACATGCACCGCTCCTCCAGTCCTGCTCTAATGCACCCTGACATGCCTCTGAAGACAGAGAGCTGTTTGCAGTCAGCACCGTGATTTGTTAGTAATTATTTCCATGGTGTCACATTGCTGTCACTCTGTTAACAAAGAGACAGGCTGCCTCGGGCTGCCTGCGAGAAAGAATCGCAGAGAAAAAGGCCTGTCAGGCTCCCGGGATTCTCTGGGCTGGCTGGCTTTCTTCCCCAAACCAACGTCCTCGCAAGCTTTGGAAGAAACAGTTTTACAGAACTATCAAGTCTGAGTTGTGTCACCCTTTAGCCAGGGACACTGAGAATTTATCCCACCCACTCACAGTTGCCCTTCCCAAAGCCCCACAAAGCTAAGCCCCCAGAGTCCACAAATCATTCAGGCATGGGCCACTATGCCAGTTGAAGCCTTGAGTTCCCTGGCCTTCAAATCCTAAGACCTCTGCTCCCTGACTCATCTTCTTCACTGGGGTGTTCACAGCCTCTCATGTGCTCTTAGAAACCTGACCAAAGAAACCTAATTCAGACCAAACAGAAGCAGACACCCTAATGGCATGGCTGGGGAATAAGAAGAATATGATGACAGGGTATCTTTGCCTCTTGCATCTGCCAGCCCCAGTTCAGGAGCATAGTGGCTCAGGTGCCAACACCCCTGTAGCCTTCACGTGCCTCTGCATCTGTGAAGAGACACTTGCGGAGCTGTCTCCGCATGTGACCTGTCTTTCCCAGTGCCTGGATCTGCACAGCATCTGCACTAGGAGAACTGGTGGTTTGCTTTAGCACAAAGTAATGTCTCCATTACCCTGGCTGGGAATTAGAGAACAGATTGGCAAGTGCTGACAAAACAGAGGTCACTCACCTTACAGGCATGGAAAGTTGGAGATTAATTCTCTCCTCTCACAGAGGGAATCAGACTCCAGGATAGTGGAAGGGAAGCACCAATACTGAGAAACCCTTTCACTGCCAAGCAGCAGCAGCTAATGCCACCTGTACCAATATCAGCAGAAAAGGCAGATAAAAGGCCACAAGCCCTAGAGAAGTCCTGCCAAGGTGGCAAGGCCCTCGCCATCTAGCTCCTGCAGAATCCCAAAGGACAGAAGAGCCTGGACAAGACTAAGATTCTTCAAGCATTAGATCCAAAAGGCAGACAGCTGCAAGCACTGGAATGCAAACTCCATGAAGGCAGGATGTTTGGGAAGTTTTCTTTCTATATTCACTGCTGTATCCTTAATACCTAGAGCAGTGCAGGGCACATAGCAGGTAGTCAACACATCTGCTGAAAGAATAAATAAATGAGTCAATACAGCTCAAAGGCCACTTCCACAGGGGCCCATCTCTCCCTATCACAAGGCCTCAGAGAAGAGGGAGGCCAGTGTGGGTTCCAGAATAGACAGGGAAGACCACATGGCCAAAGGACTGGAATTAGGTTTGAAAGGGTGAGGGGGATTGGGACAAGCTGATGGACATAGGGAGATTCTCATATTAAATTGAAGATTCACATATTCATTCAGCAAACACACACTAAATAACTCAATAAAGTATAAGAGATGTTCCAACAAAAAAATAAAATGTAGTATAATACGAAGGAATACTACATAGAAATATAATAAAAAGCCTAAATTCTTTTTACATACAATGCACATGAATCTCCTATACATTATGTTATGCAAAAGAAGTCAGACACAGGTCGGGTGCGGTGTGTCTCATGCCTGTAATCTCAGCACTTTGGGAGGCCAAAGCAGGCAGATTGCTTGAGCTCAGGAGTTCGAGACCAGCCTGGGCAATGTGGCAAAACCCTGTCTCCACAAAAAAAATACAAAACCTAGCTGGGTGCAGTGCACGTGCCTATAGTCCCAGCTACTCGGAAGGCTGAGGTGAGAGCATGACTTGAGCCCAGGAGGTAGAGGTTGCAGTGAGCCAAAATCACACCACTGAACTCTAGCCTGGGTGAAAGAAGTCAGACACAAAAGAGGATGCCTTGCGTGACTCCGTTTATACGAAAGCCAAGATTAGGTAAAAACTAACCAAAACTAAAAGAAGTCAAAACGGTGGTTAGTTGGCAAGGGGAAGGCATCACTGACTGGGAAGAGCCACAAGGGAACTTTCTGGGATGATGAAAAATGTTCTTGATCTTGAGCTAGGTGGTTGTTACCCAGGTGTATACTTGTATAAAAATATATTGAGCTATACACTTCACATTTGTATATTTATGCATCTGCACCTATTTTATACCTCAATTTTTTTTTTAAGAGACAGGGGCTTACTCTGCTGTCCAGGCTGGAGTACAGTGGCACAATCATAGCTCAATGCAGCCTCAAACTCCTGGGATCAAGCAATCCTCCAGCCTCAGCCTCCTGAGTAGCTAGGATTATAGGCATGTGCCACCACACCAGGTTATACATATACATATATATATATATGTGTGTGTGTGTGTGTGTGTGTATATATATATATATATATATATATATATTCTAATAGAGACGGGGCCATGCTACCCCAGGCTGGCCTCAAACTCCTGGCCTCAACAATCCCGCTTCAGCCTCCCAAAGCACTGGGATTCCAGGTGTAGGCCACTGTGCCAGGCCTTAATTTTCTTTAAAGACCCCAAAACAAGCTGATGCTCAAAAAGTGCTTTTAAAAAAACATAGATCTAAACAATATCTCATACAAAGGAAAATATTTTCCAGGAGCACCAGTGGTTCCTTCTTGGAGCTTGGGAAAAAAAGTCCTCCAGCCTTCATTCTCTATCTGACAGAGGTCAGAAAGGCCCAAGCAAATGGCCAAGGCCTAGGAAGCTGAAAAACGTTCAAAATACAAAAGAGTAGAGCCCAGGTCCCCCACCTAGGAGGTTGTGACCTGGTGGGAGGCTGCATGGAACCTCTATTCCATGCCAGGTAAGCTATAGGAAAGCAGAGAGAGGTCATACAGTGCAGCCAGGTGTCCAGCTGGTTCTGAGGCCCTCTGAAGCAGCCTGGATTCTGCCACAGAGCACAGAACCAGAATTCCAAAGACTGCCCTGAAGAGCCACCAACATAGGATCCAATTTGTCTTCCTGACAAACCAGGCAGAGACTGGCTGAGTTAGCCCAACTCTGGGCTAAGGTGAAAGTCTCAGAACATATAGCCCCTCCAGCCAGCAAGGAGGAGGTGACAAGACTCTCATCTATGGTCAAGGGGAGAGCCTCATATCAAATCCAAGGCCAGAACCAAGGCAGCAACACTCACTTCTGGACCAGTTAAGCAGTAAAGAACCACTCAGTTATCAACTCAGGCCAAAGCATGAGGCTCCTACTGCCTTGAACATCTTGAAGCCTGATCAGTCATTAAGCAAGTATCTTTATCTTTTATCAGCGTTTTCACTGAGCAGAATTTCCATTCCAGGGGTTCCTATAATCACTACAATGATTTAGATCCTCTGACACCTTCCTAGGGGGTGAGGAAATGAGGCTGCCACTGGGGTTCCACCCTACAGCCTAGAAGTACCCAGAAAGTAAAACGCCAGAGGCCCTGTCTGCCACATAGGGGCTGTGCTTGTTGACCAGACAGCAGAGCTTCTCTTCCAGCCCCCACTGAGGCACAAAGTCCTTCCAGAGCAGAGCAACTATCCCAAACTCAGGCTCCGAAGGAAGGACACAGGGTGAGATGCCTGTTGACTTGCAGCTCCAGGATCACATGGATAAGTGTGAAGGGAGCTAAGGTTGGGAACCAGAAGAGATGCTTTGGCTCCAAAGAAACCTGCTCCTACCCTCAGGCCTGCATCTAGGAAATGGTTAATCCCCAGCCAAGCCCACCATCAGGAGCCCCTTTAGTGCCAGTTCTGGGCCCGGGGACATGCGCAGGAGGGGGCTTTCACGTTTGTGAGTAGGCTAGCCCCAGGGGCATCAGGCAGAGGCAGAGCACCTCTCGTTCCTCCAAGCCCAAGAACTCTCAGCCCAAGGAGCTGTCAGGCTAACGAGGCTACCCCACCACCACTCCATCTGAGCGTGGCAGGCTGCACCGCACGACTGGCTTCAGGTGGCTCTTCTTTAATTAATGGCATCCCGGGCTCTGCAGGGAGCTTCACCCCACAATGAATGGCCCTCTCTCATTAGAGGCAAGCCTGCCATGATGTATTCAGGGTGAGGGCCAGGATTCATTTCCCTGTCTGTGGGTTGGGGATGTGAGGGAGGGGAGAGGCAGCAGGGAGAGATTTATATCGAGTGACTTGGATTAGCTGCAGCTGAAACATGACCCCATCAACTCACGCTGCCTTCTTGGGGCTAACCCGGTGCACCTCTGCTGACGAGAGGGCTCCAGGGAAACTGAAGGGAGGGCAGAAGGTCTGGTTCCCATTCTCTCTGAGCTCAGACTATAACTCTAAGTCCCAGAATTCCTATACAATCTTCAGAACCTCCACCCGTGCCCCCACTGTGCACTGGGAGCCTGGGCTGATTCTGAGCCGACCTTACCCATCAAGAGACTTTTTATGGCCAGGAAGCTGACCCACTGCCCTCATGCCCACAGGACTGAGACCCTGACTACGGCCTCAGTTGACTCTTCTGCTTTGGCAGAAGGCAATACCCTCATTCCTTACCTCACAGAAGGAGGCCATGACATAGTTTGCCCCCATAACTGCCACCTGGATAGGACCCAAATATGTTCCGCCACAGGGCATCTCAGACCTCAGGCCACCCTGCACTAGGGAAAAGGCTCCAGTCTGACACAAAAACATGCCATCAGTCATTACCTCACTATGATGATCCATCACGATGAACCCAACCTCCAGGGTGGGGAGGCTCTGGGCACACTAGTCTCCTTCCCTCCACTGCCCTGACCCACCCACTCCAATGGCTGAGCAGGGGAATTGGTGCCCTTCTAGGCAAAAAAAAAAAAAAAACTGGGGCCTTTGGCTATCCAAGTTTCAAATGCACTTCTCACAGACTTGGAAAGAAAGTCACCCTGCACTGTGCTAGCCACATAGGTGGTTGTAGGCCTAGGAGCTAGGTTGATTCAGACTGGTAGCAAACAGCACACAGTCCTACAAATTCCTCATGCAAATATCACTAAACTTGACTTTCAACTTTGCTTGTGCTTGGAAGAAAAATACTTCAGAACCTGCCCTCTTTCCATTCTCGGCCCCCTTAGAATGTCCAATTCACTAAGAGAGCTGGAGGGTGGGCTTTCACCTGTCCCTGTCAGCCAATCAGAAGGCTGCCTGGCAGGCCTGCTGTGTCCCTAGGAAGGCCAGGCAATGCCTATCATCTGCACGCATTCACTTCATGTAATCCATGCTTCTTCCTGGCCCTTGTGGAGGAGCATTTATATCTCTTTCCTTCCCTACTCAGAAAGAGATGTAGCTCAGTTCCGCTTTGCTAAGCCCTATTTGGCAATATGTCTAAACACATGCAAACTTAATTAACTCAGGAGGGGAGCCCAAGAGCTTGCAAGGACAGATAAAAGTAATGGGAAATGAGACAAGTCAAGGCTGGCAGGGAGTTCTTACTCAAGCCCCTTCCCCCAGCAGGCTGCTAATCAAAGGTGATGCAGTTCAGTGCTGATACCAACTGGCACACCTGTGGGCAAGGGGCAAGGCTCTTGTGAGCCTGGTGACACGGTGCGATGCCCCATGTGCTTCCAAACATAAATACAGAATAGAGGTGTCCAAAGTGATGCTGGCTGAGGTTTCCTTAAAACAGATTTGAAGATTCATTAACTTGTAACCCTTCGAGGAGACTCTCAGGCAGCCCCAAATCATACCCACCACATCTCCTGGCCAACTAGGCTCCCATATCAAATGAACTTAACAGTCCAACCCCTACCAATACCAAATGAGGAACCAACAGCCTAGGGTGTCAGAAAACATCCCGAGGCTCTGCCACTCGGTGCGAACAAAGGAGAGGAGGAGGGTATTCCCACCGTGTATCACCAAACCACAGCCATGGAGGAGGATGGACAGACAGGACGTTCATTAAACACATGGTTCTAGAGTCAGAATGCCCAGGTTCAAAGCCCTGCCCTGCCACAAACAGGTTATGTGTCCTTGACAAATTACTTACCTCTCTAGGTGTCAGTTTCCTCATCTGTTAAAAAAGGGTTATAAAATGAACTTATTCCACAGAACTGTGGTAAGGACTAAATGACATCATATGAGTAAACAGCACAACAGGGCTCCTGGTAAATAATAAGTGCTCAATAAACAGTGTCTCTCTTTATTCTCTGATGTTCACTTTTCCAGGAGTCCCAACCCTCTGTTTCGGAGGCACAAATCTCTCAGAGAAAGCATTTTGCACTGCTCCTGGGACCAAGTTCCTCCTCCCTGGCCTAAGCCTGTGGGCTATCTCACCCAGTACCCACCATGGAGGGCCCAACACACAGTGGCAGTGAGGAAATCCAGGGCTTCCTGACATTAGCAGCATAATTCTCTAACCCTTAACATTCAGGCTGGTGTAGCAAGGCCTAAGAATTGCTCCTCTAGTCCATTTGTCCTGTACACTGGCAATGAATGCTTCCTGAATCTACCTACTAACAGTCCTCTGTCGTTCTTCCTGAGCAGAGATTCCACAGGAACATTCCATTACTTAGTTGTCACTTATTCAACAATTATTTATTGAACAACTACTACATGTCAAGCCTTGTCCTTGTCCTAGGGTTACAACAGTGCTCACAATGTAGTGCAAGAGACAGACAAGTAGAGGCAGCCACAGCACCATTTTATGTATTAATGTGTACATGTGCTCCAGGAAAACAAAGGAAGGCACCTAGAGAAAGAAGAGGGATCACCAGGAACCGGCCAGCTTGTGCATGTGGCTGGTGGGGAGGGGTGCAGGGGTGGCACACAGAATATTGAGAAGTGAGGCTAAAGATGTAAGCAAGAACCTTGAAAGTCCCAATAAATGGTGTGGACTTTACCCTTGAGGGCAAGGGCAAACCTTGAAGGGTATTAAGCCAAGGGGTGACATAATCTGCTGCAATTAGGAGAATGGAATAGAAGCAGCAAAACTGGAGTCAAAAGGGACTAGTTAGAAGACTTTTGTAGCAATCCAAGAAGAATATGATCATCTTGACTGGGCAGGGCAGTAGGGATGGGAAGAAAGGAATAAATCTGAGAACCTCTGGGAGGCAGAATCAACAGGATTTGGCAATTAACTGGTGTGGATAGAGAAGGGATAATTTTCAGATTTCCAACAGAACAACTCAGTAGATGGTGCCAGTCATTATTTGAGGGAATGATGGAGGAAAGGGTGTGAGGAGAAAGATAAACATCTGAGCTTGAAGGGGCCTGTGGACAACTAGGTGGACATGTAGAGTAGGTAGCTGGATATGCAGGTGTGGCGTTTAGGTGGCAGATTAAGCCGATTTCTTTTCTCCAGTTGGAGAAAAAGATTAGAAGACATCAGCATACAGAGGATAGTTGAAGCTATGGCAAAAGATGAGATCACTGATAAGTGTGAATGTGTAGAATAAACAGAAAAGACAACCAGGATAGAAATCAAAGGAACACCACTATTTAAGAAACACCAACATGAAAAAAAGGAAGAAAAGAAGTATTAATATCTACCCAAGTGACTGAGGAGGAGAAGCCAGAGAAACAGAAAACATAACAAAAGTACAGATAAAGATGATTTCAAGAAGATTGCAGTAGTCAGCTGTTGAGCAATGCCAAGAGGACCCAGCCCAACCCGCAGCAAGCATGTCACTAGGCCCCCTTCTAGCCATCTTCTACATCCCCACAGGACAGTCACGACCCCACAGTGCTCACCCAGGTGTGTGGTTCCATCATGGCACCTTTCACTCCAGGTAACAGCAGTCTCTTCAGTGGTCTTGACCGCTTGACAGCAGCCTCGAGGAAACCTCAGTAGCCCCTGCTGAGTGCATGCTCCCCATCTCCAACAGTGACAGTGTAATCTGGGCAAGTATCTTTCCATCTCCAGACCTCCTAAAACCTGAAGTGAACTCCAGGTCCACACCAGTAGAGCACAGCCAGAATGTAGTATGCACACCCCAGCAAGAAGGCAGGGGGGAAAAAGGAAGTCAAATGCCTGCATTTATGTGTTCAACCTCCCTTCTCCCTCCAGGGGGAGGAAAACTTCCTGCTCCAAAACTGAGGCTGAGCCTAAGTGAGGGTCTTCTCACCAGACTCTGAGCAGGCC
Organism: Macaca mulatta; assembly: GCF_049350105.2. Classification (NCBI taxonomy): domain Eukaryota; kingdom Metazoa; phylum Chordata; class Mammalia; order Primates; family Cercopithecidae; genus Macaca; species Macaca mulatta. The sequence continues at coordinate 196,338,614 of NC_133406.1, read as the reverse complement.
CCTGGCCCCTATTCCACCAGAGAATAGCATCTGATTCTCCTACCCTCTCTAAAGGGGACTCTTCCTAGACTACACTAAGGGCCAGGGCCTCCCTCAGGTCAGCTCTTTCCCTCCAGTCTTTCCCTCTTCTCAATCTTCCTTCTTCTCAGACTCAGGGCCCACTGGGAAAGCCTCTAGTCTAGCTTCTCAGCCATGCTGTGCTGTTTGGCTGGTGAACCTGGATCTTCAAGCTACAGGCTAAAATCTAAGTTCCTCAAGTGGGTGCCTGTGCAGGTGTCCCTCCTCAGTCTATACCAGCGCTAACCCCACCACAATAACAAAGATGGAGCCCTCTGAAAGAGGCACTTTCTACCTGGGTAAGCAGAGAAACACCACCAAACCCTATGGGAAGCTTCAAGAAACACCAAGCAAGGTGAAGAAAAAGTAGGGCAGGCAGGGAAGGCAAGCTGACCAAGAGCCAGACCCGCAACAAGTGGTGTTTCTTCAAAAACATTGAGAGGAAAATTAAACCCACACCACTAAATAACAACTCACCTTAGCAGGGTCTGTGACTACACACCAAAGCCCACGTACACCTGGAGAATCAACTCATCTGGCTTTGACAAAAGATGGACATAAAATGATTTGTCAGGATGGGAGCAGATATCTTTTCTCCAGTGGGATTTATGCTGCCACTTCAGTTCCCATTTCTCAGTGCCCCACTTATCAGCCCCTTTCCAACAAAAGTGATGTGAAGCTGCTGGGGAGAGAAGGGGAGGAGGAGGTAAGGACAGCAATGAGAAGGAACTATGGCTTCCGGAAACTAGAGTGTGAAATGAAAATGTTTGCTGAATTCCTAAGACTTAGTTAAATCTGAAAACGGATGTCAAAATAAGAAGTAAGCCACAGACTAACAAGTTGTGAGTGTCAATTTAACACCACCCTTGTCAGGCTCATCTGCAGCCTTTACCAGGCGCATAAAAAGGTGATGGCTCTGACGAGAGCCATATGACGAGCCTCTGCCAAGAGGTTCCAGGAACACCGATTAGCTGTGCGCTGTCACGCAGCACTACTTAGGTTTCCTCTCCGGCTGTTTTTATTTTGTTACACATTTAATTAAGAGCCTTCCCAGCAGTTATGCAGAGACCTGTTTATAAGAGGCAGCCACAGAGCTCCCTCCCCCAAGCCCTGCCACCTGCTTCCTTTCTGAAAACCCTTTTCTGAAGCTTCACCAGCCTTCCCAGTCCAAACCCAAACCAGACAACCAAGTCTGCCCTACCCATCTCTTTTGGAAACTACACGGTCTTAGAATTCAATTCTGTCTAGCTACATGTCTTTAGCTCTCCGAGCCACAGGGGTTTTTGGTTTGTTTCATCTATAAAAGAAAGACAATACCACCACCCACCAGAGATGGTAGTCAGGAGGTGTGGATGCGGCAAGGTATGCGCTCATTAAAACTTGGCTTCCTTTCATATACGGTTGGGTTCCACAACCCAGTCTCTCTTCTTGATGATATCATTTTTCAGGAAGAGGCAGGGCAATCTCCTGAGTCACTAACACCTGTCCAGGGTCCACTGTGCTACAGAACAGGCCAGACCAAAAGAAGACAGCACCCTCTGAAATTCCCTCTCCATCTCATGGGGAGATCAACTCCAAGTTTATAGTCTCCAACCTCATGCACGGGAAAGTTTTCATATACACACATATGTACACATCGTGCACAGTTAAAGTAGAAGATTCTGAAATGCATGTGTTTGGAAGGTGAAGATGCCAAAGAGAGAACAACACTGGATGAAGGCAGTCCTGGGGAGGCTACCTGGAGGAAGTAGAACTCTGGACTGGACCAAAGGGCCTTCCTCCTGGGCCATATGAATCCCAGAATTCTGGGTATCAGCCTGAAACTGGTCCCACCTTGAGTAGCTTCTCTTGGGCTACAGAGATCCACGTCAAGTCCCTTCCTCGCTTTAAGGACTCAAAGCTGCCCAGGATGCCATTAACAAGAACAAGAGCCTTCTTCCTCCACTCCTTCTCCATGGACTCCTTCTGAGTCATATTTGCTTCTAATTCCAGCCTGTATAATTTCCCTGACAAAGAGGTGTCACATGGGAATATGGAGACCCTCTGGAATAAACCAAGAGGGGTGCAGTCAGTGTGTGTACACACCTAAAGGGTATGAGAGATGAGGTCTGTGTGTGCTCATGTGATTTGGGGCCTTTTCTTCCTCCTGTCTCACCTAGAAAGTTGGGGTCCAATAGCAGGCTTGACACCCACCTGGGTACATAACTTCACCTCAATGTCTAGCAACCAAAAGGCTTACAAAGGGCCTTGGTGAGGAGATGACACCTGATGTGGTAGAAAATGTTACTGCAGAGCTACTACACCACACACCTCACAAACATCCCACTTTATGCTCAAAAGTTCAAACACACACACACACACACACACACGGAATACCTGTTGCTACCTTCAGTCACAGTGAACACAGAGGTAACAGATTCTATGACTCCTCAGCAAACAATGCCCCCACCACCTCCATCCCACTTCAGTTCCCTGGGGGCCATCTGAAGCCATGTATTCATGAGGGCAGACAAGATGCACAAGTGTCAGCCCAGCAAAGAAACTGATTCTGTCTTCCATAACCGGGACAGGATCAGGAGACAAAGGTAAAATAAGCAGTGGGGACAAAGGAGGAAAGAGGAGGCTGGTGGCATGGGCAGCTCCCAAAGCAGCCCTCTCTCATCCCACCACTGGGCTCCTAGTTGGATCACCAGGGTCCTGCAGGCCAGATAAAGGGGCAGCATAGTATAATAGTTAAGAGCAAGGACCTGAGTTTGAATCCTGGCTCTGTGTGTCCTTCGGTAAATTACTTAACCTTTCTGTACCTTTACTTCCTCAGCTATAAAATAGGAAGAATAATAATGCCTACTTTATGTAGTTGATAAATAAGTTACTATATTTCATTACATAATAAACATGGTATTTGGCTTAATTTTTTTTTTTTTCCAAGACACTCTTTTAACTCCTCCCTTCCAGGGCAGTAACACACAGCCCCAGTAATTGGAAGGGCTGTCATGAGCAGTGAGACCTGGCAAAGGCGGGAAGGCCCCAACTGTCCAGGCAGGCCCTTGACTTGCCCACACCCTGCTCCAGAGAGACAGAAGGCAGGGCTCCCAACCCTCTTCTATCCCTGGCAGCCTCAGAGACCTGAAGAATCGCTGACCCAGCTGCCTTGTAGACATTTAAGCCTCCAAAAGGCAAGACCTGGTCCCACAGATTCCAAGCTCTGCCAGCAAAGTAGCCCTTCTCATACTCACATGACTTTTAAGTCCCAGTCTCCACAGGTGACAAAAATTGACTTGACGTTTGGATCTAAGAGGCCTTCCTTCGCCATCCACTCATCGACCCTCTGAAAAGTACACAAGAACAAATGAGATTTTCCTTTTTTTTTCCCTGAGCCTGTGAAGAGCCACAACAGTGAAACACAGACAAGCTGCTTGTAATCAGAGCAGGAGAAAATTGTAATCTTATCCAACTATGGCCCCCGCTGTGGGCTCTCAGGCTTGGCTGAGAACCACGGAGGTATTTGGAAGACAACCCCTTAGGAAGATTCCGCAGCCCGAGTGTGTAGCCGGAGGGAGACCCTACACTCGCCTATTGCCTAGCAGCCTGCTCCAGATCCCAGCAGGTCAGTTCAAATACCTTGCTCTGACTTGGCTGTTCCTCTCACTGGTCCCCTGGCCCAGCATAGACAGGTTGTTGTCCTGGGGCATGAGAACACAGTAGAAGGAGGCCCCAAACAGGGGCTCCAACCCACAGCTTCACTCATTCATTTATCTGTTTTACTCTTCTACCAAATGTTTATCAACCAAACTTACAAATTTGGTTATTCACCAAATGAAGGTGATGAAAATTTTCACCTTAAGGGTCCCCTTTACTGGACTGGAGCCCCATCCTGACACCTGGGATAGTGCTGCCTGCTCCAGCTGCTAAAAGTTCAAAACTGGCCCCCAACTTCGTATTTCTCTTCTTCATGGTTGAGGATTCAAATTCAGCAGAATATTTTGAAGGCTGAGCTCAATTTCTACACAGGGAGAAAAATTGCTCCTAAACACTCTAAATCCTTCTTTCCCTTCAACCCTTTGATCCATTTATTTGTGCTCACACTGGAAATTCAAATACTAAAATCAGTATACAACAAGAGAAATATCATAAACAATTCAAGACTGGGTATGGTGGCTCAGGCCTGTAATCCCAGCACTTTGGGAGGCTGAGGCAGGCAGATCACTTGAGGCCAGGAATTTGAGATCTGCCTGGCTAACATGGCAAAACCCCATCTGTACTAAAAATAAAAAAAATTAGTTGGGTGTGGTGGTGCACTCCTGTAATCCCAGCTACTTGGGAGGCTGAGGCAGAAGAATTGCTTGAGCCTGGGAGGTGGAGGTTGCAGTGAGCTGAGATCACACCACTGCACTCCAGCCTAGGTGACAGAGCGAGACTCTGTAAAAAATAAATAAATAATAAATAAAAAGAATTCATGAAGCATTGCCTATTTTTCAGAAGACCCCAGGCATGGAGAGGGAGTCACACCACTGCTTCTACCCATGCAAGAGATTATTTTTTAAGGCTATCTCACATAGTCGTTAAAAATGCAGGATTGGAAGTCAGACACATCTGGATTCCAACCCTTGGCTATTCTATATCCTGGCTGTGTCACTGATGGAGAGTCATTTAAAAGTCATGTAACCTCTCTGAACCTCAGTTTCCTTCATCTATGAAACCTTACACAGAGTTGTTCTGAGAATTAAATGTGATAATGTTTTAAGTACCTACCACAAAACAGGCAGTAGGCTGAGAAGGGGAGAAAGGCAGATCATCATAATACAACAGATCCAGCACTGGAGACGTGACCACAGTGCTACAGGACCAAGAAGAGGAAGTGGCTAGCCCTACCTTTCACAGGGAAAGGAGTCAGAAAAGGCTTCTCAAAGAAGATAACTGAAGTAGGAACCTGACATGGTGGAACATAGTAGAGGATACTACAGGTAGAGGCAAAGGTACATATGCAATAATTTTGTATTTGAAGCAATTATCTGTTAAATGTCTGCTTTCCCTGCGAATATAAGCACCACGAAGGCAGGAACTCTGCCTTACTCACTACCTTAATCTCTCACCCAGCACAGGATCTACTCAAGAGATATTTGCTGGCTGACTGAAAACATGAGTAGGTAGAAGTTTAGGGTGACTGAAGTCCACAGTATACAGAAAGAAAGGACAGAGGCTGGAGGACTAAGTTAGGCCAGACTGTAAAGGGCCTCGTGTGCTCAGCAGGAAATTGAGAGTCCATGGATATCTTTAAGTATCTTAAGTAGGATTACTTCTAGCAGGTATAGGCTGGCTCCCTGGATACCTCTGTGATGCCAGAGGCCCAGCCCACGCTAAAGTCATCCTTGACTAAGGCCAAGGATCCTACCTAGTTCCGCGGCTATAGCAGCCCTATCAACCAGAATGTCAGAGTTGCTCCCCGGTGCCAGACTATGCAGACCATGTGGTCTCTATAAACACTCTTTACAGTCTGTACACCACAGAATCCTCCTCAGCCAAAGAATCTTCCCAAAAGATAAATTCTGGATCCTCTACTGCTGAATGATCTGTCTCCTCAGTTACTCTGGCCCAACTCCTTGCATGTACAGGCATGTGAGTGTGCACGCACACACACGCGCACACACACACGCGTGCACGAACACATGCGCGCACACACACGTGCATGAATCCTTTCCCCAGGGTCACCTAAGAAAAGAGGTAAGGTGAAACTAGCGCTCCCTAAATCAGCATAACCTCCCCCAAGCTCACTGTTTTATATCCCCAAGTTAAGTGCCCCACATATTAGAGGGGCTCCCCGACGCCCCAACTCCTGCACAGTGAAAGAGAGAGCAAGACACAACAGGAGGCCACACTCAGCAAAACTGGGCCCTTATCACAGGAAGCACTCAACACTCACTGGGGTCCCTGGAAGCTTAGGACCCAGGCCATTCGCTTGCACAGCAGCTATTTAGTGAGCACCTTTTACCACGAGTCAGGTAAACATCTAGCTGGCTGCCTGCTAAGGGCCTTGGTTCGGACAAGAAATGAACTCTTTATCTCCATAAACATCTCAGGACTAATGAGATGAAGCGGAGTCCAGTCTGGTCTCCTAGTCCAGCCAGAAACTCTCTTCAAGCTGATACCAGGAATTTTCCCCCCTTACCCACAAAGCATGTAGTAGCAGAAAGTAGCTTCCTGGGTGAGACTCAGAATTCTTTGAGCACCCTGCTCCAGGGCTGGCCTAGAGTTAGCAGGGGTTGCCTCCTCAAGATCACATCTCCTCCTTGACAGGGGCCACTGAAAAAAAAACCCATAACCTCAACAGTCCTGGTTTGGTGCTGGCCCAGAGCAAGTATCTTCCTCCAGGATCCCAGCTACAGATGTTCCAGGAAAAAGGTACCTGTCTTCTGGCATACCTCAGGAGCCAGGCCCTGGCAGGGGATGGTGGCCGGGACAGAGGAAAGAATGAGTTCCCTCTGTCTCCTTGAGTCTGTTTTAATGGGGAGCAGTCCATGCTAAGGAGCTCCCTTGGTCATAGGAATGAATCTCTTCAAAAAAAGATGGTCAATGTGGGAAGCATCTCAGAGCTCATCTTATCTTCTCCCAATATACTGCAGGTGCCCAAACTCTGACCCCCAACCAGACTGGTCACAGCCTGGGTTCCCACACTCCCAGGGAGAGGAAATACCCTCTGCCGCTGAGGTGAGCCTAAACTTGCCTCTCTGACCCTGGTTCCATCCTTCGGGGGCCCCCACGAAATTCAATCTGCATCTCTCTCCTGCATGGGACAGGATCTCCTGGCTAAAAAAAAGATATCTTGCCCTGCTCCCTGCCACTACGCTACTTCCTCTAGGATGCACACCTCCAGTGTAGATGTGCCGTGCTATTCTTGCAGATATTCTGCTTTCTCCTACGCTTTGATTAAGGTCTGAGCTTTGGCTTTATTGGTCTTAAAAAATAAATAAAGCACCTAATGAGATCCACAGGCTTTTTCTCTTCTCCCCTCACCCCGCCCATAGAGAAAGACATGGAAGGGGGACCTTCTCCCCCTGTGAAAACCTCCAGGCCAGAGGAGGGTGGGAGACAAGCTAAGACCAAGCACTGCCCTTCCTTATTCCCTCGGGCTACAGTGCAAGAAACAGCATCTTAACCTTTTCTAGCTCCCCGAGGAGAACATCCTGGAAGTGTGGTCTCTGCCAAGGGTTTTAAAGTCTTTAATTTGATTTCCCTCACATAGGCAATTGTTGTAATTATTCTGATTAGGAATCATTACCCAGTGCAGCCTCTGCACCCGACAGGCACAAAGCATCCAGCGGCAAGCTGCAGTGGGCCAGGCGGGCCTAGCCACAGCTCCTGGAGGAGCCCTCAGCAAACAAAAGCCATCGATGGGGAGTTCTGGGTGAGTTAATGAAGTGCTCACATGCCACAAGAAGCCAACACTAAAGCTAAACAAAAACACCTCCAGTCCCCGGGGCTAGTCCCACAGTACCAAGCTCAGCTCCCCTACTCCCCAGCACACCCAGCACAGGCTACCCCGGAGCCAGCCAGCACAGGGCCATAGGCCAGGAAGGGGTGGGGGCCCCTCTGCCCAACTCCTGGCAGCACTGGGACATCTTGTCAGAAACCCTGATGGGAACAGCTGGAGATGACAGATCAATGGTTCAATACTCTCAACAGCATGTCACTGATGTGACAGCAAATGTTATTCTAATCAAGCCATAATCATAGTCAAATTACACAGCTACATTCTCAGGAGGGGAGGGAGAGAAAGGCAGCAGGAAGGGGTCAGAGGTCAGGAATTAAAGGTCACTCAACCTACCTCCAGCACTTGCTGCAGGCTTGGCTGACCATCCACCATGGCTTGAATAATCCCGGTGAGCTGAAAGGAAAGAGAAATAACTGATGGGTAGAAAACCAGGGTGAAGGGACTCAAGGCTGAACAGAACCCTTTCCTTTCTGTTTTTCTCCTTCTGCTGTAAAGGGCTCTGATCTGGCACTGCTTTAGGTTCAAAGCCCAACTAGAAGACTTGAGAATAAAGACCTAGGACGCAGGACACAATGTGAGCTTCTCCCATAAAATCCTGCCCTGAAATGGGTGTACACATACACACACTGACCACAAGGCATGTTCTCACACCTGTTTCAGCTTTCAGCTTGCAAACAAATTGATGTTACATGTCTTTTGTATTCAATAGGCTCAATAACTTCCCACAATTACAGTTTCAAGTAAATTCAGCTCCTAGCTTCACAGAAGTTCCTGTAAAACTTGGGGAGTTCTCATACAGGACAGGCACACTTGGCTTCAAGTCCACCCCTTCTCTGAGCCTTGGTATCCAGCACTGCCCCCTGCCACACTCTCCCTAACACCTTCCCTAACATCTATGAAGTCCCACAGGCTCCTATCCTTCACCCTGCATACGTGGGTCATCGATATGAACTAGCCAAGCAAGAGACAGAGTCACCTTTAACTGATGGGGAAACTAAGACAAAAAGGCCTAATGTTCAGACTATGACCTAGAGAATTTCTGACTCAGGCCTATGCTCCACCTAGGTCATGCCTGGGTTCAAACAAGCTTGTTGTTTTCCTTTGTTTTGGTTTGGTTTAAAGTAAAAATATCCCTCAGGCACAGACTGGGGACAGACTACTTAACAAGGATCTGAGGGCATAAGGCCCCCATGTCCTGGACACCAACTGGAAATCACCACCCCCGGCATGTCCCTGGCTACTTTCAGAAAGAGCAGTATCTCAGACTTGCTTGGAAACTTCTTTTTTTTTAAAGTGTGTTGGGGGGGAGATTAAACTCCAATTAAACTATAATTATACTTAATGAATACCAAATACCCAATGCACAGAAATCTCTGGCTCTAAGTGGGAAGGTTATTTTCTCATGGTGACTTACATGGAATGGTAATATACACCTTTTAGGGAGAAATTTTCATTTTAAAAACGCTGAGCTCCTCTAGGTGGGTTTCTGTAGTTCATCAAGTCATTATTAGGTGGTATTTTAAGGAAGTGTAAGGACACAGCCACTCTATTTTATATTCCAGAAACTGTTTTTATATTAATCTGTATTTTAATTGGGTAACAGCTGCTGCCTACAGACTTCCCATGGTCTAAAAGGAAAATAAATTAGAAAGATTAACTACACTGTTGCTTCGCAAAGCTTTAACCCACAGCATGCCCACCCGGCTGGCACCTCCACACCCTTTCCTTGCTTGGAAGACCAAAGAACTGCCCAGCAGAGGGAGGGCCTGAGTCAAAGAGAAGAAAAGATGGTCCACTAAGGGCTGGGGGGCTGGGGGTGGGGGAGTGCCCTCGGTCAGCAGCTTCAATAATCTTGGAGTACAAAGGACTCCTCCTTTTATTTAGTCAATAACTATTCATAGAAAGTCTGCTGCGGGCTGGGCCACATTACAGGAACTAGGGATCCGGCAGTGAAGAAAAATGTAAAAACTCTGCCCTCATGGAATACGCATTCTCGGCAGCCCCTCCTACGCCCAGCCCCAACTAGTACCCAGAGCCTGTACACCTTCCAGAGCCACAAACTGAGTAAGCAGATACCCTGTTTTGCCTCAGTCATGAAGGGGCCAAAGAGAGTCAGGAGGAGGCTTATTACCAATCCCAGATTAGTGACAGACACCCACAGGCCCACCGCTGCCCGTTCTGGTCCAGCTTCTCTCCTGTTAAGCCTAGGGCTTAGACACACCTTCAAGCCTGGAGCTGAGGCTCAAGATCAGGACCATCCTGGAAAAGGCAGACCACAGCTACTCTCACTTCTTAGGAAGCTCCAGGGTCCAAATGTTAGTCTTGTGTCTGGTCTGAGTTTCAGGGGGCAAGGTAAGGTCCACTTCTTCTCTTGGCTCCCACCAACAGTCCCTCAAATGAGCTGAATGCCAAGGGCTTCAAGAAAGTCTCACTCACACAGGAAAGCAATGCACGCTTGCCAAGAGCCCTCCCTCCCTGGAGATAAGGTTTAGGTCAGCACCTGTGTACCCCATAAGCCCCTGCCCTGGGCCCCAGGAAAATCACTGATGTGGGGCAAGAAAATCACTACATCAAAATGGAAAACCAGAGTGCTGCTCCGGGGTTCTGCTGCAGGATGCCTCACTGCAGACTAAGCCCAACTCTCCCACCAGGAGCTGGGGAAATGGAGCTCCAGCATCCTGAGGCTTTCACAAACTCCACTCCAGTGCTCCGTGATCCTAGAATCATCAGCCTGGGAAGAGCCTAGTGAGGTAAGCTCCTTCTCTCGCTATGCTTCCCAGACAACAGCCATTTTCATTTGTGGCCCAGTAAAGCACGGCTCACAGCTGAGTTCCTCAAGGATTTGCATTTAGCCCCCAGAGACACAGGGGCTTGAGCAGTTGGCTCAGCTAGACAAAGCCTTCTCAGGGAAGGCCTCAGGCCCCTGTATTAATCCCTCCAAGGATGGACCACCCCGTATCAGCTCTGCCAAGGCACTGGACAAAGAAGGGATGAAATTAAAGTTAGTTCTGGGCTGGGCGTGGTGGCTCGGCGGGCAATCCCAGCCCTTTGGGAGGCTAAGGCAGGAGGACTGCTTGAGCCCATGAATTTGAAACCAGCCTAGGCAACATAGAGAGACCCCATCTTTTTTTTTTTTTTTTAGTAAAAATTAGTTCATCTACCTGATAAGAACACCTGTAAGGCTTATACAGGATGCTATGAGGGAACGAGACAATTCTGCTAAATTAATACTGGGAAGTTCTATCTTAGGCCTAACTTAAATCCTTCATGTCACAGTTTAAGCCCAGTCCCACTTGGGTTAATACATGTTTGTAAAAAGCTTTCACTCCTCACAACGAAAGGTACTAGAGCAAAGCCAAGTATTATTAAGCTGAGAACCAGGATTCACAGGCTAAACAGAGCTCAGAGACCTTAGCCACTTAAAGCAGGAGAGGTGAGAGGAAGAATTAATGTGTGCTCTGTGGCTCCTTTCACTGAGGGATTACAGATTAACTCCCACTTCTCCAGACTCAGAAACCACAAGGCAAGGGGCTTTTGACCCTGACTGATAACATGGCTGGTTACTGAGATCCCCTACCCTCACAAGGGCTTTGTCCAGGAATGAGCTGGCTTCATCATAAACACTAGCAACTACAGGAAGCAGCCCAGGAAACTCAGTGCCAATAGCATGTCAGCATCCAGCACTTTCTCCTTTCACAGTTTATCTCCAACACAATCGTATTCTGACACCAAGACAGTTTGTTGATTACATAAGCACTTGTCTCTGGTGTGCAATCTGATAATCAGACCCACTCTTTCTCCTCAGACAAAGAGACCAATAAATCTCACCCTTTATAAGTACAGGTGCAAGACAAAGCCCTTTACTGCATTTAGCAAAATGAGTATTTCTCTAGTTTTTTTCACGATAACAACAACAAAAAGAAGACATGGTTAGGGGCTGTGCAGCAGCCCAGCTGCTAGAGACAGAGACTTGATGAGCTGGAGCAGATTCCAGAGGTCACAGGGAAAGGGCTCGGGAAGGAATGAAACACATCCCATCCTATCTCTGTCAGAACCATGTCTCCAGGCCAACTCTCAACTGAAGCTAAAAAAGGACCTCAAGAAGGGTACTAACACTTTCCTAATATGAAGCAATAAAAGTAAGAGTCTCTCTGTGTGTGCTAGAAACTTATTCAAAGTGGAATCCTTTTTCCTACTGTCCAGTACTGAGCCTGCTTCTCTCCCCACACAAGCATGTGCCCATGTATGTGCACGTCATATGCATGTGCGTGTGTGCGCGCGCACACACACACATATATGCTGGGGTTAAGAACTTCTTGTGCACAAGAGAGAAAATCCTGCCAGAGGAACTACTTAAGTATAATCTGGAGGTTTGGGGTTGTTCCTCACACTTACTAATGAGAGATTTCCTCTGGTTGGAATGACCTCCATCCCTACCCGCAAAAGGCACCAACTGCCAGATTGGATGAGGTCTCAGAATGACAGTCCCCATCCTGTGTCTATGTCTCTTGGAGATACAATTCCATCTGGTATGGAGACAGGGCAAAATTTATATGATCTGAGGTTTTCCAAATAAGACTTCACTTACTCAAAATAACAAGTTAGCAGTACAGTTGTTTTTGGGAGAGACAGAAAATAACTTCTTGACAATATTCATTCATTTAAGGGACACCTATCAAGTGTCTACTTGGTAGCAGACCCTAATGATGGGATGGCGACGGATCAGGTCTAGTTTCTTCCCTCAAAGAACTTATAGTCTAGTGAAGAGAGAGATAAATAATTATAGTATAAATTATCTGATCAGTTCTATGTTGGAATAAGCACAACTCAATCTGAGGATCAGGGAAGGTGACCCTAAGCAGAGTCCTGGAGGTCAAGCAGGAGTTGGCAGGGAGAGTGGGAACTCTGTGCAGGCAGAAGGACCATCATGTGAAAAGACAGACTATAAGAGGGCAACCTCTGGGTGAGGGGAGCTAGGTGGGAGACGAAGCAGAGAGGAGATGAGGCTGGTCAAAAAGGGATGGACAAGATCATGGCGAGTTTTGAGCTCTGGAAACCTGAGACAAAATGGCAGACCCAGTGCCTACAGAACAACCACATTTTCACTTTTAGAACAGGCTTCATAATAAGGATCCCAACCACCACTCCTACTCCCTCCAAATTATGCACGTGCGTCCTTGGGTGAAGCTTTCTAGAAAGAAGAAACTGTTCATCATAGCCTCGCAATCCCTCCTCCCATCCCCACAAAAAGTAGCAGCAGCAGCCTCACTCTAAAAGAAGTCCCTCTTCTTCCTATACTCTCAAGCATCCACTCCTGCCCAGGGTCCAGCTCCAGCAGAATTCTGTTCCATTCCTAAACAGGTAGCAAACTTACCAAAATTTGGGCCTGCTTATCTATGTAAGGACAAGAGGACATTAGCCTTTCAGGCCAGTGGAGGGATCAGGGAACTGGCTGGCTTAAAGAAGTCTTTCCTTCCCTTCCCATAAGCAAGGGGATTTTCATCTTCATTAAAATGGTGATTTTTCAAATGGGGCAGAAAAGTCAGATTAGCGCCCCCTGGTGGTATAGGTAAATCCCAGGGGAAAGGGGAAAACCCAGTAGAGGAAGGAGCGAACCAGAACGCAACATCATTAGTTGGAGTAACAAAAGGCTTAAGAGGCTAGGCACCTTGGCAGATAGATGCCTACAGCAAAAGCCCCACCTGGGTCAGTTGGCAAACACTGGCATCGAATTCAGAGCAATTTCGAGGCCTCATATCTGGACTAAGTCAGCCTCAGGGCCTACCAGGGTCAGACACACTCATTCCCAGCCTTCTCACCAAGGAGATTTTTTGGGATAACTCAAGAACCCCTTTCCACCTATTTCATTCACATGTAGCAGACAGGTGTCTAAATGAAGGCACAAAGTCTCTAATGTACCTCAGCCCCAGACTCTTAAAAGATTCTCATCATCCCTGCTACCACACATTCTTAACCCGATTGCACCACAGCCTGTTGGCCACCACTGAGTGTCACAGGGAAAAGTGTGACATGTCACAGGGAAAAGTAGCCACAGAAGGCTTCACACAGTTCTGGGAGTTAGAACTTGCAGGGGCTCCTCCCCTCTGCCAATGGCTCTTTTGAGCCTCCAGCAAGCATCAAAATCTCAGTTAGGCCCAGTTTCACAACCTGTAAAATGGGATCAATACCTCCCTGCTGACAAGGAGGCCAAGTACAGTACCCGCCTAGGATAAGGAGATTTCAGCCTTGGCCAGTCAGGCCTCATGCTTCACTCAGACCACTCTTCTCTTCCCTCGGTGACAGAATGTACCTCCGACAAACAACCTACGCTTCATGCAGGGCCACTTTACAGGAGGACAGAGTAACAATGCCAGAAAGCTAAGAAGGCCTGAACATAACCCTGCCTTGCAAGTGGCTGAAATCTTTACCTCTTGCCCAGGGGCCCTAAGGGAAATTGAACTGGAAAGAACTTGAACCCCAGAAGTGCCATTCTGCTCCTGGTCTCCAAGTGCCGGTCACCAGGAAGGGATGCTGGGGAAGCAGGGGTAGACTAAGCCACTGCTCTCCCTGGGTCCCCAGTAACAACAGTGACCTGAGTGGAGCGTCAGACTTTATAAAACCTAACTGCTAGGTCCAGTGCGCACTTGCCTTAAGCACTGAGAATCCCTATGCTTTCTCTAAGTGGCCTATATAGAGCACCAAGGATTCCAAAATTCCCCTCCCAGCAGCCCTTGCTGCCCACTTCTAGGGCTCTTACCTCTGTACAGAATGGGGTAAGCTGTGGATGGACTACAGGCTGGACATACATGTGAAAGGTAGACTCAATCTCCATGGTCCGGCCATTTAGCTTCAAGATGGGGAACTCGATGATTTCCTAGAGTGCCAAAGATACAGAAAAGGAAAAATAAGTTATTGTAATCGACCATTTCCAACAGTAGCTCCAAGTCAACAAAAAATGAGTGTTTTGGGTTCATTAGCTCCTGCCAGGCCAAACCCAAGATTGAGTGAAACGGCACCAGCAGTTACAATCCTAACCCTCCCACTGCTAATATCCTCATAGGTTCTAGGGACCGGACACAGCCCTCAACCCCATTGTTTCTGGAAACGGGAAGGAAGACAGTGGTGCCATCTGCCCCAGTTTCTCCAACTGGTTCTCTAGCAGAGGCTTGCTAACTCGAGCCCCTAAGAATACCCCCTTCTTTCTCTTGCCCAGGTCCCTGTCCTGAAATGGGTCTGATCTCCTGCCATATAGACAACCAGCCATCAGACCAATGCGTAGATTTCCTTGTATGAAGTTTGAACCAAGCTGGTAAGTTTCTTCATTATTTCTTAATTTTTTAAAAAGATAAAAAAGCCAAGGGGATCCCAAAGAGGAGGAGAAAAGTGAGTAACAGTAACAGGAGCTAGCACCTCCCACCTTTCTTTCAGGCAGTACACACTCCCCCTACACCGCCAGCCCAATTGCTTAGCCAGCCCTTCCCAGTCCACTGAAACATAATGGAAGAGAAGGAGGAGGAGTGACAATTTGTTTGGAGTCTCTAAGATTAATTTGTCTCCGCTATTTAATAGAGATGCACAGCACCAAGGTCCTGGTGTGCAAACAGGCTTGCAGAACGCTGGCTGTGCAGCACGCCTCATACATCGCTCCTGGGAAGGGAGGAACACACCAGAGGGGGGAGAGGGCAGGAGAGAGCACATGCGTACCAGAGAGAAGAGGGAAAGCAAGGAGAGAGAATAAAAAAAATTATTGCTTTTTAATATTCAAAAACAGTTTGCAAAATTTAATCAAAGCAGAGGAAAAGCTAACATTTTTACCACTTTGACATTTTTATTAGCGCTTTCATAAATTTTTAAAACATGAATGGAATTAGTTTACAACACACACACAAAAAAACTGCCCTGAAAACATCTGGAAGAGACAAATAGGAAATAATAAAAAAAATAAATAAAAGCAAAATTCTCTGAGAAAAATTAGCATGTGGAAAGGGCCTCCACTGCAGAGAGAAAGAAAGGGGGCTCTGCCCATTCAGTGGCCCCAATAGCTCCGGCAGCACCCCTTCCCCGGGTCCTTCATTCTGGAGAAGACCTTTCCAGTATCATTAAAATCGAAGTAAACTGGTTCTCTCCAGAGACAGCCTGGAGAAGCAACACGAAACAGATGACACCTGACTGCACTTAGGAAATGAATGACTGGGAAAACACAAGGAGAAATGGTCAATCTCCTTGATGTCCCAGGAAAGTCAGGCATCCTCCCCGCAAAACATACCCACTAATATTGGGCTTGTTTTTAAAGCATCTATTTCAATCCAACACATAACAGTAGGACCGAAAACCAAATCAAGTCCGTCAGATTTCATGCTAGAGAGATTCAAAGATTCTGGTTGCCTTGTCTCCGTGGGCTGATCTCCAAAGATGAGGAAGCTGACAGGATCTTACTCCCAGAGATAGAGAGGGCAAAATGGCTGCAAGGCTGAGGCAGAGGGGAGAGAAGGGAGGCCCAGGCTGCTGCTTAGACCAGGTGATACCTCTCCTCTCAAGGTGAAGAGAGGGGAACACTCATTTCCCAATTCCCTGGACCTTCTGTTCCCCATGAAGCATTACATACAGAGTAAACGGGGGTTTGGAACTGAATAACAAAATTGAACACACACCAAAAAAACACACATTGGTCCCCCTGCAAAAAATCAGGTATCCAGGATTTCCAAGAGCCAACTCTGAGGTGTGGCCCATGAGTCAGGCTCATCTGACTCCTGATTTTTCTGATGTGTCCTTCCTCTCCCCCTAAGAAGAAGAAACACTTCCTCAACAGAAAGAGCTCTATAGCGTGGTGAGTTTGGCTGCCCTGGTGTCTAAGGAAACAAATACAGCCAGCTCCTCACTAACAATGTTAGCTGGGCCCACAATGAAATTTAACCTGTGACACAACTGTACTTTTCATTTAAACTTTCATTTGGAGAGCAGCAGTGTTTGGAGACCTACAGTTTGTCCTGCTAATAAAGACAAGTGTTGGGACCTTTAAGGATGTCATTCATCTTTGGCTTTTTATTAAATTCAATTTTCTTAAGCCCATGATACATTATGAAATTAGGAGTTGACATTCCTCTGGAAATAAAAATATCTATCAAACATAAATAGAAAAAAACCCTCTATTACCAAGAATTTATGGCTTAAAGTTGATCTCTTTCCACTTTTTTACAAGCACATGGTTTGTTTTAGATATCCGAAATGCTATTATAGATCTAGGATTTCATTAGTATTTATTATAAAATACTATGTGCTTCAGCTTCCACTCTGACCAGCACCAAGTCAGCATCCCCAGCACACTTTCTAGAAATCTGGCCTTTGGGTTTCCCCATTGCAGCAAATAACAGCAAATACTGCAGCTCAATATTCAGACTTTCCTGATGTTCGCTTCCTCACCCAGAGGGAAATGGGGCCAACTAAGTGCTGAGACTCAGAGCCATGCTCCCAGAGAGGAAGAACAAGCCAGACTCGCATCCATGCACAAAAAAAAAAGGAAGGGGGTAGGTCCCTGAAATTCTCAGGGGGCCTAGACCCAAGGCCCAGGACACATCAAATTTGGCCTATTATAAACATATCTCTGATAATGCTAGCTTATCAGCCAAGCCTTCTTCCCAAGACCAAGAAGAGGCAGTTTCAAGGGCCAGTCTCAAAACATGACTTTTCAGGGGCCCTTTCTCCACAACATGAGGAGCTGTTGTAACAATGAGCCTGCACACTGGCATATTCACTTGAGCCACTGAGGATGCAAAAGAGAAGCTTCTGAGAAAAGACCCTCTGAGAAGTTACAGAAGCAAGGACCTCACTGAGGCACTTCTTACCTTCCCATGTTGCCCAGTCAGTACTTCCATACTTCCCAGAACCTTAAAATACTGGCCCAAACAGCCCAGTAGTGGGAGAGGTGCCCCAATCTGCATCAAGTTGGCACAACTCTGCAGCCAGGGCACCTGGAGCATGACAAACATTTTGACGATTTTTAGCTGATAATGATCAGAGATGGAACCCCATCGCTACAGGTTAGTGGCATTAATCCCAACACAAAGATTTGTGACAATGTGCCCAAGTGCCAGCCACTATGTCCAGTTGCTCAGATAATGAAACTGTTATTCCTGACCCTCACCTTTTCTCTCAGCCAATTTCATCACTCCCCTAGGAAGGTTTATTTCAGAAACAGTTTTGTGTAAAAGTAGCACCAGGAAGGAAGGAAGGACCAGTCATATTTACCAGCCCTCTTTCCCTATCCTAATAAGAGCTTCACAGTTCTTTGCCTTTGTATGCCATTTGCATTTAATTAAACTACCTGAGTGCCTACTTTGTGTAGGCTATCAGACAGGGGCTGGAGCAGGACTAGAGATAAGATGTAGTCTCCACTTTGGAGAAGTGCATGGACTATGAGTAGAAAAGACAGGCAAACAAATAAAGAACAGTACACCGTGATAAATACCTTAGTGGAGGGACGTACACTGTGTTATGTTTTTCCATTTACAAAAGCGTAGTTTCACATACATTTTCTTATTTTACCTTCCTTAATACTAGGAGATAGGTTACATCATCATCACCATCACCATCTTCAGGTCATAAATCAATACTATTAAGCATCCACTATTCACCAGGCAGGGGCTGGCTGTAGACACAGAGATGAATACAATGAAAGGTGGCTTCTTTCTCTGAGATGCTCAAGTCTGGGCAATGGGTGGAGAGGAGCTGGCCTCCAGTGCTCTCCAAGACACGTGGAAAATGCAATCATTTTATTCCATTTATTGTATACTACATGGCAGATACTGTGCTAAGAGGAATGATCTCATTTAATCCTCCTAACTCATGAGGTGGGAATCATAGTCATCCCTATTTCACAAATAAACTAAGGCCCAAAGATGTTAATTCACTTGCTCACACTTACGCTGCTTGTGAGGGACAGAGCTGGAACTCCTAAAGGGGAAAATGAGAATGAGACTTAAAAACTGAGTAGGATTAGCAGCTTTCAAAATCTGAAGGGTCAAGAAAGATCTGGTTCTCTTAGTCTAAAAGGTTATCCTGTAGAGAACTCCAGTCTACTATCTCCTAGAAACAGAGTCTGCTCTCAAATTTTAAGAGCAATGAATGTGGACTATCCAGGCAGAAAAGTTCTAGAGGTTTGCTACTGAAAAGATTCCACCATGGCTGCAGTAACACAGATGGCAAGGCAGGAACCATGTGCCTTCAGTGTGATCTCTAGCACCTAATTCCTATGCTGGCACACCAGCTTCACTCTCTCAACTTTTGTTGGGTAAACATATGAAAGAGCTGCTAAGTGGAGGATACAAGCCAAGGGCCTGGCTGTACCAGAAGACACAAAACTCTCCGCAGAATCAGAGAGGGGAAATGATCTGCCTAAGATGTCAAAGATGGTCAGTGATACAGCCAGGATTCAAACCCAGACATTTAACAGTTCAAAGCACTTTCTATCAGATCTACTCTCATCTCTAAGTGGTTTCCTCCCTCAACTACTACAAACCACCAAATCCCAGTCTTACCTAGGGTAATCAACCATCTTGTTGATCAGGACCAAGGGTTTCCTGCAACATGGACTCTTCTTTTTTTTGAGATGGAGTCTCGCTCTGTCGCCCAGGCTGGAGTGCAGTGGCGCGACCTCAGCTCTGCAAGCTCCGCCTCCTGGGTTCACGCCATTCTCCTGCCTCATCCTCCCGAACAGCAGCTGGGACTACAGGCGCTCGCCACCACACCCGGCTAATTTTTTGTATATTTAGTAGAGACGGGGTTTCACCATGTTAGCCAGGATAGTCTCGATTTCCTGACCTCGTGATCCACCCGCCTTGGCCTCCCAAAGTGCTGGGATTACAAGCGTGAGCCACCGCACCTGGCCAACATGGACTTTCAATGCTAACACTGAAACACCATTCACAAACTACCTATAGCACTGGGCTGTCTGCCAATGGTGCATGAAAACTGGCCATAACTTAACAGCTAAGAACAAAAGCCTCAGAATTGGGATTTTTCAAATATCCAAGGTTCCAAACCTATTGTACCTACTGTCTCCCTCAATATTGTTGAGGGGAGAGAAGACAGAAATTTAAAAAAAGCACCAAACAAGCATTCATCTACCTTGTAAAATGGGTTGGAGCAGGTATTTCAAACCTAGCTTTTTTTTTTTGAGTCGGAGTCTCACTCTGTCACTCAGGCTGGAGTGCAATGGCACAATCTCCGGCTCAATGCAACCTACACTTCCCAGGTTCAAGCAATTCTCCTGCCTCAGCCTCCCGAGTAGCTGGGATTACAGGCACCCGCCACCACGCCCGGCTATTTTTGTATTTTTAGTAGAGACAGAGTTTCACCATATTGGCCAGGCTGGTCTCAAACTCCTGACCTCATGATCCGCCTGCCTTGGCCTCCCAAAGTCCTGGGGTTACAGGCTTGGGCCACCACGCCCGGCCCCTAACTGCTCTCTAATTGCTCAGCTAGGAACCCCCAATGATTTCCTTCATAAACGGAGGACACAATGGCAACAGCATTTCAAATGAAATTTCACACCCACAATCAGTAGATTACAAGAAATAAATGTGTAAGTTGCTTTTGGGGTATTCAAACTCCCTTCAACTACAGTGTCTGCAGCAATACAAATACATTTGAAGACAGAACAACAAGAAGAGGATTTAAGTAGAAGGGACTTAGGTTAGACTGTTGGAATTCATAAAAATGGGACAGAGGGTTAATAAATTCTGGTTTTTGTTTGTTTGTTTTTGAGACAGGGTTTCGCTCTGTTACTCAGGCTAGACTACAGTGGCACGATCTCAGCTCACTGCAACCTCCGCCTCCCAGGTTCAAGTGATTCTCATGCCTCAGCCTCCCAAGTAGCTGGGATTACCACACCCAGATAATTTTTGTGTTTTTACTAAAGACAGGGTTTCGCCATGTTGGCCAGGCAGGTCTCGAACTCCTGGCCTCAAGAGATCTGTCCACCTTGGCCTCCCAAAGTGCTGGGATTACAGGCCAGAGCCACTGCGCCCAGCCCAGAGGGTTTAATAGAGTAGCATTCTAGCCCTTTTTCCCTAGGCGTAGATTCTCCTCTGCCTGAGCTGATGTTTCTATGTCCTATCTGAAATAAGAGAATGATCAGATCATTTTTCATGGCTTCCCCCTCTTAACCTAGGAAGAAGGAACTGGTTTTCCTTCATAACAACTAATCTATTCCTTCAACCCTCAGAAGAAAATTCCAAAAAGTGTGTGTCCCTGCACTGAAAGGTTTGATAAAATCTAAAAGCAACACATAACACAAGGTAGAAAATGCAGTCCCTGACAAATATGTCGGTTCTACCCAAATATTTAGTTTTGGATAAAAGTCTCATGCAAAGATGGTCCCTTTCTCCAAGGATCAAGGAGCCTCCCGGCCACAGGGAAGAGGGGAAGTTGGATGGGAAAAGTGAGGGCTACACTGGGCAATGGGGTACGGTTTGCAATAACAGTTTCTCCCTTGGAAAAAAAAAAAAAAAGACATTTTATGCACAAGGAGCTTATTTCTTAAACAAACACTCATGGTTTTGATTTACACCACAGTCTGCTCCTAAATAATTTATGGCGGGTTAAATTTATTGCCAAGCCCTGGATGGCTGCAAATTCGAATTGCCAAATAATTAGATTTTAGGGCAAAGCTTATAAATTACCCGTCGATTTGTCCGGACTTGTTTGTCAGTTGCTTTGTGCTTCGGGTCATCTTTGGCATTTGGCTGTTTGGGTTTTAATTGCTGATTTACACTTTGACAGATGAGAGCTGATGCTGGAAGTTTCAGGACAAGGAAGGGTAAAAAATCGGAGCTTTAAAAGCCTGATTTTTCACCTACATGTCCCCCCTCCCCATCTCCATAGACCCCAAAGCAATTAAAATATAGAAAAGAGGCTGAAAATAGACACTGCTATTCTTTATTCGAGGAAGGTATGGGCGCAGAGTGAATTATAATTTACCTTTATGGAAATCTGAATTTTTCAAACAACACAATACCAATAAATGAAGCAGACAAAGTCTTAGAAACCACATCCTCACCCGAGGTGTGCACACCTGCGTCTACCTCTGTATGCACATGACTCAGAAACAGCCACAGTTCAAACATTTTTACATACTCAATTGTAAATAACTTCAGATATTAGTGGCCTCTGGGAAGCCGACCCTTCAGGGCACCAACAACCAAATGATTTCTTTGTAGCTACCTGTATACACACATTTGTCATGAAATTAATTTAAACAAATCTCAGGTCATGTGCTAGAGAGGTCCCCTGGAGGCATCACTAAGGAAGGGCCTAGAAGTGCAAGGGTGCCAAGCCCAAAAAATCTCTCTGGATAGTACCCTGGCTCTATCACTATGTTGATAAGAGGGCCTGATCTCTCTGTGTTTCCCAGAGAAGCAGGGCCTGCCTCCCAGTCACCTGCTGTATCCCAACAGCTTACAATGAGGTTGTGGATCAGAATAATACTAGTACTAATTCTACGAATAAGAGCTAATACCTATAAGCCATTACATATCGAACACTGTTTTGAGCATTTAATATGTTTAACTCAGTTTATCCTCCCATCAGTCCTGTAAGAATGGTGCTATTATTAACCCCACTTTGCCAATAAGGCAACTGAGGCATAAAAGAGTACAAGTAACTTGCCCAAGGTCATACTACCAGTAGGTAGTCACGACTCAAATCCAGACAGTCCAGTTTTGGAGTCCATGCTTTTAAACACTATGCTCTACTGATTCTCATCAGAACAGCGTCTACCTCAGCTCCCCTCACTTTGAAGGTCCCAAGTCCACATTCTGGGACTTGGGCACATGCAGCCAAAGCCTGTTCCATCAGTTACCCAACGAAACGAAGGAAAGGCATGAGTCTTGCTCAAGATCACAAGACGAATTAGAGACTTAGTTAGACAAAGACCATTTTTCAAACCAATCCAAATATTGCCTTAAGATACACTAGCTGGGGGTGAAGAAATGGCGGTGAGTAACAAGTGATCAAGACAGGACCAGGCCCACTCAGGCAGACTGAGAGTTCTGGTCAGACCACTTGACCAGGAGCCCAGGGAAGCTGGCTGGGCTACAGGAGGCCTTACTCAGTAATCCCCATCCATAGCCCCAGGGACTGCTGATCTCTTCACAGAATACTGCATGCCCGTGGGGTGGTTCATAGATTCCCTATTCTCTGCCCACAAGTGACAGCCAGCAGCCAGGAAGGTAAACAGTTGTGCTGGCATGACAATAGATTTTTTAAAATTCACTGACTAGTAAGCAAGCAATACACAGACTGATACCCCCCCACAATGCACTGAACACATTTCTCATACATTGTCCCATATGATCCCACATCTCTGTGAGCAGTTTTACAGATGAGAAAGCTAAGAGGGTCAACTGTTGTCAAACCACAGTCCCATCACTTGAGAACTTGTTAGAAATGCAAATTTCTGGCCTCCACCCTAGTCTTTCAGAATCAGAAGCCCTGGGGATGGGGCCAGCAGCCTTGGTTTTAACTGCCCTCCAGGTGACTCTGATGCTTGCTGAAGTTTGAAGTTTGAGAACCGCTGGTCCAGACTACAGCAGTGTTTCTCAGACTTCAAATGACCTGAGGAATGTGTCAGATTGCAGATTCTATCTCAGCTCTGGAGTAGGGCCTGCCTGACATTCTGCATTTCTAACAAGCTCCCAGGTGATAAGGATGCTGCTGGTTCTCAGACCACAATTTAAACAGCAAAGGTGTAGTCTAGAACATCTATGTGACTAACTCCTTATCGCTGAGGTACTGACCAAGTGAGAATCAGAGCCCAAGGCTCTCAGCTCCCCTCGCAGAGCGAACCCTTACTTGGCCCACTTTAAGCACCCGAGTTAAGCCCTCTAAGTCTGCTAACCATCCCTAGCTCTTACTGCCGACATTTCATCCACCTTGCTGCCAAGAGCTAGGGCAGAAAAACAGGCCTGTCACATCCAAGAACTTCATAGAGTAGACTGGCACATCTCTGTCAGGAAGCGAGCAAAAAGTCTTCTTGTCATGGCAGTGCCTGCCTCCTTTCGGAATACTGTCAAGACCAGGGCATCAGCTACCCTCAGAGTGCTCAGCACACTACTGTCTCAGCCCTGCAGAAAAAAAACCTTCCTCTGTCCAGATGGAAGCAGGACTGGATACCTCTCCTATGAGAAGACCACTCATTACATACACAAGCCAGGAGCTTATCTGGTCTATCTAACTGCCTCTGGTCCTGAGAAAGGCCTCTCCAACCCTGGCCACAAATTTGGAGCTGCATTACAGAATTCCTGTATATCCTAAGGCACCTGCTTGGGGACTCCTTGCTATCCTCACCAGCCACCACATTCAACACCATACACCATGAATTTCCTTTCAGGTCTGCCCCCGACATTGTTTCTCCAGTCACATTACCTTTCCAGTGAAAGCAGACCTGATCAAAATGCCATGTTTCATCTCATTCATCAGCCCTACCCACCATCTGCAACTACCAATCCCGTTCAGTTGATCAGTTGGCCTTTAAAATGCTGCTAGTGCTGTGAACAATGCAGACATGGTTCCTGCATTTCCAGACAATGCAATCTCAAATCTTGGCTCTGTTTTGTCACACTTTTAGAGAGCAAGATTCCAAGCTTTCTAGCCAGTTATTATCCTATCTACCTAA
This sequence comes from Macaca mulatta, assembly GCF_049350105.2. Lineage (NCBI taxonomy): Eukaryota > Metazoa > Chordata > Mammalia > Primates > Cercopithecidae > Macaca > Macaca mulatta. Next base: position 196,314,396 of record NC_133406.1, on the reverse strand, counting down.
CCATTACTACCTACCTCCTGTAGGCCAATGGCCAAACAATGCATCAAATAGGTCCTAGAGGAATAACTACCCACATTACCGCTAAGGAACTCAACTACAACAGCGCTGCCTGTTATGTTCTCCCTGATACGGATCTTCTACTCAGAGTACCCCATTTACAACAACTATAGATTCCATGCGCCACTCCTTAAGAAACGTCAGTACCACTGACTCCTCAGTAGCCCACTAGTATCCAAAAGAGTTATGAGCTACATAAGAACATGGTTCTCAAGCTTGTTTCCTTCCCAGCACACCTAAAGGTTACAACATGTAACTTCTCCCCATTTTCACCATCGCCAACCAACTAACAACCTAGTCCAACCCACTAGCATCTTTCTCAAGTACTGCATCTGTACCAGTCTCCCAACATACATTTTTAACCTCTTGGAACAACTTCCTTTCAATTCCCATAAACTTTGGTTTACAACATCTATTTCTGTTTCTTCTTTTCCACTCAGTAACACATTCAAATTTCCTTTTCAGGCTCCCCAATGAACACTCCTTTACTTTCAGCAACATCGGCATCTCCAAATAAGTGCCTCTGCCAGCACCGAACCCTCAGATTAGCCCTTGGCTGGAATGGCCTTCCAGGACTAGATACTGACCACAGCACAACAACAGAAGTAGAGCCACTTGTGTATCAGATCTGTTTTGCCGCCCACTGACCTTCCAGATCTCCTACTGGCCAACTACATGCAGGGACAGGACTAAAACAGCAGCCTATCCCAAGGCACCTCTACATCCAAATAAAAGCTGCCCTGGGCCGGGCGCGGTGGCTCAAGCCTGTAATCCCAGCACTTTGGGAGGCCGAGACGGGCGGATCACGAGGTCAGGAGATCGAGACCATCCTGGCTAACACGGTGAAACCCCGTCTCTACTAAAAAATACAAAAAACTAGCCGGGCGAGGTGGTGGGCGCCTGTAGTCCCAGCTACTCGGGAGGCTGAGGCAGGAGAATGGCGTAAACCCGGGAGGTGGGGCTTGCGGTGAGCTGAGATCCGGCCACTGTACTCCAGCCTGGGCGACACAGCGAGACTCCGTCTCAAAAAAAAAAAAAAAAAAAAAAAAAAAAAAAAGAAAAAGCTGCCCTGATGTTTGTCTCTCCCTCCAGATTTCTCCTTTCTGATTTACCTCCTTTCTGACTCTCCCAACACCTGACAGGGTTTTGTCCATGGCAGCAGCATCAATACATATAAACGCCTTTCTGCCTGTGCCAGCCTGTTCACCCTTCTGCTGCAGACCTGCCAGCCTTTGATGGGGGGGGAGCTGGTGTCAACGTGGGTACACTCTTGTTTCAGGCTTTCAGGTTATGGCCCGATTTTCACAGCTAGAGCTCAAAACTCATCACATAAATGTAAGGCTGTGGGGGTTTTTTAAGTATTGTGAACACCCAGGATAAGAGGATAAAAAATAATCATCCCAATGGCATCTTAATCAAAATGATGCAAGATCCTTTTTCCCAATGAGACACAGAGATGGAGAAAGGGTCTCCTGATATCAGTTTCCTCATGTCAAACAATGGAGATCAGTCTACAAAAGAAACGTAATCAAGAGGGGAGAGGAAAAGCAGGGCAGGAAGGAGGTAGGGAGAAGTGAAGCCTATGGACTTAACCTAAACACTCTTAGATTTCACTTCCCCCACTGCCCCCACTTTCCGACCTGCTGGCTTGCTTTTTATGGCTATACCTGTTGCCAATGCTCAGAGGAAGCTCAGCCTCCACCCCCATGCCCTCCAGTCCCTTCTGCTCCCACTAATCTCCACATTACCCAGACCTTCCTGCCTCTTCATCAGTCACTCCTTCCACACTAATCTCAATGTTAGTCAGTCAGATGTTTATCTTTTTGAAGGGTCTAAACCTCCCTGGTCTATTGAAGGTGGGTCCTAGCAGATCCAGATCCAAATTCCCAGTATTTTTTTTTTTTTTAAGCAGGGGGAAGGTGAAGGGGAGGCGTCATGTCATGTCATTCCCCAGCCTCTGACTCTTCCTGGAGACCTAGCAGCCCACCCAAATGCTATGCTGAGGTATCAGCCTCCTGAAAATGCCTCAGAGCCTTAGTCTCCCTGAAAATACCTCAGAGCCTTAGCTCACACCATATCCACTTTCACCCACACCCTTTTACCCACATTTTATTGGGTAAGATGCTCTTAAGCCTCTTCTAGCTTTTGTACTTTCACTTATAGCATCCCAATAAGACCTTCTAGCTCAAATGTGAGAAACAGCATAAAACTGATATATACAATCCAACTAACTGAACAGTGAAATACTTGCCAGGTTCCAAGTCTTTATTCTCCTTCTACCTCATTTGCAACGTTTCCACAAACAAGCCTGCAATCAAGGTCAGTTTTTCCAGACTTAGGCCATTGCATTCTGGCTTACTACGTGAACCCCTTCTTCTTTTCCTGCTATAATAGTTCTGAACGGCCTCAGGCCCACTTGGCCCTCTCTGGTCTCCTGAATTTCTTACAACATGAAAACTCTGCAGCCCTCCCGCACACTGTGAGCAGGGCTGATCATTCCCATCCTTTGTGCCCCACTGTACCCAGCACTTACCCATGTCATGGTAGTTCTCATACGGCCTAATGGTTGTCACACAAATGTCTGCCCTCCTTGACTATGAGCTCCTTGAGGGGAGGGACCATTTCCTGTCTTTATACCCCCAGCATCTAACACAGAGCTTGAAGTTACTATCCAAAGAGTAAAAAGAAGCCTTTTCATTGCCTCTAAGGTGGTTACAATGAGGTCTTCCCCATTCCTTTGCTGACTTAGCTGGTTTTGTCATGTCCAACAAAAACTTTAAAAGGCAGCTCAGTGTCACTGTTATTTTACAGTCCCTGATTTCATTCACCATTTATCAATGGCCCTATTCTTTAGAGCTCTTCCCCACCACCAACCTTAGCCCAGTGTCTAAAATATCTGCATTCCAACAGCTGTCTCAGCCCTGGGGAGGCCACCAGGATAATAAGAGGCTGGGGGGATGTTTCCTGATTTGCACTAAATTATGTGGTGATTTTGTTACCAGTGACTCAGTGTTCCCCAAGGAAAGTTCCTGGCCCCACCCCCAGGCAACTCCACAGCCTACTACACACCATGGCAGCTTAAAGGTATAAGCCCTGGGGAAGGTGGAGAAGCAGTCTGAATAGAGCAAATAAACCGCTTCGATCCTGCCTCTGCTATGCCAAACACACAAGGCAGCGCCACCATGCATCAGTGCTCCATTCCCTGAGATGTATATTTTACTTCTACATTGCTATGTCTGCTCCAAATACAGACAGGCCCTTCGTGAAGTCGCAATACGGCCAAGACTCGGACACAGCAAACGCTTGTTCCCATTCCGGGAGTACTAGTGAGGAGCCACAGTGGGAGCCAGGGGGAGGCCCAACCTTATGAGGGACCACCAGGAAACAGCAGCCTGTGGAGGAAGATGGCTTTGGAAGGAGGAGGGGCAAGTACCACATTTATGGAGGCAGTGACAAAAAAGACAAAGGGGCCTAGTGGGCTGTCCCATTCCCACCATCACTGGCCATCAATAGAGGAATTCATTTATAGTGACCCTGAAAGAAGAGATGTGTTAAAGTAGAGATATAACTAAAAAGAAAGGCAATAATTGCACTGATGGGCAGGGGAAAAATTATTCCAGGAGTCAGGAGCCTGTGCAAGAACACTTAAGGCTCACACAGTCGTCATAACTCAGCCCCCTCAAGCATTTTGTGCTCTGCTTATGGTGTTAACTTTAATGTCTTAACATATAACACCATCCACACTAACACAAAATACTACACACGCCAGATGAGGCTGAGTTATAGTTGCTGTGGGAAGCATAACTTTGAATTTCCTGATTTTGGTGCATTTAATCTCAACCATAATGTTACATTAATGTCGGTATTGCATTTCATTTCCCAGTTTAGAAGAATAGCGTCAGTGCCTTCGCCTGTCTGTACAGAAAAAAGTGCGTGCTGACTGGGGCCACAGACAGAGGGACCGCAATCCAAGGATTAGGCTCTCCAGGAAAAAGACCTGGGCCCCATCCCTCCCGACTGGAGGAGTTACAACAAGGACAAGCAAATGGGAAGGGAAGGGTGGGTTCTTTCTCCAGGGAATTGCTTTTCTGTTCACTTAGTCACGGCGGGAACCAAGAACAGAGAGAAGGAAAGAAGCTAAGCATGGAGCAAAGAGCAATGTGTGGGGCAGGGCGGGGAGGCAGTACGTGGGGTTAAGAGGATTTCTGCCTTTCAGCCTCGAACGAAGGAGAAAGAAATCAATATAGTTCGCTTTGTAGGGATCTTAACCAATTTCCTGTAAAGTTTTCCAAAATGTCTCTTTCACAAAAGACTAGTAACGATGTGGCAACTCTAGGTCACACTGAAACCCTCCGCATCTCTTCTATATCAGCCCTTTCTGTCACCATCAACCCTCCCCACCTACCCTTCAAAAATAACAGCATCTGGACAATTTTCTGGAAACGAGAAACTCCTTTACTCATAGTTCTAACTCAAAATGCAGATGGACTCTCTTCAAGGTTTCCGTAAAAGGGAAAAAAATGCCCCTGTGGACAAAGACCAAACACTAGAAACCTCAACCCCAAAGGTCATTTTTCTCCAAAGGTATGGGCACTTGAATACAGATGAGAAGGCAAACAGTCAGTGGGGCTGCTGCAGAGCAGAGACAAAAAGACTACCCAGGAGCCTGACGGATGGCCAGAGCACTCGGGGAGGAAAGCAGGTAGCCGCCAGGATGGCAGCTTCTCAGATGGGGAGAGCTGGGCTGCACCCTCCCTCCCTGGTCATCCCGACAGCTAAGGTTACCTCCTCCTCCCAACGTGCTGTGGCCTATACCTCATTTTCCTCACTTACATTTGCTTTGGTCTCTTCTGAACACTGAGGTGGTGAGCGAACTTGCCCCAAGGTTAAAGATACACAATTAAAGATCCCACCAAAGCTTTCAGGCTGCTCTCTGGGCCTCAGGGTCACAACAACCATCATTCGGTGCACATCCACACCAAAATGAGCAACATGAACTCCTGCTAGCGAGGACAAAGGAGGCACAATTCTCCTAAACCAGATACAAATCTGCCTCTATGTCAGGAAACAATTCCTAAAACAAGAAAGGAGCCGCATTCCTGAAATGTAGACCCTCTAAAACATTTTAAGCCATCTCAATTAACATTTAAGTGAAAAAAACGTTTTCAAATGAAAACCAGTCTCCTATTCAACCAATACCTATCATGTTAATCTGAATCAAAACATGTAACACAAATAAAATGAGTGCAAAAACCAGAACACCAAAGCCTATGACTGGCAAGCCAAACACTCCAGTTTCACCTAGCTGAACAAAGTACAAAAGTAAACAGCAAAACTGATGACAAATGGAAAATACCATGTTTTACCATGTTTATAACCAATACTGTTACTCACCCAACTACAACAGGGCTTACACCTGTTAGTTTTTCACAATGGCATTCCTTTAGGATAGTCCCAATAAGCTGACTCAGCTAACTTAGGGACTTCTGGAAATCATAGATAGATAAAAGAGCCCCACATTAAGCCTCCAAATAGGCCATGGCCTAAAACTGTTTCTGCCTCCTATATACTCAAGGGGTGTGACACACTCTCATAAAAACAGAAGTGTACCATGCAGAGTCTTGAGTACTGAAAGTTCCTACTGGCTGTGGTGGCTCACACCTGTAATCACAGCACTTTAGAAGGCCGAGGTGGAAGTATCACTTGAATTCAGGAGTTTGAAACCAGCCTGGGCAACATAGTGAGACCCCATCATTATAAAAAATAAATAAACAGAAAATTAGCCAGGCATGATGGGGTATACCCATAGTCCCAGCTACTTGGTAGGCTAAGATGGGAGGATTGCTTGAGCCCAGGAGGTTGAGGCTGAAGGTTGAGGCTACACTGAGCTGTGATCACACCACTGCACTCCAGCCTGAGCAAGAGAGCAAGACTCTGTCTCAAAAAAAAAAAAATAGAAAAGGGAGCTGGTCAGGAGAGGAGCCTGGATGGTTCTCATTCATGAGCCCAGCCCTACTCCCAGGAGGCATGCAGACCTTACTCATACAGAATCAGGCCGGGGGTGGTGGCTCACGCCTGTAATCCCAGCACTTTGGGAGGCCGAGGTGGGTGGATCACCCGAGGTGGGGAGTTCGAGACCAGCCTGACCAACATGGAGAAACCCCGTCTCCACTAAAAATACAAAATTAGCTGGGCATGGTGGCGTATGCCTATAATCCCGGCTACTCGGGAAGCTGAGGCAGGAGAATTGCTTGAGGCAGAGGTTGCGGTGAGCCGAGATGGTGCCATGGCACTCTAGCAGTGGACAACAAGAGCGAAACTCCATCTCAAAAAAAAAAAAAGAATCAAAGAATCTCTGTCAAATGGACAGCCATCAGCCATTTTGAGAGAGCACTAAGGAAGGCTGATCTAAGGTGTATACCTTATTCTGGTCCTTTTGCTGTCTCTTCTGGCAGTTCACTCTCATCCCAAATCTCAACCTTTCCTGCTTCCATTTAAACTTCTTTCTTTTTTGTCCCTACTAAAATCAAGAGCAAGTTGTTATCATACTCCTTGGAATAACTACTCCTCAAATGATGAATTTATTCAGTCTGGACAAGAAATCAGTCACCAAAACTATATTCAATTTATTTTCTAAGTTCTATTTTTGTGCCTCTAATGATTTTTGGTCTAATTCCTGAGCTTTTCCAATTTCTCCACTTCCCTTGTTGACCAGAAGACCTAAACAGCACAGAGACTCTAATAAGAACCTGACCTATGTTGACCTCAATGGAAGGATGCTATTCTATCTAGGACTGACAACTTCTCCAATCCATCTTCTTGGCTTTCGCTGAATCCCATCAGGATCCTGCTACCTGCAAACCTTAAAAAAGCTCTCCCATAAAAAAGGGAGATTTTAAATTGCTATAACAGGTTTCAACCTGCCGTCCCTTTCCTGAAGGTGGTCTTTCCTGAAGGTGGTCTGATGGGTAGTCCAACACAGATGTCTGGCCCCAAACTCACCTTCCCAACTGTTGATCACAGCATTGTAGAGGTTTAATGAAGTCAAGACGCATTACATTTATCACTTGCCCTAGACCGACTCAAATCCATCACTATGTCACAGCAAGAAGTTAGATTGATCTGACAGGATTTGCTCTTCTTCACAAACCCATGTAAGTTATTACTCAGTGCCCCACGCTCTTCTAGCTGTTTGCTGATTGATTATCTGACGATCAGGTCAAGTATCTTCTCTGGAATCACAGTAAACTAACGGGTCTATAATTTCCAAGATCATTCGTATTCTCCTTTTAAAGATAAGCAAGACAGAAAATGCTTCTTCCCGAGTTCTCTAAAGCAACAGCTAATGCTTTGCTAATAATGAACCAGGGCAGCCAATTCCTTAAGTGCCCTTGGAATCACATCATCAGGGTTCATTGATTCTGGAGATAATCTTTAATCAGGCCCAGATCCTGGTAAACAATGTGAAGCCCTAACTCAGCCTGGGTCTGGAAGGTCTTGGTGCCTAAGTCTGGGAAGGAAGTTGGTGACACAAGCTGTTTAAATCTGTACTGCATGATGTCTTCAGCATTGTGATAAATAAATAAATAAGTAAAAATAAAGCCCTTGAAAGAGAGATGAAAGGAGACATTGACAGACCAAACTGAGACATGATTCAGGCTTCACCTTCAGGAATATTGGCAGGACCCTCTGCAGGACAAGAAAACAGAGCTACATAATTATCTGAGCTTATAATCTAACCGATAAGGTAAGAAAATACACATATATAAGCATATGCCAGAAAGCAGTAAATGCCATAACAGAGGTGCCAAGCGATTATGAGGGATCAGAAGAGGGATGAATCCTATGTGACAGAGATGTGTTAGATTTTAGTCTCATGTCCCACTAGGGCTTACCCAGTGACTGAAGTAAAAGAAATAATATGACATATTAAGATTTGGATCCCTGACTCCCAATGTGGGAGAATCTACAAAACCAAAATTCCCAACGTACCACCCAGCTGCCCCCCCACCACACCAGAGAAACTCCAGTAGCTTGGGGAGGCAGGGAAGAAGACTCTACAGTACAGGCAGGAGCAAGAGGCAGAGAAAGTAAGCGTGGCTTGAGTAGCTCCCAAGCTGCACTCCCTTTCACCCAAAGGACCTTCCTTTAGGATATTCTCCTTATCCAGCTCCTGTGTTCCCAGCCCTCAACAGAACTCACTCCAATGCCCCAAAGGCAGACCAATGCATTAAGGGAGTATAGAAAAGAGGAGAGGAGAAAGGGAAAACTAAAGAGGTTGTCATATCTGCTTTATGTAAAATAATCTACCATTCTATCCCTTCCTGAAAAAACCAACCATGACAAATGAACCCAGTTTATCTTTGAATGGACCACACTCCTCCCTACCTTCCAAGTGCCCAATGCTGAGGTCCCCTTCTCTCCCTCCTCCTTACGACTGAAAGTTGTTCCCAGAGCAATATGTCTATGCATCCCCAAATCACAGTCTATAACCTAACCCTGTAGAGAAGAGTTACAGTCCTAGAGCCAGGCATATTCAATGCACCAACACTACAATGAACTGCTACATCAGCCCCCAATCATTCCCTCAAAGCAAACACCACATACTTCAATATCACCTGCAGCTAATCCAAGCCTCCTAGTAGCATTAACTTAAAAGCTAAAAGGTCTTTGAACACAGCTGGTGGCTAATGAAAAAAAGCAAGGAAAGAAATTGTCCTTTCCAACAGACCAACAATGGTACTTACTCAGGTTATCTAATGCTGCATAACAAATCATCCCAAAACTTGGGGCTTAAAACGTCAATAATCATTTGTTATCCCTCACAGTTCCTGTGAGTCAGGAATTTGACCATGGCTCAGCTGGCTGGTCTGGCTCAAAGTCTCTCCTAAGGTTGAAGTCACATGTCCACTGGGGCTGCAGTCATCTGAAGGCCTGACCAGGGCTGGTAGATTCACTTCTAAGAGAGCTCATTCTCATGACTGGCAAGTTGGGCACTGGATTTTGGCTAAGAGCCTCAGTTCCTACATACATGTGCCTCTCCACAGGGCTGCTTGAGTGTCCTGGCAGCATGACAGCTGGCTTCCCCCAGAGCAAGTGGTCCAAAAGAGCAAAGTGGACTGCAATACTTTTTATAACTTACCCTCAGAAGTCATACATTATCTCTTCCACTGTATTCTATTAGCTCTACAGGGATATCTTTGATTCAGTGCAGGAGGGGAACTACCAAGGGTGTGAATAGCAGGAGTTAAGGATCACTGAGGTCATCTTGGAGGCTAGCTACTATAGTATTCCTTAAAGGAACAAGTGGCAGTAGCAGGAGAATGGAGGAAAGAAGAGAACAGAGAAAGGAAGGACGGGAGAGAAGGAAGTATGTTGATTCCCAAAAGCTGAGACCAGAGAAAAACAATGTACCCAGTTCTCTCCAGAGACTTCTCAGGTCTACCTTACACTAGCATACCTGAAACAAGTCCTGCTTCCCAGACAGGAACTCTAAATGAGTAGCTAAAAGACAGGAAGGCATGAGAAAGCTCCTTTCGGTCCCAGAAAGCAAAACTATCCTCCCTCCCTCGTTGCCCACCCCACCTTTTCTAAAGCAATGATGGAACAGTTACCTGAGGATGAATCTGTGGCTTGTCGCACGTGGCCTCAAAGTCCAGCACTAAAAAGTAGTGATACCTCTGGGGAGGGAAGGACACCATTGCCGCCATGGATGCGCCAAAGCCGTGGGCCGCCAGCTTTCTGGTGGATATGGAGCAGAACTCCGGAACACCACAGGGAGAAAATAAGTGGGAGCCCAGCACTTTTCTTGCTCTTGAAAGTAAATACGAAGAAAATCGAGCTGCTCCAGTCTGTAAAGGTGCTAGCATTGAACATCCAGAAGCATCTAAAACTTAGGGGAGGAAAGTTTAAAAAAAAAAGAAAGAAAAAAAAGAAAAAAAAAAAAGAACAGAGAGCCTGGGTTACTCCCTCCCACTGTGGCCCTGTTCCATCTAGTCTTCAGGAGTATCCACGCAACATGGGCCACTCCCCAGTGTTTCTGGGCCCCTTTTCTAAATCATAGTATTCGTTACCGAAGTTCAAGACCCTAATAGCAGCACCTGCAGCATTATTACAGCTCTGAGTCTCCCAGATCATTCTCAAAACAACATGCAACACGGGCCTTCATCTTTAAATGGAGCTCTAAAGTTCAAAAGAGAGAAAAGAGAAAAATTGTGCAGTCACTTCTCAGGTGGCAACAGTTAACATTAAAGCTATGGGCCCAAAGTAACATGAGGTGACCCTGTTGTACAATCAGTCCTGGAAGCTAAGTAGACTCAGACAAGCAGCAGAAAATGTCCTAGGCTCTTTTCTCAGCTCCACTAGGAGCCATTTGCCCCTGGCTTTCCAGTCTGTATCTTGATGTCTCCACATACCCTCCTCCCCTCTCCCAAGGTGAAGGCAAACAAAGCAAATCACAGGGGAGTTTGCTCCCAGCATTCTGGTGATCCCCCAGCCCCCACACTAGTAAGTGGCACCCGGGGGGAATGAACAGTGCCTGGAGAGCACAGCTGGCAACAGCCTTAGGCCTTCTCATTTGCTGCCTTAGACTCAGTCTCTACTAGAGGCCCTGAATGACTGCAGGACTTTTTAAATAGGGAAGAAAAAGAAAACCCAGATGTGGCAGTAATAGGAGCACGGCTAAAAGTCTAGTAAAGTTTTCTGAGTTACATGTGCAAAAAAAAAAAGGAATCACTTTTCCTTTAAGTTTTCCCCTTAAATTTGCAGAATGCCTGCTCCTCAGAGGCCTAACCAAATATAAAAATCAAAGCCTAAGTTTTACTCATGAATATCTCAAACTTCCTTAAAAAGAAAGAAGGAACAAAGCAGAAATGTTGTCTTTCTCCCTTTAATACCCAACATTCAAATTTCTCTCAACTTTAATCCTCAAATAAGAAATCTCACTGTACAATACAGTAATGGCCATAGTTTGTGCTTTCTGAAGCCCCATTCCAACACAGTCAAAGGCTTGCCTCTGATGGCTGCAAGTGGGCACCTGGCTCCCTTCACACAGGGTAGAGGGGATAGCACCCTGTGAAGTCCAGCACATACTCAAAGGCAATTAGGTCACTACCTGAACAGAAGCAGATAATGCCAAGTATGGCTGTCTTCCCATCTCTCTCCTGACTCACTGAATGAGCTACAGTAACTTGCCTATATATTTACTAGGATATACGCTAGCATAGCTCCTCGATTTCCCTATCCCTATAATGAGATTTCAGGGGGATTCAGTGGAGCTAAGACCAAAAAATATTTTAAGTTCTTTGTGGATCCTGCACAAGCACAGCACTTGTTTTCACCACTGCTTTATAGCCTCACCAAAAATACAGCCAAAACTCAGCCCCAGTAGACAAACGCCAGCTTGAGTTTCACTATGGAGTTTCCTGGAAAGGCAAGAGGGCCAATATCCTTTTGAAAGCCAGAATCTTCTCATCACCTATTCCTGAACCGTACTGGAAGCCTTGATGAGATAGGAGACACCGGTCTGCTCAAATTACCCATTCTAGTTTGGATTCAAAGTGCCTCAAGGACTTAGACTCTTCTCTAACCCGATAAAAAAGTGTAAAGACTTCCAAAAGTCTTAATGTTCCACAATGTGCATAGAATATGCATTGTATGTACAGTCAGTCAGATCCTATCTACCAAATACTATAAGCAATTAAGCATGATGAGCAAGGAGGGCTTCCAAGTTTGAATCCTGGCTTTACCACTTACTACCCATGGCACCCTGGGCATGCTGTGTTCTTCAATTCCTCATCTGTAAAATGACAATAACTATAGCACCTATTCCTTAAGTGAGAATACCATGAGACAACACATGCAAAGCATTAAGAGCAGTGTCTGGCATATAAGGGCTTAATATATATTAGCCTAATGTTATTACTACTATCCTATTGGGCTATGCCTAACTGGCCAAGCCTGGATCCCCCAGATTCTGGGCCTACAAATCCAATTAATTCATAAGCCAGCCTCAGAGAGTAGTATCGATGTCTTCTGCAACCCTAAAATGCTCTAGACCTCTGACAGAGCATACTATACATACCCTATTCTGATGGCCAGTGGTTCTCTTGCCTGCAGGCCTTGCTTTTTCACCTGATTTCATCTACATCAAAAAGCTTCTTTTGGTCAAGCACAGTGACTGACACCTGTAATCCCAGCACTGTGGGAGGCTGAGGCAGAAGTATCGCTTGAGCCCAGGAGTTTGAAATCAGCCTGGGAAACACAGTGAGACCCCATCTCTACAAAAAAGAAATTAAAAATTAGCCAGGTGGGGTGGTGAATGCCTGTAGTCCCAGCTACTTGGCAGGCTGAAGTAGGAGGATCGCTTGAGCCCAGGAGGTTGAGGCTGCAGTGAGCTGTGATGACGCCACTGCACTCCAGTCTGGGTGACAGAGCAAGACTCAAAAACAAAACAAAACAAAACAAAAAAGCTTCTCTTGTAGGAAGTCTTGAGAGTAGACATTAGGAGGTCAGGCCTCCACATATCAGCAGTTACTGGATTCCACACTTCCCTTACTTCTAACAACCAAGTTCAGTTCAAGTCAAGAAACAGAAGGTAGCTCTTCCTCTTCCCTTCCTGAAAAACTCAATCCTAAAGCCATTAGGTGCAGCAGAAGAGGGCAGATATCTGTAACAGGTGGAGTAGGGTGAGCCAGAGAGGTCTGGGGGACACTGTCAGAGCCCAGGCAGGGTGAGGAAGACATCCTTGCAGAGGTGGGAAGGTGTGGTACAGCATGTCAGAACCAAGGGGGTGTGGAGAGCATCCATGTGGGCTGGCAGTCTGATGTGGGGTGACATAGGCAGGGTAAAAGAGGCACTCATGAGGGGTAAAGGGCAGTGGCAGTAACAGGAGATTAGCTACCTACAGAGGAACTGATCAAGGAAGTGCATATATTAAGGATAATGGGACCCGAGTTTCTCACTGTTACAGAAAGGACTTAAAATATGGAAAGGGAGAAAATCTGTGGTGTTGGATTGGAATTGGCAGGAAGAATGTGAACTCATGGTTTTTGATTAGATGTATATCAGATAGACAGATGGATACACACACACAAATATACATACATATGCATATATATTTCTGTTTAAGGAAGAGCCAGGGAGCAGTAACAATGGCAATGAGCACACCTAGCACTCCATTGCCTTCTAGTTTTTTTTTAAGATAGGGTCTTGCTCTGTTGTCCAGGCTGCAGTGCAGTTGCACAATCACAGCTCACTGCAGCCTCGAACTCCCAGGCTCAGGCAATCTTCCCACCTCAGCCTCCCAAGTAGCTTGGACCACAGGCACATGCCACCACATCCAGCTAATACTTTTATTTTTTTGTAGAGATGAGAGTCTCACTATGTTGCCCAGGCTGGTCTCAAACTCCTGGGCTCAAGTGTTCTTCCCACCTTGGCATCCCAAAGTGCTGGGATTACAGGCATGAGCCACAGCACCCAGCCCCAGTTGCCTTCTAAATACCATTCTCCACTAAAAGAAACAGAGGTCCGGCCGGGCGCGGTGGCTCAAGCCTGTAATCCCAGCACTTTGGGAGGCTGAGATGGGCGGATCACGAGGTCAGGAGATCGAGACCATCCTGGTTAACATGGTGAAACCCCATCTCTACTAAAAAAAAAAAAATACAAAAAACTAGCCGGGCGAGGTGGCGGATGCCTGTAGTCCCAGCTACTCGGGAGGCTGAGGCAGGAGAATGGCGTGAACCCGGGAGGCGGAGCTTGCAGTGAGCTGAGATCCGGCCACTGCACTCCAGCCTGGGTGACAGCGCGAGAATCCGTCTCAAAAAAAAAAAAAAAAAAAAAGAAACAGAGGTCCTTGAAGAAATGGCTGATTCCAGGGATGCAGCAAGAGAAATACAAGATAAGCCCATAACATCTTATACCACAAAGCAAGGAAACACCCAAAGAATGATGGGAACATACCAAAAGGATACAGAAGCCACCTACTGGCCAAGAAACAATGATAGTAATGGATTATAATGCACTGAATAGAAAACCATGAGTCCATAAAGATATAAATCAATAAATTAAACTTTGATGTGAGATATTTACATAGTTTCAAAGTATCTCCCCAAGAAATACTTATTAATTACAACGAGGAGTAATTTTATGATGGAGAAGCCTGGCAGACATCACCTTAATCAAGTGATCAAAGCGAACATTATCAATAATGGGATAAATCAAAATCATGTAACGAAAAGAACAAAGCATCATTTCTGATACATTCCTGAAGATACACAACCTAAATCTAATCATGAGAAAATGTCATACAAACCCTAATTGAGAGACAATCTAAACAATAACCAACCTATAATCTTCAAAAGTATCAAGGTCATGAATGCCAAGGAACGTTTACTGAGGAAAGTCTAAAGGAGACTAAAGAGACTTGATAACCAAATGCAACCCACAATTCTGAACTGGATCATTTTGCTGCAAAGAACATTCCTAGGACAACTGGCAAGACTTTAATGGGGTCCGAGGATTATATAGAGGTTTTGTATCAATGTTAATTTCCTGATTTTGATGGTTGTATTGTGACTAGGTAGGAAAATGTCCTTGTTTATAGGAAATGCACACCAAGTATTCAGGGTGATGGGGTATTAGGTCGGCAATTTAACCCTCAAATGGTTCAGGGAAAAAATTCCTTCTACTGTACTTACAACTTTTAAGTAAATTTGGGCTGTTTCAAATTGTTTTTCAAAATTGCTTTTTAAAATCAGCTGGGTGGGGTGGGGTGGCTCACACCTGTAATCCCAGCAGTCTGGGAGGCCAAGGCAGGCAGATCGCTTGAGGTCAGGAGTTCAAGATCAGCCTGGGCAACATGGCAAAACCCCATCTCTCCTAAAATTACAAAAATTAGCCAGGCATGGTAGCACACGCCTGTAATCCAGCTACTCAGGAGGCTGAGGCAGGAGAATCGCTTGAACTCAGGAGGCAGAGTTTGCAGTGAGCTGAGATCACATCACTACACTCCAGCCTGGGTGACAGAGACTCTGTCTCAATAAATTAATTAAATTGTTTTTTTTAAATCCATGTGCAATGTAGTTAAAATTTTTAAATTAAAAATATCACACAGACAGTATTTGAAGGGAGAGATCTCCCTGTAATGCCCACAGAAGGTAGGCTGCATGTTCTCTCTGGCAGAGAGGCTCAAAGCATCTCTCAGCCCAAACAGTATCTCTATCCAGCCGACTTTCCATTAGAAGAGCACCCACTCAATGCCCACCTCACTGGCACTCCCGCTACCATAGAGCCTTCTCAGGAAACACCCCTGCTCCCTGCAGCAGCATCCCACCTGCCCTCGCACCCTCTGGTGTCTTAGGGATTTCTCCTTCCTATTGATGTCTTTATGTTTTAGTCACAAATTTGCAGGCTATAAGTCTATAGCTTATAAAATCAACTGGGACTTTTAGTATCTAACTGAGGACCAAAACTCAAAAGAAAGTTTATGATTCTGCCTATTCCTGCAAACTATCTTTCATCAGAGACAAAGATTTATACACATTTATTCTCAGACATCCTTTTCCCTCTCCTAGCAAATTAAAGGTATTAAGTAGCCCATGGCAAGGAGGAAAATGAATGATTCTCTCCTCAATATGAAGGGCCCAGGTCCCCAGTGGGGACAGGGGAGGGGTAAATGGGACTGCCACGGGGCCAGCCCAATTTGGAGAAACAGGCCTGCGCCAGAGCCCCTGGAGGATGGTCTCTGTGCAGAGTATTTACACAACAGACACCAATGGCTCCTCTGCAGCCATTACTGTCTATCAGGTAAATAACACATGTGCCAAAACACACATTTAATGAGGGAAATAATATGCCTTTATAAAAAGACTCAATCTGTATTTACCTGAGAGACCAAAGAAGCACCAAATCACCAGATTAGAGGAACCACAGAGGAGTCGTTCTGGTGTCTTGGGTAAATAGACATTTTATAGCCTCCATTACTGGAGGGGTGAGTGGAGGGGGTCGACCTTTAACATCCACACACACAGGCCAAGGGAGTCCTCAGGATGGGAAAACAAGAGGAGCCCATTGTGAAACACGTGGTCTACTCCCACTCCCACCTCCCCAGCCATGTGTACTTGGGATTTCTGGGAGGGTGTATGTTTATACCATCCCTGGATTTAATTCATTCCATTAGAAGCCAGACTAAGAGGCAGGGATACATTTGAGTAACTCCAAGTTACCAGCAACAGGTTCTGAGTCCAGCTGACTGGAAGCACCTAGGAATACAACAATCACAGCTTCCTCAGTTCTCAGTCCTGGTGTAAGCCCCCGACCCAATCTGACCTGCAGTATCACAAGTGCTCAGGCACCTGAGTCACAGAAACAACAATAAAAAACACAGTAATACCTGTCTGGAACTCACTTAGTCATAGGCTTTGTCTCAAGCAGCTAAAAATAGCCTGGGAAAAATACAAATAAACTGCATGCCTTCAAAAGTCATAATCTTCCATCTAATGAATATATCCTTACTGCCAGAGCACTCTCTGTGTAAAAAACGAACTGTCAGAGGTGAAAGAAAACCTAAGAGGCAACACAGTCCAACCAGCCAGGAAAAATGAGATTAGAAAGAGAAAAGGACTGCCCAAGCTTCACATTGCAAGAAATAGTAAGAATAGAACCTAGGCTCTCGACTCCAAGGCCAGGATCTCAGGCTGGGATCCAACACAAGGAAAAGGCCTCACTAGTCATTTCCCAAGCTGTGCAGTCTCATAGAAGACGCCAGGAGCCTGAGGACTCTGTCTAGTTTGCTGAAGGCTAGAGGTTGAAGACAAAACAAAGCTTGACATGCCCTGGAACCTCCACGTGGTCCCAAAGCAGAAAGGAAGCAGGAACTCTAAAACTGGGTCCTCACCTCTCTACATCCAGTCCCTGCATTGGCCTGTAGCTACAGCTGCTTCTGCTCCAAGGCATGGCTAGGGAGAGCTCCCCCAACTCAGAAGCAGCTGCTAATAATCCCAAACTACCAGCAGAGCTAAAATCACTAAAGGCCTTCAAGAACACCAAATTCTGATGGCAACATCACAGGTCACAGCAGGCTTGCTCTCCCCTTCAACTGGTCTGTTTCAGAGGCTCCAAGAAACACATAAAAAGAGGCAATTGTTTGTGATTTGCCTGTTGTTTGCTAAACCATCAGCCATGCCCAGTAGCTTGGGCAAACTCCTTTCAGCCACCAAAGCTGGAAGACATCTTTTTGCAAAGTCCTGCAAGTCTGTTGCAACCCCATCACATATGAGAAGGGGCAAAGCCTTGCTTCCTAACACACCATAAATGGACTAGAGATGGATGGAGGGCAGGTATAGTAGCATCAACCTTTTAAGCACCTCTCACACTTGTAGACAGCATCTGATCCCAGAAGAGAGGTACCTAGAACTGTTAAATACTTCCTGTACTCTCGGTCCCAAGATGGGGAACTGGTGTAAAAGCAAGGAGTTATATAATCTAGTGTTAAAACACTGGTAATAGACAAACCTAGGTTCAAATCCTGACTCTACTATAAATTATTTGTGATAATAGCTATAATAATAATACCTGTCTTTGGGTTTCAGTTTAACCATACAATGTACAAAAAGTGCTTTGCACAGTAGCAAGTGCTCAGTAAAAGGGAGCTGTTACTACCTGAGAAAGAGAAAAGGGAAACACCCTTTTCTGAAAATCTACTCAAGCCAGGCACTGTATTGATGATTTACATATTTTATCTCATTTAATCCTCCCAGTATCAAGCAGAATGGGTAACAGTATTCTCATATTCCACATGAGGAAACTAAGGGATCGGAGTGCTCAGCTCTTTGGGGTCCTGTTCTCTACCACGACCCACATTTCCCCACATGATTGATTCCCCCCATCCAACAGAGAGCCAACAATGCATATCAACTGCAGTTTTTCTTTTGAGGCAAAGTGTAACTTTAACTAAAAGTAACTCAACCTTAAGCAATAATTAAGTCTATCCAAATCATCCTAACTTGTTTTCCTTTTTTTTTTTTTCTATATTTTAAAAAGAAAAATTACAGGCCTGAGCACAAAAGCAGAATTAAAACAACGGCAGCACAAGGAACTCGAAGCCTCTTCTCAAACAAAATTCCAGAGGAACAAATCTTTCCATCTTACAGAGTGGAAAACTGGCAGGAGGCAGGGTTATAATCAATTCTTACTCAAGTACCCAAATGTAACATTTCCTTTTACAAATCTGGGCTTTGGCAAACGCTGCTCCCTATTTTGGAATGCACTTCCATTTTTTGCCAGACAAATTATGACTGCTTCTACAAAATCCAGCTCAAATCTCCCCCCTCTTGGTGGCTTTCTCTGACACTCCATCATAAAGCTAATTGCTTAAGTATGATCCAGTGGCACAGTTTATTCCTACTTCATAACTTTTATCTCACTATGTTGTAAGGTATTAGGTATGTTTCTTCTACTACCAGTAATTTTTAAGGAGTTAAGGGAGAAGGATAGAAGACAGCAGTACAGGTATATGTGTGCATGTGCATGTAAAAAAAAAAAAAGAAAAAAAAAAGCATATTTGACATAATTCTTTGACTTATCAGACTAATGCATTTTAAAATTTCAAATAGCATTAAAGAAGAGCATAAGATTGTTTTGTTTTGTGTGTGTGTGTGTGTTTTAATCTAAACTGTGTTACGTCTAAACACAGTTTTTAAAGCCTGAGAAACACTGAGCTAGATCCCTAAGCGTAAGGACCACATTTTATTCATTTCTGTATTCCCAGCACCCAGCACAGGACCAGGCACAAAGTAAGCAAGAGTAAATGTTTGCTAAATGAATTAATATGCCCACAGTCAAGATGCCAACTGCTCTGGAATTAGAACATGCTAATTAGAACAGAGCAGGGCCTAAGCACCAAACAAAGCTTCTTCTCTTCCTTTCTTTATCCTTCCTCCTAGCCCACCCCATTCTGTCCTCCCTAGTTAAAAAGAGCGAAAGAAAGAGCGAGAGAGGGAGCGAGACAGAGAAAGAGCCAGAGAGAGAGAGAGAGAGAGAGAATTGCCTTGGTGCCGGAATACCATTAAAAGGATTAATTTAGGGACCGGTGTTTGGACTGTCACATCCAATCACTACCCACAGATCTACAGCTTCCCAAATCAGGCTCATGCAAAGAGGAATCAATTGCAAGGACACAGAGGGTCTGAACAGGCATACTAATGGCCTCCTGAGGTGCCAGCGGCCAGCTCTGACACTCCCATAAATTATCCGCCTTTTGATTTTACCTGTAGCTGTGGGGCACAAGGCACAATTTTGAACACATCAAAGCAATCCCTAGTAACCCAAAGCTCCTCAAGGAATGCCCCCAAAGAGGAAAGGCTAAAAACAATGACCCAAAGGGAATCTGCTTCCCAACAGTTCTGGTTCTAGCAATCACTAATTAAAACCCAACAGAACCAAATGGATAACGTAGGACCCAAATCAAGCCTAGTAGATCTGGACAAGGCATGCATCAGATTGCAGTTCTGGAATGACTATGCACCTCTCACTCAAGGAAAGCAAAATCATAGCAATAAACTAACACACTTTCATCTGGATGGCAAATCTGCCCTAGCTTTGACAGTACCTCACAGCAGGACCTCAGGCAACTCATTTAACCTTTCTGGGCCTCAGTTTCTTCATACGGTATCAAGGACAAGAATGCTGACCACCTGACCCACTTCCCAGAGTGCTGGTGAAAAGTAATTTTAAAAAATTTGAGAGGCACTTTACAAAGATGTAAGGCCACAGGGTGGCAACACTAATAAATGACCCCAGACAGACAGGGAGGAATGCTGGTCACACTTTGGTGAATTTCTATCGGGAAGCTGCTCACTCAATTTGCTTTACTGATGGTGCTGGAACTAAGGTCCACACTGAAAAAAGTTCTGGGATTGCTTGGTGTTTTTTTTTTGTCTTGAGTCTCACTCTGTCACCCAGACTGGAGTGCAGCAGCTCAATCTTGGCTCACTGCAACCTCCACCTCCCAGGTTCAAGCAATTCTCCTGCCTCAGCCTCCTGAATAGCTGGGTCTACAGATGTGTGTCACCATGCCTGGCTAATTTTTTGTATTTTTGTAGAGATGGGGTTTCACCATGTTGGCCAGGCTGGTCTCAAACTCCTGACCTCCTGACCTCAGGTGCAGGTGATCCACCCACCTCGACCTCCCAAAGTGTTGGGATTACAGGTGTGAGCCACCGCACCTGGCCAGTTCTGGGATTCTGAATGGAACACCCATTGTCTGAAAATTTTCCATTATGAAGAGCAGTGCCTTGCTTTAGTTGTCAATTCCTCCTGTCTGCTGGCTGCCACCATGAGCGGCTATGTTTTTATCGTATATTCACAATGACAACTGTGAGGACACAAAAAATATGAAGTCAAAAGCCAAGTCACCCAAATACTGGCTGCTTTATAAAAACTTATTAATTATATAAAATTTTATTAGTGATAAAAGTTATCAAGACACTGTGCAAAGAGTTTTACAAACATTATTAAATCCTTCAGCCAACTCGATTGTATCATTATCTCCATTTTACAGATAGCAAAGTGAAGCTCAGAGAGGTAAGTCACTTGCCCAAGGTCAAGTAAACACTGCTACCAGAAACCTACACTGGGGTTGTAGGATGAAGACCTCCTACAAAGGGAATGTAGGAAGTAAGGGAAAGCACAGACAAGGGACTCTCAGCTCTAACCTATTCATCAGACGCTCACTAAATACAATACTTTATTTGGTCCCTTTCCTTGACATATACCTGAACTAGGAGACATCTCCAAAATATCTGGAAGAGGTCATCAGTCTTCTACAAGCCAGGAAAGGAGAGACCAAGTAGGACATATATAGAATGAGGGCAATTTCCTGGAAGGCTTAGGAAAATGGGTCATCCTCTCTGTTCAAGAAGTTCAAATTAATTGACATTAAGTTATGAACCCTAAGACCGAGACCCTTTCAATGGCTCTGCTTATTCCATACTTCATTAAAATACAGTTTCCAAAGCATCTTTCTTTTTTTTTTTTTTGAGACAGAGTCTCGCTCTGTTGCCCAGGCTGGAGTATGGTGGCGCAATCTCAGCTCACTGCAACCTCCACCTCCCAGGTTCAAGTGATTCTCATGCCTCAGCCTCCCAAGTAGCTGGGATTACCAGCACACGCCACTACGCCCAGCTAATTTTTGTATTTTTGGTAGAAATAGGGTTTTGCCATGTTGGCCAGGCTGGTCTCAAACTCCTGGCCTCCAGTGATCCACCTACCTTGGCCTCCCAAAGTGCTGGGATTATGGGCATGAGCCACCGTGCTCAGCTCTTTCAATTCATTTTATACCAACTTTCCCTTTCTACATCTTTTCCAGTGTGTAAAATAGGAGCCAGTATCTCCAACAAATTCTTTGGTAGACATTCTATACATTCTAGTAGATGGGTAGGAAGTTAGTAAAGAGAACCGTTACACTCATATATGCAGATTCATTTATACTCATTTTTTTTTATTTATAAGAAAAGCGTATTTATAGATCAGTTTTTGTTGTTGTTTTGGTTTTTTTGTAGAGTTGCGTCTCAGTATGTTGACCAGGTTGGTCCTGATTTCCTGCCTCAAGCCTTGGTCTCCCAAAGTGCTGAGATTATAGGCATGAGCCATTGTGCCCAGCCATATACTCAATTTTTAAGGACCAAAATAATGCCACAAAAGGGAAAAATAAAATGGCTATCCACGTAATTTTCCACAGCCTCCTGACTAGTCTCTCTGCCTCCAGTATTGTCTGTCCCCTTCAATCCATTTTTCACAATGAAATCAGAGCAAATTTTTTTTTGGAGACAGAGTCTTGCTCTGTCACCCAGGCTGGAGTGCAGTGGTGCCATCTCAGCTCACTGCAACCTCTGCCTTCTGGGTTCAAGCGATTCTCCCACCTCAGTCTCCCAAGTAGCTAGGATTATAGACATGCACCACCACACCCAGCTAATTTTTGTATTTTTAGTAGAGACAGGGTTTCAACATGTTGGCCAGGCTGGTCTCGAACTCCTGACCTCAAGCGATCTGCCCACCTCAGTTTCCCAAAGTGCTGGGATTACAGGCGTGAGCCACCACGCTGGCCTGCCAACTTTCTAAAACACAAATCTAACATCAGTCTACTGCTTAAAACCCTTTAGTGGCTTCTTACTGTTCTTAAATCTGATCCAGAGGTCAGCAAACTATGTTCCATGGGCCAAATCTAGCTGCCACCTTTATTTATTTTATAAATAAAGTTTTACAGGAATACATCCATGCTCTTCCTTTTCATACTGTCTATGGCTACTTTCATGCATAACTGCAGAGTTTAGTAGAGTTGAGAAGTTGTGACAGAGACCCAAAGCCTAAATATTTACTATCTTATCCTTTACAGAAAAAGTTTGCAGAGCCCTAATCTTTTTTCTACTCCCTGATCTAATCCTAAGAGTTTATAAGCTAAGGCTCTGGCCTCTGCTTACCTCCTGCTTCATCTCTCCCCATATTCTCCTGTCCCCTGCCAACTAAGTACTCTGTTTCAGCCACACTGAACTTTCTCATATTCAACAAAGCTCTGACAATTGGTCCCTCATGTCTTCATCTTATTTTTTTCTTTTTCTTTTTTTAAATTTTCAGCGTTCTTTGAGGGTTTGTTTAATTCTATGTGAGGAGGTTTACTTCCTCTGAGAGGCCTTCCCTGAGTCTACAACTCTGGGTCAGAGACCCCTCTGAGTATTTCCAAAGCCTCTACACTTCCCTTACTATAGCACTCTCAGATCATATCATAACTGCCTTTTTACTATCAGTCTCTCCCATGAATTTGTAAGCTCTATGGTGTCAGGGAAGGTGGCTTTCTTGTTCACCACTATAATCCCAGGAACTAGCACAGTGCCTGGCCCTTAGCTATTGAACAAACAAGCTCAAGTCCCTGGATATCAATCATCCAGAGTATGCCTCTTTAGCTGGTCCCTGATCCTTGTAAAACAGACAGGTTGGAACTAACCATTCACCAAAAGGCGACATGCAACCTAAATTAAACCAAGATCCCAAAGGCCTTGGTCAAATACATTAGCAAAAGCCAAATGAGAGGCAGGCGTAGTGGCACATGCCTGTAGCTCCAGCTACTTGTGGGGAGGAGGATCACTTGAACCCAGGAGTTCGAGCCCAGCATGGGCAACCTAGCAAGAGTCTGTCTCTTAAATAAATAAATAAATGTTTAAAGTCAAATGAAGATGTTTCTTCCTATTTTCTTAAGATGTGTATTTCTGGCCAGGCGCGGTGGCTCAAGCCTGTAATCCCAGCACTTTGGGAGGCCGAGGTGGGTGGATCACGAGGTCAGGAGGTCGAGACCATCCTGGCTAACATGGTGAAACCCCATCTCTACTAAAAATACAAAAAAATTAGCCGGGCGTGGTGGCAAGCACCTGTAGTCCCAGCTACTCGGGAGGCTGAGTCAGGAGAATGGCGTGGACCCGGGAGGCGGAGCTTGTAGTGAGCCGAGAGCGTGCCACTGTACTCCAGCCTGGGCGACAGAGTGAGACTCCGCCTCAAAAAAAAAAAAAAAAAGATGTGTATTTCTCAGGATAATGGGCTATTCTGGTTCTATTCAACCATCCTGAACCTAAAGTAGGTGCTCATGAGATGCCCATAAAGCAATTGTGACAGAATTTCAGAGTCTGGATCTCCCACCTCCAACTCTTACCACTTTAGAAACTTTAAGTAAGTTTCTACAGACTTTGAACATACGTTACCTTATCAGAAGAAGCTACAAAAAAATACAATTTGTTTAGACTTTGGGGATACGTGGGGAAAAAAAATACAATCTGCATCAATCCCCACCCCCTACCCTCCAAGCCCAAATACTCAGAAGGAAATAAAGCCAAACTTGACCATGCAACAGGATTCTCACCTCTCCTTACTTCGAAGATGCCAAGACCGGCAGCTGGGGATGCTGAAGGTTCTGTGAGAGCTGGAAAGCCCCAATGCTGTGGATAAACACACATCTCTGCAACAAGTCTATTTCAATACCAAGGATCAAATCCCCATGAAGGATACTACACCTCAAACTCTAAACTCAAACTTTGGGATAACTGCCATCTATGTGGAAAGACAGTGCCCCCACGGAGCTTTCAGAAACTATTAGTACTATATTTGTAATGATTTTCATGTTCTCTAGTCATATACTTTTCCTCCTATGGAGGCTCACCTCCTAGAAACACTGAACATTTACCGAGAAAGATAGCCATGAAGTGGTGCCTCTTTGGGTAATTTCAGAATCCTAGTCTAGTCAAGGAGGAAGACACTGGTAAGGCTGACAATATTCAGAACTAAGGAACTAAGGCTGGGCCAGGATTGGGGGAGGGGCTGGTTGCCACAAATCCACAAGTCATACTGAAAATGGCCACATAGACTAGGAAACACTTTCGGGATACTTCCAAGCCTGCTTCAAACTCTAAGAAAGTCAAGGTAACTAAATCCCAAGTCAAAACATCAATAGATACCTATCACCCTTTTCAACTAATTCATATCCTCCAAAGGACCAGAAGTTGCAGAGATGCCCCTGTTAGTGATGTCTTTTGCATAAACACCTAGGGTTGGAACTAATATATTCCTGTCTACCATTCCACACATTTAAGACTTTCTTCTACTCAGATCCGCTGGGAAAAGGCCACTCACGGATTTACCCCACCACAAAGAAAACACTTTTCAAAATGAAAGGGAATAAAAGCACTTTTATTTGGAAATTTCAAGTTGGAAGAAAAGCTCTTAGCCAAGCTCTATGACCTAGCTAGCTGATTATTTACAGGATCTTTGGGCAGGAATTGTTAATGAGCTTTTAATTTGGAGTGCTTAAGTTGCCAAAGTGCTCTGAGCTCCAGTGAAGCACCACAGAATCCATAAAGGAAACCTTATCAATCACTTCCCGGCAGCTCCCTCCCCCCAACCCCCACCTCCTGAGGAAAAGGCAGCCAAGTGGGTTTCTAACCAGGATCACAGACACACATTAGTGGAGTCACACTTCAAGTCCCTGTTTATAAATTGGCTTTTAAATAGTAGGAGATCCAGGTATAATAAACTTAAGTTCCAAGCAAGAACCCACTAAAACAGGGCAGGCTGTATATGATAAAGTCAGAATAAAGCAGAATTTGATGAAGCCAATATCTGGAAGAAACTCTACAATCAAAACTCATTTAGCCACTCACAACCTACTATAGTTTGAATAGCATACAGTCTTTTAGCCAATATGATTCATGTTTTGCTGCCCTTCCCCTGGGAAACTGATGAAATGTCTGACAAGAGTAAATACCATTGAAGTGGCCAGAGACCTCAAGCAGACGCAACGATGGGCACTATTCGTTGCAAAATCCAGCTCTAAGGACAAAATCCAAACCCCCATTGGGGGCCCCACATCCAGCATCTTCCAAGTCAACAATGAGCAGTTAAATTTTACAAGAACTCACAGTCAAGCCTCAATCCAAATTCATGCTTTTTTTTTAAGAAAACACCTGTTGCTAGACCATTTGCAAGACAGGCACACAGAAAGATAGCCAGGTTAGGCCCCTTATTCACTCCTTCCACCATCACCACTACCACCGCTTCAGATTTACAAAGAGGTAAACTGCTAACCTGGTGTGTGTGCATGTGTTGGGGAGGGGGTCAAGGGAATGTTCTAATACAATCTCCTTGCTCCACTTCTAGCCACTCTGGTCAAACCTCTTTTTCTTTTCTAGTAATCCCAGTAAGTCAACCCCCTTAATAAACTCACCCATCCTGTCTTGCAAAGCTCTGCCCCTCTCCCCCTCCGCCAGAACGTTACTCAGTAGATTAAGCATCCAGGGTTAGCACATGGGCCAGCACCCCAGGTTGCACAAATTCTGCGCACCGCGACCCTCGGCCCGCATGCATTAACCAGGGCCCAATCTTGGAGGGGGGCATTCAGCATCACCCACCCCGGGGTGTTGCCCCCAACTTGGGCCCATCCAAGTCCAGGGGAGAGTAAGGGGAGGGGCGGGGGGCCAGGAGACCAGCCCTCCTTCCCAGGGCCGCCCCCGTCCCCCGTCAGCAGCGGGAGAGGCTGTCGCCATGGCAACGCCCCCTCCTCGGGGCCAGCGCGGCAGGCTCCCTCCAGGTGCAGGCCCCGACGTCTCCCTCGGCCTCAGCAGGCGCTCAGGGCAGTTGGCGGCGGCGGGCGCAGCCCGCGCCGACTGCGGCGCCGGCCAGGCAGAGGCAAGGCCAGCTCCGCCCGCTCCCCACCGCCCGTTCCCGGCCGCCTGAACAGCGGCAGCCAGCACCACGAGTCCACAACACACCGACTCACCTCCGCGCACTCTGACCCCGACCGACGCGACGGACGGGCGGGCGCTGTGGCCAACCGCTGAGCCCGCTGCCGGTCCCTTTGACCAATGGGCTGCAGTCGGGCGGGGCTTCTTCTCCCCAAATGCTCACTCTCCCGCCGACATGCGCGCTAAGGTATGTCAAGATGGTAAGTCCCGGCGGCCGGGCTTATGGGACTTGTAGTTTTGACGTTGCACGAACTCAGAAGAGAAGGCGGGGGCGGGGACATCACTTCTGATCTGTGAAAGCAATTTTTTTAAAACGAAACTTTCTAAGGCCTACAGCGACCCAGGTCCCCCATCTCCGTTTTCCCGCCCTCCAGTATACCCGCAAGGTAAATGTGGGCTCACAACGTGACAGATTATATTTACATGACTCTTCATGATTCGTTCATTCAACAAGTAATTATTGTCATCTACTCTGTGATGTGGGCCTGGGGGAGACCTGAGACAAAGAGGGGTTAAGCTAAGAGGAAAATGCTTAGATTTGTGAAGAGCCGTCCTAAGGAAGAGGGAACTGGCTTGTTCAGGTCCACTCAGAGGAAACTTCTGTTTAAAAGGTTTCTGGCCTCAGCTGTGAGGAACTTCCCCAGTCAGTCTCTCCAGTAAGCTGGAGAGACCTGTGTTTCTTCATCCTGGTTATGCCTTTCTGGGTAGTCATGAGTCCCAGGATATGAGCTGGGAAACCTCACCCTTAGCCAAGCCAATGATGGCTTTGACAGCTTCACAATCGGTCAGGACCCCATCTTCTGGGCCCAGCTTCAGTTACCAAGCCCCTCTGTGTGTTGTCTGCATATTTACACTTAGGATGATGTCATTTCTGGGCCCTACCACCTCTGAGATCGGACTTTAACATAACGGTTTCCACCTGAGCTGGGAGTGCCTGGTAATCCCCATATCAGGGAATGCCATCATCTATCCCACCCACATAACAGGTTAGGTGACTCTACTGTGCACCTACAGCATTTATCATATTGTTTTATAATTGTCTTTTTCCTTGTTGTCGCTCCCACAGGGTTTTAAGTCCTTCAGGAAAAGCATTTTTTTCCATATTGTTCATGTATGTTCCATTTTTTCCATTATTGTTCAGTAATACACAGCATAGTGCAGGCGTAAAGAAGGCCTGCAGTAAATGTCTGTGAACAAATGAGGGAATATACAGCATCGGGGACAGGCTTATCCCGAAGTCAGTAAGTGGAGGTACTATCCTCCAATTCTTGGAGCTGGAACAGATTCTCCTATTATTACCTAGACATTAACCCCAGTTGGTCAGTCAGTCCACCTGTATTTATAGTGCCTCTCTTAAGTGTCAGGCACTGTTTCTGTTGCTGAGGATTCATTGATTAATAACGACACACCTGTATTCTCAAGGAGCTTTTAAACTGGAGAGGGAAGCTGGGTGCCGTGGCTCATGTCTGTAATTCTAAACACTTTGGGAGGCTGAGACAGGAGGATCCTTTGAGACCAGGAGTTCAAGACCAGCTTGGGCAACATAATGAGATTTTCATCTCTACAAAAAATTTAAAAATTAGCCAGGCATGGTGGCACGTGCTTGTAGTCCCAGATACTCAGGAGGCTGAGGTGGGAGGATCACTGGAGCCTGGGAGGACAAGGCTGCAGAAAGCCATAATAAATAAATTGGAGAGGGGCTGTAGGAGGAAGGATAGATAATAAAACAAGCAAATACAAAAATAAGACAAGAGGCAGTGAGATAGCTTTGTTATATACTGAGTTATGGCCTAAGAGTAGGCACAGCCAATCTTCTTGGCTGTAAGAATGAAGTAAATCTATACTATCTGGATTCAAGGCTTTATTTAATGCCCAGCCCCAACATCCTCTGTGGAGCCTTCAATGGTCCCCTTGACTTCCCCAGAATGTGTCCTTTCCTCCTTGGTGCACCAGGGCTCAACTGTACAGCTTCCAGGACTTCACCACACTGTAAGCTCTTTTTGTACAAAGACCAGGCAAATTGATTCAAATAATAGAACAGTTTGACAGCTCAGTATACACTTGGTACCTTACACTGCCGCCTAGCACAACACTTGGATTTCTCAAGCCGTGGCTCTGTTGTGTGCTGTCTGGTTCCCTAGAAAACAGAGCCTGAGCCAGGTACAGTGGCTCATGCTTGAAATCCCAACACTTTAGCAGGACAAGGTGGAAGGATTGCTGGAGCCCAGGGGTTCATGACCAGACTGGCCAACATAGCAAGATCCCATCTCTATAAAAGGAAAAAGAAAAAAAAAGGAAACGGAGCCTGAGGCAAAACTTATGTGTTCAAATTTAATTGGGGAGTACAATCCCAAGGCATCAAGGGTGAGGGGAGCCGGGTAAGGTGACACATGTAGTAGTCCCAGCTACTCAGGAGGCAGGAGACTGAGGCAGGAGGATCATTTGAAGTCAGGAGTTCAAGGCTAGCCTGGGCAACATGGCAAGACTCCGTGTCTTAAATAAACAAATAAATAAAAGAGTAGGGGAAAGGGGGAAGTGAAGCAGGGAAGGAGGGAAAGAAAGTACCAGATAGTGTCTTACTGAGAAGTTGGCCAGTTCCTCAAAGAAAATACAACTCGTTGCTCTGTCGTACAAGGTGTGTAGAACCATCCTGTGTGACAGGGAGAAGGAAGGGTTGTGTTACCCCACCAATGCAGTAGCCCCAGGGGGTGCCCGATTCCACACCCTGAAGTATAGTCATTCATTTGAGACTAGAAATGGTGAGAGGAATCAAAGCCTCTGGTTGGGTCAGATCAGGTCCAGCTGCAGTCCCGCCACAGTGGGCACATTGGAGGCTGTGTCCAAACCTAACCCTCATCCCAAGGGCAACGAAGATAACCAGAGGTGTTAGTAAATGAAGTGGGAGTGGCAGGTGGGTTGTCCAATGAACAAGTGGCCAATGGCCAGAGTCAAGGGTGCACACAAGGCAAGGGCAAGTGAATTTGGGGAGGCAGATGAACTGAGTCCAGTACACAGACACACAGACATCCTGGCTGCTGGATTAAGCGACTGAGCTAAAGTGAACACTGAGAGCAAGAACACAAGACAGGACCAAGTTAAGTCTTCTTTTTTTTTTTTTTTGAGATGGAGTTTCACTCTTGTTGCCCAGGCTGGAGTGCAATGGCGCGATTTCAACTCACTGCAACCTCCACCTCCCGGGTTCAAGCGATTCTTCTGCATCAGCCTCCCGAGTAGCTGGGATTACAGGCATGCACCACCAGGCCTATCTAATTTTTGTATTTTTAGTAGAGACAGGACTTCTGCATGTTGATCCAGTTGGTCTCGAACTCCCTACCTCAGGTGATTCGCCCGCCTCAGCCTCCCAAAGTGTTGGGATTACAGGCATGAGCCACCGCGCCCGGTCAGTTAGGTCTTCTTATAGCCTGTCAAACCACCAGGAAAAGCAGCAAGGTGGCCATCAAAGCTAGGACCTTAACCAGCTGTCAAAGCACAGAGAATGCAGGACCCAAGGATAATGCATGGCAGCCCCCAAACCTTGGCACAGCTGAGAGAACCCAGACAGGGTCTGAAACCATTTTATGCGGCAACTGGAAGAACTGCTGCTGCCATCGTAGTCCCTGTAAGCTATATAAGACAGCATAAAGGGTGGACTCAGAGAGAACCTTTTCAGGTCTGAGTCCTGGCTCCATCTGTGACCTTCGGCAAGTCACATACCTCTCTGAAGTTCAGTTTCTTCATCTCTAGAATGTAGATAATACTCGTATCTACCTGTTATTGGAATTAAATACGCAACTGCTTAGCACTACCTAGAATAAAGAGTTCAGTAAACAGTGGCTATTACTACTATTCTCACCCTTCCCTACCCCTTTCTCCTACCCCTCTTCCCATCATGACCACCACCACCCCACCTCCTCTTCTCCCCAACCCAACCCCCCAGCAGTCTTCTGCCGCTCTGGGAGGAGTCAGGGCTGGATCTGGCCATGCCGCTTTCTTCCTGCTTTTCCCCAGAGCTGTTCCCCAAGAGCCTGAGCCATTCATCTCCCTAGTGACCTGAATCTGAACTAAGAGATGGATGTGGGGTGGCTGAGGCCAGGATGGTAATGTGCTCCCTTATCTCCGTGCCCCTCACTAGGGCCTAGTTAATTTTCCCTTTGATTTTAATATAGATTTATTGAAAGTTTCAGTTATCAAAACAAACTGCAGCAGCAAATTGGTGTTCTTTGCAGGCCTACAAGTGCCTATAAAGCTGCCATGCTCGGGAACGAATGGCGCTCTCCGGGAGGTCAGTCATGGCAACAGGAAGTCCCTGGGGACACACACACTGCAGTTTAATATTTTTCTTATTAGCCTTTTTCTTCTTGGCTATCTAAGCCTCCCCTTTAAATCGGAAATCAAATGGAGCCACCTGCCCAGGGAGGTTCTCTTCCTTAGGCTGCGCCACTCTCTGCCTACTCTCTGTCCCCTCTCTAGTCCCAGTGTCCTTACCTCAAATCCTGTGACTCCACCCTGATTTGCCCCCGGGCCCAGAGAGAGTCATGATTCACATACTCCAGAGGTGTGGCTCACAAATGTCATGAATCCCACAGCTTTGTCCCAACTGTACAAAATCTGCTTGGGCTATCCAGCCACTAGTCAGAGGCAAAGCAGCCCTAGAAAAGATTACGGCCCCAGATTTCTTCCCTATCTGGTGCTCAGAAGGGAGGAAAAAGCAAAGTTTGAAAACAAAGGAGTTGCTTTCAAAGAGGCAGATGATCCTGTCAGGATGTGTTGAACTCAACGGAAATAAAAAGGAGACCGTGATCCTAGACAGTGGGCAAGCTCTCCTTCCAGCCCAAGAATTTTCCGATTTCATTCTCGTAGCCCCAGTGCTACTCCCAATATGGGTCCCCCTCCTCTCAATCACAGCTTGATTTTTGAAGCTCCTCTTTCTGGCCCCAATTTGCCTAAGGACCAGCCAGCACTCTCTGGTGCCCCAGGGGTCCCATAGCTAGAACCATTCACTGCCACTTCTAGGCTCTGAATCAGTCCTGTCCCAGCAGAGGGTCTCCATGCCTGGTAATCTTTTTTTTTTTTTTTTTTTTTTTTTTCTTTTTGAGACGGAGTCTCGCTCTGTCGCCCGGGCTGGAGTGCAGTGGCCAGATCTCAGCTCACTGCAAGCTCCGCCTCCCGGGTTTACGCCATTCTCCTGCCTCAGCCTCCCGAGTAGCTGGGACTACAGGCGCCCACCACCTCGCCCGGCTAGTTTTTTGTATTTTTTAGTAGAGACGGGGTTTCACCATATTAGCCAGGATGGTCTCGATCTCCTGACCTCATGATCCGCCCGTCTCGGCCTCCCAAAGTGCTGGGATTACAGGCTTGAGCCACCGCGCCCGGCGCCTGGTAATCTTTTTTTGAGACAGGGTCTCACTCTGTCACTTAGGCTGGAGTACAGTGGCACAATCACGGCCCACTCCCAGGCTCAAGCGATCTTTCATCCTCAGCCTCTCAAGTAGCTGGGACTATGGGTTTGTGCAACTTCGCCTGGCTACTTTTTGTTTGTTTGTTTGTGTTTTTTTGTAGAGACAGAGTTTTACCATGTTGCCCAGGCTGGTCTCGAACTCCTAGGCTCAAGTGACCTTCCTGCCTCAGCCTCCCAAAATGCTAGGATTTTAGGCATGAGCCACCCCACCCAACCCACACCTGGTAATCCTGAGGGCACCATCATCCTTTCTGTGTCTGATGTGCAGCTGCATCACGTTTGTGAGCCGCATCCCAATTCCCAATGTCCTCTCCTTGTTCTTAAACATTCCCTGCTAGGCCGAGCACGGTGGCTCATGCCTTCCTAATCCCAGCACTTTGGGAGCCTGAGGTGGGTGGGTCTCGAGGTCAGGAGTTCAAGACCAGCCTGGCCAACGTGGTGAAACCCCGTCTCTACTAAAATACAAAAAATTAGCCGGGCGTGGTGGCGTGTACCTGTAGTCCCAGCTACTCAGGAGGCTGAGGCAGGGGACTCGCTTGAACCCAGGAGGCGGAGGTTGCAGTGAGCCGAGATTGTGCCACTGTACTCCAGCCTGGCGACAGAGCAAGACTCTGTCTCAAAAAAAAAAAAAAATCCCTGCTAGTAGCAAAGGGTACTACTGCCCTTCCTCAGAACTCAGACTATGACTTAAGGGTCTGGATGACTATAGCTGTGCAGCCAGAATGGTGGAAGATGCTGAGGTTTGGACCCAGACGGTCCAGGATTTGAACCCTGGCTCTGACACCTACTGACTCTGTGACTTGGGAAATCTCTTTGTGGTTTTATTGCACCTTCTCCTTACATCTACTCTTGTCTGGGGAGCACAGTAATAAAGTGGTTTGCCTCTGTGTCTCTCTCCTACAATATTCTGAGATCCTCAAGGAACAGGACTGTGTCTCATCTTCATATTCCATGTGCATATAGTTGATGAATAACTGAAGACAGCTTCTCTGAGCCTGTTTCCTCAATTGTAAAATGGAGATAATGCCTATATCACCAATATAGTGAAGAGAGTGCCCACCCAGCATAAGGTAGCTACTTAGTGAGTAAACTTTCCTTCATCAATTTTCCTTCGAGTTTGGTCGTCAACCACGAACACTCCTACTTTTCGCCTGTTCCCACCTCAGCTTCAAGTTCAGCTCTCTCTTCTTATCTACTAGGGCTTTCGCATCACTGATCAGAGGCCAGCATTCACCCGGGTCCCTTTGGAGTGGTGCTGACTTCTCTCCTCCAGGCCAGGCTCCCTTTATCTTTCCAAACCCACTCAGAAACTGCTGCCTCCTGGTGGCTCTGTTTCTAGTCAAAAGTCCGATTCCCTAGACTGCCGTGTTAGTTCATCTGTAGCAATGCAGATATTCTCAGGCCAATAGTCTATACTGGCTTGTAGTACAAATGTGTTTACATTTATATTCATATACCAGTCTTGCTAATTCTAGGCACCCACCTGTTCCTATAAAAATACCAATCCAGGACCGGGCGCAGTGGCTCACGCCTGTAACCCCAGCACTTTGGGAGGCTGAGGTGGGCGGATCACCTGAGGCCAGGAGCTCAAGACCAGCCTGACCAACATGGAGAAACCCTATCTCTACTAAAAATACAAAATTAGCTGGATATGGTGGCACATGCCTGTAATCCCAGCTACTCAGGAGGCTGAGGCAGGAGAATCGCTTGAACCCGGGAGGTGGAGATTGCAGTGAGCCGAGATTGTGCCATTGCACTCCAGCCTGGGCAACAGGAGCAAAACTCCATCTCAAAAACAAAAACAAAAAACAATCCCTAGCAATGCTCCCCACAAATTCTCAATTGTACCCATTGACTCAAGGTACTATGCTCTACTGGCTTCTACCACTAGGTGCATTGTGGATGCTGTACTTGAAGTTTCTGCTTAATGGGCTCAATTCTTCTGGTACCATGACAGCATGAGAACATGGCACTCTCCTGCAAAGAAGACAACTCCCTCCACATTACAGGTGGAAGATGTGGAGCCCCACAGCAGGGTTGTTCGAGCTCTTCATTCTTTCAGAGATAGCTGTTTCCACATATTCTAACAGCCCTTTTTCTTCTCACGGTGCACCTCTACTAGCACCAAAGTGGCCAAGGTAGGATGCGTTTATTTAGAGCCGTAATGCTGAACCAGAGGCAGCGAAAAACGCTTTAATCCTGTGGAAACTGGCTCACTCTACCAGTCTCTACCCTCCTCTGTCATTAAGTCACTTGCTGGAGCTCTGCCGTCCTTCCAGCAATTTGGTGTCCATTGGTTTAACCATGTACCCTTACTCTAATTGTGCTGGTGTATACCTGATCAGGTTATGGGCTTGGTTCAAATTTACTTGCTTTGCTCTGAGAGGCTTTGCAGCCCCCATATAAATTAGTGCATTCAAATAGATATTTGGGTCAGACAATGTTGCCTCCCTCCCCACACTGGATGTAGCCAAGTATCAGCTGCAAACCTACTAGGACTCCATTATACTACATATTTCCCCTAGGATTTAGTGAATAAGCTGCTTTTACTGCCAGTCACCTTTCCCTGGCTTCCCAGATTAGCGGGGCCTCTTCATTATGCTGGACTCCTTGTGGTTTCACAGGTCCTCCTTCCTGGTCCTGATTTGGCAGTCAGATCCTCTATCCTCAGGTTCCAGCCTCTGCTTCTAGCCTTATTTTCTAGTCATTCTTTTGACTCCTCTTGTCTTCCAGGCCCAAGGGACAAATTACTACTCATCAGGGTACTTTGCACTTTTCAGCCTCCAAGCCTTTGCTGGCATTGTTCTCTCAATGGGAGTGCCTACCACAGTCCTATCTCCACCTGTTGAATTCCTGGAGAATGATGCCCTGCTCCAAGAAGCATTTCCTTAGTGGCTGTTCCTTCCCGTCTTCTGAGTGCCCCAAGGCCTTCCTGCATCTTCTGCCCTGAACAGCACTCTCTAATTCACAGGGAAGGGACTTGCTGAGCAATCTTAATGTCTAACCAGTGTCTAACCACAGCCCCAAGACCTGAAGAGTTCTAGAGGGCTTTTAGGAAGGCATCTGAAGCCTTCAGAGCATCTCTTCTAGCAACCCCAGCAGAGTCCTAAGACCTTGAACCCATTGTTTGCCAAGTATATACTTTTTCAATGTTCAACAAACATTCTTTGAATACTTATGTTGTGCCATGTTCCATGAAAAAGCACAGAAGAGGAACATGAACAAGAGACACGGTCCCCGCCCTCATAGAGCTTACATTCTAATGAAGGAGACATACTGGTAAAGAAATAATTGTCATTCAGAGTGACAACTGTGATTATAAAGAGCAGTTGCAATAAGGATTTAAAGATGAGGCATCCCTTACAGCCTGGAAAGCCCTCCTAGAACAAGTGACATTTAAGTCAAGTCTTAAATGTTGAGTAGGAATTTCTTAGACCAAGAAGGGGAGAAGGGATTGAAGAAGGGAGAGCATTCCAGTAGAAGAGAGTAACATGAGCAAAGGCACTAAGCAAAGAAATGGCCCACGTGAAGATGGAAAGAAACTTAGTAGGACTGGAACAGAACGTGTGCAAAGGGAGTGACGAAAGAGGAGTTTGAAGACATAGACAAGAGTTAGATCCTGCATAGTCTTCTGAGAGTTCTTAAGGTGTTTGGACTTGGTCTTGAGGGTAACGAGAACCGCTACTGGAGCTTCTGTGTTAGGGCAGTGCTTCTCAAACTTTAATGTGCATTCCAGTCACCTGGGCATCTTGTTATAATGTAAATTGTGATTATGTGGGTCTGGAAAAGGCCTTGACTCTGCATTTCTACCAAGTTTCCTGGGGAGGCTTGTGCTGCTGCTCTTCAGACCACACCTTGAGTAGCAAGGTTTTGAGGGCACCATCATCCTATTTTAGTAGCGCTATCTCTCTGGTCTACTTTCCCCACCTTCCCACCTTCCCACCTTCCCCAAACATGTCCACTCACATCAGCAGGCACAGAGCATTTTTCTTTCTGCTCAGTCTGGTTTAAGACTACTGTGACTCTTACTTTTTTTTAAGCATCTATATTTTAGAAGCCATTTATTGAATATTTGTTCCATATCCAGCAAGGTATCAGGTAAAGGGTGGGGGTGGGAGGCTGGGGGAAGATAAAAAGCAAGACATTTTCCTGCCCAAAAGTGTTTGGTGTCATCTCGATCTCTGAAGGGGCAGCTTTTCCTGAGCTGCCCTCTGCCAGACCTGTCATAAACATGCTAAATGAGGCCTGTCTCAGCGGTGCTCCCTGGGGTCCCACCACTTCTGCAGCCCCATCCAGAGATGAGCCTATTTATCCCTAACTATTGTCTCTGACCTCTAAATCAATTCCCTATCTGATACAAAACCTCAGTCCTCCTCTACCCTCCTCCCGATTCCAAGCTAGGTCAATTTGTAAAACCAGAGGCCGTGAACGATGACAGTGGTTACGCGTATGGGCTCTGAAATCAGACTGCTTGGGTTCATAGCCCAACTCCACTACTTATTAGCTGAGTGAACTTGGGCAAGTGGCTTAACTTCTCTAAGCTTCAGTCTTCTCATCTGTAAATTGGGGACAGTACTTTGGCCTGTACCATGGGGCTGTGGTGATGATCAGATACAACAGTGCAGATAAAGCACAGCCTTTGAAATGCACAGGAAACACCCAGTCACTGTTATCTGTTGTTTTTATGAAAAGCTATGTGCATGGAAGCTTATAAAGCTCTTTGAAAGCCTGTATATGTAAAAGTCACTGTTGTCCCTTATACACCTATGGCTTTTCCTACTTGTATCATCCCCTCCCTGATGCTGGGGAGGCAGAACACAGCCGGAGATGTTCAACCCAGAAAGAAGCCCTGCTGGATAAGGCAGCCTTCAGAAAGCTCTCATGGAACAAGAGGTTTCAGCTCCCAAAGCTGAGGCTCAGTGTTGGAGGGGGGATGCTTTGCAGATCCCTTCCCACCTCAACCCCATCCCCATAGTGTCCCCTCAGTCCAGGGTCACCCAGACTACCCTCCTTCCAGCTGCAGTGAGAGGCAGCTTCAATCATTCATCTTAATGTCTCTATTAAGCAGGGTTATGACCAGGACGAGACAAGAAACAAGGTCTTTTAGTGTAAAAACACAGCTTCAGGGCTTGGTCCCAGGGGACTCCTTCTTGGCACTGCTGCTGCTCCTGGGCTACTGCTGCTGGGGGGCCACTGAGGTTCCAGATTGGGCAGGAAGATTCTGCTCTGAGTTCTCTCTCTTCTCTCTTCCCTTGAGCCTCCTAAGGACCTGCCCAAAGCTTCCATTTCCAACAAGAAGAGCAATGACTTGGCATTTGGAGGCAGCCATGAGGCCTCCAGGCTGTCTTTGTGTTAGGCCTGTACCCTGACTAGGGATCACTGTCCTCCTCATCGTCTCACCACTCACCAGCAATGTGGAGGTAGCTGCAGCCGTAGCCACCCGGCCCTGGGCGAAATAGCCCTCACCTGGAGTCTGGACTCAGTGCCTAGGGATAATAAGAGTATTTCTGATTATAGAAAGAGCCAAGGAGGAATCCTAACAAGGCTACACCACAAGTCCTTGTCACTCATATTAGCAAAAGTTTAGGAACCATCAGTGGAGTAAGCATGTGCTCAGACCCAGACCTCGGCTCTATGGCAATAGCTGTCAGCTCAAAGAGTCCAGTGTTTACCGACTCTCACCTACACCCATGCACGGACAGCAGCAGGTGAATCCACTCACCTGGAGAAATGGGCTGGGAGAACCAGAATTAAAAGGCAACTACCGAGAACCCATTTGGAAGGACTCAGTGGGAGCTGTGTGTACAGGCTTATCCTTCAGAGGATGCAGAGGGTTTGCAGGTAACTGCTCCCGAGTGTTAGTAACATCACTGTTAAAACACGAGTCCCTTAACTGTGGAACCCACAGTGGTGAAGATACAAAAGGGAGAGACAGGTCACCCAACACAGTTTGCTGACTGCAGTCCTGCTAATCCTCAGGTCACCAACTGCTATTTCCCACAGTGCTGCTGCTGTCTTACTGGTCCTTGTTTCTCTTTCTGTACCAAGACTTATCCTAACCATAACCTCTTCCCTGAGGTGGGCCGGCATAGAGGTAAACTTCAAGCCAGGGAGCCAGGCTAATCCTAGGCTTACATCGTGATTCCTCCTCTTCTGAGCAAAGTGATTCTGGGCAAATCATTGCTGCTCCCTGAGCTTCTGTTTCCCCTTTTGTTCCTTAAGGTCTTGAGTGAATGAGACTGTACATGTTCAGCTTAGTGTAGGACCTGGAACACAGTGGAAGGAGATAAGGGGTGGAGGAGAGAACTGGGAGTCTCGTTCCACTCTGCAGAGGAAGGAAGCCTCTGTGCCTAGAATGCAGGGGGCGTTCTAGACTCTCCTCATTGCAAACTGTGGGTGGTAGGACTGTGAGCGCAGTGGGGCGGTGGAGGGAATGCCAGAGCAGCTGAGGGCAGCACAAAGTCAGAGTGAGTTAGCACTGGTCCCAGGGGTTGTGTGAGCAAGGCAGGCTTTTACAGAGATATCCAGGGATAAGAAATACCAGCAAGGAAGTTGCCCCATTAATAAATAAGAAGGTGGGAAATTAATGATGCTCTGAAAATGGCTGAGCTACTGAACTCGTTCTTTAAATTTGTCTTTAACAAGAAAAATAAAGAAAAGAGATTTGGCCAATTAGGAGGTAACGAAGACATTGTAGAAATAGCACCTGACAAAAGTGCATATGCAGGGAGGGGCTGAATGAGCTTCCAGTGGCCTGGGCGCCCCTGCCCCTCACTGGACAGAAGAAGGGTGCCAGTGGAGGGGCCTCCTGCTTACAAGCAGGGAGGGTGGAGGATCATCCAGGGCCTGGGAAGGGACAGGGAAGAAACAAAGGTGGGGAAGCTCCAATCTGGGCTTAATTAATGTTTTTCAAGAGCCTGTTGTGAGCCCAGGCAGGATGCTCCACCTTCTCCGACATTGTCTCCTGTGAAGGCTGAGAATGAAGGTGAGGAATTGGGGGATAAAAGGAGAGCAAGAGTGGGGGCAGATGTAGAAATAAAGGGGACCCAGGAAAGGAGGGATCTCTGGGGGAAGGGAAAAAGCAGAAGGGCCCTGCTCAGAACTACAAAAAGGTTAGGCCCCTGACATCTAGGATGGTTCCTTCTAGGGAGTTTATACCTAGAAAAAAATTAAGAGAAGGGAATAGGAGACGAGGCATGGAAAGGAAAGAGAAAGAAGTCAAGAGAAGAGACCTGGAGCCTAGAAGAGCAGAGGGTACGGTAACACATGGAAGAAGGAAAATTGGAGTCAGGCTCTAGGCAGAATTTAGGAAAGGTGCCGGGTTGGAAGGGGGGAGGGAAAAGAGCCATTCTGCTAAGTCCCTGACAAACCACACTGCTTGCCACACTGACCTAACTTCAGTACTCCACAGAGGGAGGTCCAGGTGGCCCTCCCGGTCAGCAGAATAGCAGATTCGGTGAGGTCTTGAGTAAGGGAGTGAGAATACAGGTTCAATCTAACCCCGGCCCCACCCCTTAAACACAATTGAATCTGGTCCCATGGCTAGAAAGGGGATCCAGTGCTCCCTTAGCCCTCCCCATCCTTTACCAGCCAGGGCCTACGACCTCCTGCCGCCCCTGGGTGCAGCTCCAGCGTCTGTCTCCAAATGTGGTTCCAGGATTCAATCCAAAGTGGCTGGGCTGTAACCCTGACATGGTCTGTGGTGGAGGGGAATGAGGGGTGCCCTGAAACTGCAAGAGAAAGAGAGGGCAGCTAGTGATGAATAGGGGCAGCCAGAGACTTGTTAGAGAGGGGTGTGGAGAAGAGGGCCACTACAGGGATGAGCCCTGGGCCTGATTTATCATCTTCACAGCTGATCTGAGCAAGAGGGGTTAAGTAGCGAGTTAATGAAATCTGCAGATGCTGCTAAATGGGGGAGAGCTGGGAGCACCAAGGCTGGAGGGGATACCAGGCAGGACACAGGCGGCAAGTTGGCCACCAAAGAAAGAGATTCATCTGCGGGGAGAGACAGTCAACATATTCCAGCTGAGGGGGAGATCCTGTCTTAGTCTCTGAAATCCAGTTTTGGCAAGCCACGGAGAGAGAAGTTAGAGATCAGGGATGCAGGAAGAACCAAGGTCCCATCCCAGAGATGTCCGCAGCCAAACTTCACAGCCCCCGCTCTAATCCCAATGGGCTTCATCAAACACAGGGCAGCCCCCGAGCCCTAGAGACAAGGAAGTGAATCAGACCAGTCTCTGCCATCTCTTCTCCCAGACTGAGTGGTGAAACAAGTAACTACAGTTCTCTGTGATAAGTGCTGTTCAGCAACACAAAGGAGGGAGCAATTAATCCTGACAGGGGAGGGCAGGGAGGTCAGGATGACATTAAAGCAAGGCTTGGTAAGTATGGATTTCGCCAGGCAGACAAGGGGAAAGGGGAATTCTGGGCAGAAGGAACGGCATGAGCCAAGGCCAGGAAAAGAACAAGGGAAGCTGAGGGAAAGGAGCTGACATGGTGGAGATGCCTGTTCAGGCAAGGAAGCGGGCAAGGGAAACCAGCCCAAAGCTGCAGGCAGGCCAGAGCAGCAGGTCCTGCAGTGGTCTGGGTGTGCAGGACAAGTGAGGCTGGGGGAGCCAAGGGGCAGCAGAATCCTTCCCGAAAGAGCTGCTGCTGCATGCCAACTGCATTCTCCACCTCCAGCGCTAGCGCAGGGCCTCCATTAGAGGGTTGCCCCAAGGATGAAAGAAAATTGTTCCTGTATAGGGTTTGACACAAGGCCTGGCATACAGTAAGTGCCGACTAAATGTAAGTAGTTTTCTTGTTTTGTTTTGTTTTGACAAAGTCTGGCTCTGTTGTCCAGGCTGGAGTGCAGTGGTGTGATCTTGGCTTACTGCAACCTTTGTCTCCCAGGTTCAAGCAATTCTCCTGCCTCAACCTCCTGAGTAGCTGGGACTACAGGAGCACGCCACCACGCCCGATTAATTTTTTAAATTTTTTTTTATTTTTTAGTAGAGATGGGGTTTCACCATGTTGGCCAGGCTGGTCTTGAACTCCTGACCTCAGGTGATCTGCCTGCCTCAGCCTCCCAAAGTGCTGGGATTACAGGCATGAGCCACCACGCCCAGCCTAAATGTAAGTGATTATTATTGTGGTGGTCAATATTCCCAGGCTGAATTTAAAAACCTGGGCCAGAGGTCTGACTGCAGCTCCAAATGCACCCAGGGAGTGGCAGAAGATTGAGTGCACAGGTGGCTATTTAATAAGTAGAAGCTCAGGTGCATGAGGCAGAAAGTCATCAATAGCTTTAATGATGAGGTGGAACAGGTTA
Organism: Macaca mulatta; assembly: GCF_049350105.2. Classification (NCBI taxonomy): domain Eukaryota; kingdom Metazoa; phylum Chordata; class Mammalia; order Primates; family Cercopithecidae; genus Macaca; species Macaca mulatta. The sequence goes on along the minus strand of NC_133406.1, from coordinate 196,273,295 downwards.
CTGCTGAGACATCAGGGACCGGAGACCTCTGAGAAGGGGAAGACTGACACACAGGCTTATATCAAAAAGAACTCTGAGGACCAGACTGTCAACACCTCTGCCCAGGACCTGCAGGGGCTGCTCTTGGAAGCAGGGAAGGAGAGCAGTTTGCATCTTAGGGCCAGATGGCTAAGCCTTCTTATCCTTCCTCCAGCCCTTAGAGCTATCCTGAGCAAGTGAATACCTCCTTTTCTACAGAGGCCTTCCTTTCTCTACTCAAAATGTGAGTAGCAACCCTCGCCTTGTAGGAAAGCCCTCCCTAAGGGAAGTCGCAAGGGTATAGTAGCAAAACATCTGTCTCAGTCCTTTTTATTCTGTATCAGAGAGGTATTCAGTGAACGTTTGCTGGATGTAGTACTGAATGAACTAGTAAGAATCTGGAAGCTCTTCAGCATAGCACAGCACAGCCACAGCTAGAAAAGTTTTCTCTACTCCCCATTGCATACACACATACATACACACACACCTCTTTCCTCGTTTTATCTCATGGCAGCTGGTGTTAAGCGAATGGATAGTAGTATATCTATTTAAAGAAACTTTGGAGTCAGACATTCCTGGTATTCAGACTTTGTTCTTCTACTCACCAAATTATACTCCTAAGGAAGTTACTTAACCTGCCTAAATCAGTTTCCTTCTCTGTAAAATGGGTATAATGATACCTACTTCATAGGTTGTGTAGATTACATCAATAATACATGTAAAGAGCCTAGAAGAATACCTACCACACAGAAAGTAACTGTTCTACATAAAGCAGGATCAGTAAAATGAAAACAGGAGATATTTGAATTCTCCACTTGTCTCCACTGTCTTTTCAAACCTTCTCTGTGGGCCTGTGTTCTCTCCGCCCCTGCATGATTTTTTAATGCGGGTCCTTTAACTCTATTCTTTAATAAAAACTGGGTTCTGGGCTGGGCACAGTGGCTCACACCTGTGATCTCAAAACTTTGGGAGGCTGAGGCAGGAGGATTACTTAAGGTCAGGAGTTCAAGACCAGCCTGAGCAACATAGCCAGACCCTGTCTCTACAAAAATAACAATAACAAACTGGGTTCTGAGACCTACCAAGTCATAAGATTAGGCAGGCCAAGTAACAATTCATTCTAAGATGGAAGAGACACATGGTGAGATTGAGCATGAACAGGACTAGAAGACACAAGCAAGCTGCAGAGCAGGTATCCCAGCCCCCATGTCGTCTACCACATGGCATCAGTGCCTCTCCTCTGCTCACACACAGGTTGTGTGAAGAAGTGCCTTATGATCAGGGAAGAGGAGGGTAAAGCCCTACTTTGATGGATGGGTTTACCCAGTATGTGGGTACAAGCTGAAAATGGACAGTGGCTGCACTGAAAGAGGTGAGGGAAAATCCTCCCAGTGAATAAAGCACTGGTCATCTACTTTGTGTGGAAAGAGAAGTAATTCAAGGTTAGAATATATGGACTCATGGGGAGTGGACAATGATTGGGATGACTGGCCAGGGCCTGGACGCAAGATTGGAGGACCATAGACAAGACAATCTGGGGTAGTAGCAGGTGAATGGACATATGAGGATGAGTACAAAGTGTGAAGATCTTTATACCACCTGTTAATGCCCACCAGAGAGCATCCACCGTGGAAGAGGCACTAAACCATCAAGTAAACAAAATGACTCAGCCAGTTGATATCAGCCAGCCTCTGTCATTGGCTGCCCTGATGTTGGTGCAATGAATGCATAGATGAAGTAGCCATGATGGCAGGGATGGAAGGAAGTTATGCATGGGCCCACTAACACAGGTTCCCAGTTACCAAAGTTGATCTAGCTACTGCCACTGCAGAATGTCCAACCTACCAATGCTAAGGCCCCAAGATGGCAATGTCCATTGGGGAGGTCAATTGGCCACTTGTTGGCAAGTTGATTATTTTGGACCCTTTACATCCTGGAAGGAGCAGAAATTCATTTTGACAGGAATAGACCATATTCTGAGTTTGCCTTTTCTGCCTTACAGGGCTTTAGCCAACACCACTTACTGAAGGCTTATACAGAATGTTTAATCCACCAGCATAGGATCTCATATAGTATCCACCACATCAGAAAAAAGGACCTACTTTACAGCAAAGAAGGTGCAAAAGTGAGCCCATAATGGGATCCATTGATTGTATGTATCACATACTACAGAACCCAGAAACTGCCAGCCCAACAGAGAAATGAAATGTTCTGTTGACACAGCTGAAACGCCAGCTAAGATGTGATATTTTATGAAAATGGGGCACCATTTCTTGGATACTGTCTCTCAAATGGAGGCAATTGTGCCTTCCATTTTTCCAATTCCAATTGTATAGACTTGGCAATGTCTGGCGATGTCTGGAGACAATTTTTTTTCTCTCTGAGCTTTGTCACTGAGAAAACGGAGACACAGCCAGGTGTGGTGGCTCATGTCTGTAATCCCAGCACTTTGGGAGGCCAAGACAGGCAGATCACAAGGTCAGGAGTTCGAGACCAGCCTGGCCAATATGGTGAAATCCTGTCTCTACTAAAAATATAAAAACAGTGGCCAGGTGTGGTGATGCACGCCTGTAATCCCAGCTACTCAGGAGGCTGAGGCAGGAGAATGGCGTGAACCTGGGAGGTGGAGGTTGCAGTGAGCCAAGATTGTGCCACTGCAATCCAGCCTGGGCGACAGAGTGAGACTCCATCTCAAAAAAAAAAAAAAAAAAAAGGGCCAGATGTGGTGGCTCATCCCTATAATCCCAGCACTTTGGAAGGCTGAGGCGGGTTGATCACCTGAGGTCAGGAGTTCAAGACCAGCCTGGCTGACATGGTGAAACTCCGTCTCTACTGAAAATACAAAAAATTAGCCAGATGTGGTGGTGCACACCTGTAATCCCAGCTACTCAGGAGGCTGAGGAAGGAGAATCTCCTGAACCCAGGAGGCAGAGGTTGTAGTGAACTGAGATTGCACCATTGCACTCCATCCTGGGTGACAAAAGCGAAACTCCATCTCAAAAAAACAAAGAAAGAAAATGGAGACACCTGTTTTATTGTCACAACTGGGGGGTGGGGACAGAGAGGAAAGGTAATACTACTAGCATCTGGTAGGTAGAGCCCATGGGTATGCATCCTACATGTAGAATAGCACCTCCCAACAAGGAATTATCCAGTCCAAAATGTCAATAGTGCAAAAGTTGAGAAACTCTGTTCTAGGACACAGTATATACTTTAAATCAAAGACCTTTATGTGGCGATGTGTCTGCAATTGGGTCTGGAAATCAAGGGATAGAAGCAGGAATATCCCCATTTACCATTACTCCTAACGATCCACTTGTGGAAATTATGGTCTTTGCAAATTTAGAGGAGCTGGTTGCCCAAGGGGGAACACTTCTGTTGGGAGACACAGTCAAATTCACATTGATCTATATAATATGGTTGCTGCCTGGATTCTTCAATCACGTTCTTCATGCTAGGGGACCAAGAGGCAAGAAGAAAAGTCACCCTATCTTGGCGGAGGTAATTGATTCTAATCATTGGAAGGCAGTAGGGTTGTCATTACACAATGGAGGGAACCAAGAGTGATCCACTTGGTACTTGAGCATTTATTGACACTGCCTTCCTATTTTGATGATATATGGACAAGTGCAACAACCGCAGTTTGAGAGGGGCATGGTGACCAGCCTGAGATCCCTCAGTGATGAGAGTCTGGGTCATGCCACAACTTAAGCTACCAAGATCAACAAATGCATTACCTGAGGGTAAGGGGAGCCTAGAATTGTTAGTAGAAAGGGAATAGAATAAGTTGCAGCCCTAAGACTAGCTGTAACAGTGGGATCTATAGTCTATTCTGAAAACCTTTCTCTTCCAAATTTTTCTTAGGAAGAGAGGCCTACCAAAATCCTTGAGGAGATGTTCTAGGAACTTATGTAAAGAAGTGAATCTGGCCAGCCTTGGTGGCTCACGCCTGTAATCCCAGCACTTTGGGAGGCCGAGGCAGGTGGATCACTTGAGGTCAGGAGTTCGATCTCAGCCTGGCCAACATGGTGAAACCCATCTCTACTAAAAATACAAAATTAGCTAGGTGCGGTGGCACACTCCTGTAATCCCAGCTACTCAGGAGGCTGAGGCAGGAGAATTACTTGAATCTGGGGAGGTGGAGGTTGCAGTGAGCCGAGATCATGCCACTGCACTCCAGCCTGGGCGACTCCATCTCAGAAAAAAAAAAAAAAAAGAAGTAAATCCAAGTGGCACCAGGGTAAATTGCAGTAGTCGCTGTGGTCTATTGACTAGATCCACCTTCAGGAAAAAAGGAATTATTTCACCAGTCACTGGGAGCGCTGCTTACAGCTAGGCCTCAGCTGTGTTAGCCTTGTTGAGGGACTGCTGTAGTTGCAGAAAAACTTCTTTGGCTAACATCCTTTCTCCTTCTAGGGGCCAACCAACACTAGGATAGAAAGATCCCAGCTCCCTCACCCCAATTCAAATAATTTTGAAAGACCACCCCAGCTCCAGAGCTTCCTGTAGGATTGGTTGAGGCCTTTGTTGGGACTGCATCACAGCTCAACTTCTCCCTCTGCACCAGTACTGCCTCCCTCACTTCCGTTGGTGTTGATCCCAAGAACACTCTTTAAAAACTACTTGCACGCTAAACTTTGTCTCAGAATCTGCTTCCTGGGTAACACAACCTATGACAGTCAATAAACAAAACAAAATCATTGCTATGGTCTGAATGTCTGTGGCCCACCCCCCAAAATGTATACGTGGAAATCTAGTCTCCAGTGTGAGAATACTTGGAGGTGGGGCCTTTGGGGAGTGATTAGATCATGAAGGCTCAAGGAATGTGATTAGTGCCCTATAAAAGAAACCCCATCCACACCGGAAGACAGGGTGGGAAAAAAAAGATAAAAATAAAAAACAAAAAGCCGGAGAGATCCCTTGCCTCTTCTACCATCTGAGGACACGGTGAAAGATGGCTATCCCTCTATAAACCAGGAAATGGGTCCTCACCAGAACCTGAACCCTCCAGCACCTTGATCTTGGCCTTCTCAGTCTCCACGATTATGAGAAATACATTTCTATTGTTTATAAGCCGTCTGGTCTATGGTATTTTGTTATAGCAGCCCAAATAGACTAAGACAGTTTCTGTCCATGTTTAGCTTACTTTCTAAACATGGAGAGCCAGACAAAAACCACAAGTATAATAAATAAGTAAATCATTAGATATGTTAGAAGATAAGTTCTAAGAAAAAGAGAAAAAAGTAGAGTAGGGTAAGGAGATCAAGAGTGTCTGGG